>NW_028318001.1:4560571-4873642 GCF_062004578.1 Staurois parvus
GACTGTAAAGAGATCATAAAATGTATAGAGTGTGACAGTGATGACCATGCCCAAGCTCTTCATCAATATTCGCACAACTCTACTATGCTCACAAACAAACTTCCTGAGGCAAAGCAAGGTGGGGAGCACCCAGATCAAGCAGCACCTACCACCCCAGTGTTCTCTACATGTATAGAGGTCTGTGGAGAATTCTGAGACAAATCCTGTGCAAAGATATGCTTGGTCCGTGTATACCCCAAAGGTCAACCTGAAAAGGCCATAAGACTGTATACTATTCTGAATGATCAGAGTAACAGATCTCTTGCAAGAACACAGTTTTTTGAACTGCTGAACATAACTGGAGATGCTCTGCCTATTACTGTCTACTCTAAGCACTTGTTCCGGCACTACAGAAGTCTTAGGTAGGAGAGCCAGTGTCTTGTAGTTGCTCCTCTGAATGACAATATGGAAATATCTTTGCCCACTATCACTGAGTGCAACCAGATTCCAAGCATCAAAGAGGAGATCCCTACTCCTGAAGCTGCTTTCACCATTCTCACGTAGCCTCCCTAGCGGTCTGATTATGTCCATATTTCTGTGCTCAAAGTGGTACATTTTTTTTCATGGAAATATGTATTTTTGTTATTGTAGGCCTGTAATTTTTAGGAATAACTAACTGAAATCTGTCCGAACAAGAGTCTAGTAAACATCCTGGGTAGGATAAAACTTGAAACACGAAATCATAAATTATAATTGAATAAATGATCAAAAAAAATAATAATATAATGATAAATTTAATTCAATAATATAATCAAACCAAAAACATTTAAATTTGAAATAGAGCGCCAGTTCGCACATCACTGAGCAAAGTCGCAAAATCGTTTTCAGTGTCTGATGACGAATTTCCCCACGAATCATTATCACTCAATTCTGCAAGTGATTCTAATTTACTATCGCTGTTCTCTAGCTGGTCTGAAACCGATTTTGACCTAAAGGGACGCTTTTTGGATGCCATGGACATTTCTCAGTTTCCAGGCAGAAAGAACAGTAAAAATGTAGGCAGGGTCCAGGACAAAGCACTAGGGACAAAATGTATGTGAAATGGTTTGATACAGTAATGTCTTACTATGTGATTGCAGTGAATGTCACTTTTACAACTTTCAAATTTCCCGCCAATTCCGTCCCCCGTACGTCCCAACGTCACAGGGAACGGTACCCAGAAGACAAATGCTGGCATCCGCCGGAGGACATTGCAGGGAACACTGCAGGAGGGACATCGTGGGAGCGAAGGACAAGGTAAGTGAAGAAGAGATCCCGGAGCAGCGCTGCAGGGTATTCCCGAGTGTAGCTCGGGGTTACCGCTTGTGGTGCTGAAACTTTACCCCGAGCTACACTGTGGAATACTGCCAGGGAGGTTAAAGCACATAGCCAACCAAACACTAGCCCACAATGAAAGTGCCGATATCCTGCTGTTACTTGGTCGAGACCTCCTAAAGGTGCACAAAGTTCATCATCAAATCAACGGTCCACACAATGCACCATATGCTCAGCGTCTGGATCTAGGATGGGTCATCATAGGCAATGTCTGCCTAGGCAAGGACAGGAGGTCCTACTTTGTCTCTTCCTTTAAAACACATGTTCTGTCAAATGGACGAACAACTTGTTCTGCACAACGACCGCATAAATATATTGTGAAAGAAAGAATGTTTGAAAAAGGCGCACAACAGCACATCATACAAGACAATAAGAAAGCTCTTAATCTCTGGGATGACAACATCGGCAACACAGTGTTCGAGGTAACCACTAAGACAATGAGTTGGCAGCTACCATAGAAGACAGAATTCTTGAAAACTATGAGTAAAGAGTTCTACCAAGATGATTCCAACAGTTGGGTAGCGCCTCTACCATTTCGTACCCCAATAAAGAGACTAACAAACAACAGGGTACATGCAGAATCACGGTTTGTTTCTTTAAATCGCAGTTTGAACCAGAAGCCGGAGATGAAAAACCACTTTGTGGACTTTATGCAGAAGGTGTTTAAGAGAGATCATGCTGAGCCTGCACCTCCTCTTATGGAAGGAGAAGAATATTGGTATCTACCATGCTTTGGTGTCTACCATCCTCGCAAACATGATCAGATTAGGGTGGTCTTTGACTCAAGTGCTCGTCATGAAGGCGTCTCCCTCAATGACAATCTTCTCACTGGGCCTAATCTGAACAACAATCTCATAGGTGTTTTACTTCACTTCAGACAAGATGCAATTGCTGTTATTGCTAACATTCATCAGATATTCCACTGTTTCATCATCCATGAAGACTACAGAAACTTCCTCAGGTTCCGATGGTACCGCAATAATGATGTCAATGATGAAGTCATAGACTACCGAATGAAGGTACATGTTTTCGGTAACAGTCCTTCTCCTGCAGTAGCAATTTATGGACTGAGGAAAACAGCTCAAGAGGGCGAGAAAGAATTTGGATCTGATGCAAGACAGCTCGTCGAAAGGAATTTCTATGCAGATGACGGACTCAAATCTCTGCCCAATGAAGAAGAAGCTATTGACCTTCTTACTAGAACCCAGAACATGCTTGCCACTGCAAACCTTTAGACTTCACAAAATCCTCTCTAACAGCAACAAGGTCATGATAGCCTTTCCTTCTGATGACCATGCTGTCAGTTTGAAGAAATTCCAACAAAGATCTGGCCTTTCTTTTACACAACGCAGTCTTGGATTGCTTTGGAATGTTAAATAAGACACATTCACATTTCAAGCATCAGCTTGTGATAAGCCCTTAACAAAGCGAGGAGTATTGTCTACAATAAACAGCATTTATGATCCCTTAGGTTTCTTTACACCTCTCACCATTCAGGGTAAGATACTGCTGAGACAACTTACTTCTGAAAGCTCAGACTGGGATACCCCCTTACCCAAGGAGAAACAACAAAGGTGGGAATCCTGGAAACAGTCTCTAAAAGCATTAGAACAACTCCAGATACCACGCTCTTACACCCAAGCATCCTCAAAGAATGCCACCAGAGGAGAGATTCATGTCTTCTCTACACCTGAACAATGGCACTATGTTCCCACAAGTCTCAACCCTGCTGTGTCGTGCAGTACCTACTACTGCATTTTGGGACACATCTTGGCTATATCCACCATGAAAGAAGGTTCTGCACACCTTTACTCCAGGCCTATAAAGGAACTAGTACATCTTTTTCCCAAAGAGGAAGACAAGTCATCAACCTGAATTAAAGGGAGGTAAGAAGGAATGTGCATGTTGCTGCCTTCCCCTCTGAATATGGATTTCCATGTCTCAGCCTGGACTTTCGAGACCAACATCTGCAAGTATTATGCTAAATGTTTGCATTGTTTAACCTTGTTTTTCCCTTCCCTCTTGTTTTGCAGATGTTCCTGGAAAAAATATGCATTATTTATATTGGACTTGAACTAAAGTTTATTATAATAGAAATCATAGATTTCGATGGGGAGTGTCATGTTTCACATGACTGTCATATTGACTGTCATGCCCTTAAATGTTTTCTATATTTTGTCTCTGCTTCTCCCTTTCCTTTGGTTTAGTTAATGTTGTATAGATAGCCCTCCCCCTTTCCCAGAGATGCATTGCATCAAGCCTCATGGCATGGAGCAGAAACAGTATGATCTTTTGACCTATGGAATTTCATTGTTGTAAGATTCTCTCAGTTTCTGGAATAAACTTCACAAGATCTACAAGATGTCATTCTCATTGAGTCACTGACTGCAGTATCCAACTGAGGTTGAAGTTATCACTATCTCATCACAACTGTAAGTTACAGAGATCACACTATCAATGCTTAGATTGGAGAGACAGAACAATAGATATAGTAATTACAAATACCATGGATCTGGTCGCAGATGTGGAGATACAGGATAGCTTGGGAACCAGCAATCACAATTATATTCAGCATAAATCATAGTTAAAGGAGGCATATGGGTAATACAAGCACACTTAATTTCAAAAGGGCCAGCTTTCCTAAACTGTGCGCAATAATCAAAGATATTAAATGGGACCAAATCCTTGAAACATTAAACACTGAGGAAAAATGGGAGTACTTTAGGGACATATTAAATAGAGGTATTAGCCAGTTGATCCAAATAGACAACAAAAATAAAAGAGCTAAGATTAAACCTTGGTGCCTACACTTTAATTTAAAAATAAATATTAAAGAGAAAAAAAGGCCTTTAAAAATATAAGGCAGAGGTGTAATTGACTTCATTCTGACACTACAAGGAATACAATAAAAAATGTAAGAACTTAATCAGGATGGCTAAGATAGACCACGAGAAACACATAATGGAGGAGAGTAAAAAAATCCCCAAAAATTCTTTAAATATATTAATAGTAAAGAAGCAAGGCCAGCACATATTGGTCCCATAAAGGATGATGAGGGGAGTTGGTTACAAATGACAAGGAAAAGGCAACTGTTCTAAATGCATTCTTCTCACTTCTTAGGAAGGAACAGGAGGGCTATACTAGTCAAGATTGCATCATTAGTAACGCATCAGAGAATGCACCCTTGTGGCTTACAGAAGCCGGTGTCCGAAAAGGCTTGAAAAGCTTAACGCAAATAAATCACCAGACACAGATTGCTTACACCCAAGAGTCCTCAAAGAATTCAGTCAGGTTATTGCCAGGTCATTATTGCTAATTGTTATGGAGAGCTTACTAACATAAATGGTACCAGTTGATTGGCACAGGGCCAACGTGATACCAATATTTAAAAAAGGGCAGAGATACATTCCTGGAAACTACAGGCCAGTCAATCTAACATCGATAGTATGTAAACTATTTGAGGGGATGATAAGGGACCATATCCAAGATTTTTCTGATGAAAACAGAGTCATTAGTAGTAATCAGCATGGCTTTGAGAAAGGTCATACTTGCCAGATCTCTATCTAGATAAAGGAAGTGCAGTGGTTGTGGTGTACCTGGATTTTGCAAAGCATTTGATACAGTTCCCCATAAGCACTTACTTTACAAACTGAGGTCTGTAGGCATGGGTTTGTACATGGATAGAAAACTGGTTACAGGGTGGTGATTAATAGCATTTATTCAGACTGGTCTGTAGTGGTAAGTGGGGTACCCTAGGGCTCTGTCCTGGGACCATTTCTTTTTAATTTTTCCATAAATGATATGGAGGTTGGTATAAATAGCTCAATCGCAGTGTTTGAAACAATACAAAGCTAAGTAGGACAATAACATCACAGCAGGATTTAGACATTTTACAAGAAGACCTCAATAGAAGTGAGCAAATACATGGCAAATGAGGTATAATGTTGAAAAATGTAATGTAATGCACTTGGGGGCAAAAAATATGAATGCAAGTTACATGCCAGGGAGGGAACCACTGGGGGAATCCAGGATGGAGAATGATCTTGAGGTAGTAATCCTAGTAGATGACAGGCTCAGCAATGGCATGCAATGCCAAGCTGCAGCAAGCAAATTAACAGAATATTAGCATGGATTAAAAAGGGGATTTACTCCAGAGATAAAACTACAATCCTGCCACTTTATGCCATCCAGTTCTGGTCACTAGTCCTTAGGAAGGATGTGTTTGAGATGGAGAGAGTCCAGAGAAACAAAATTAACAAGGGGACTGAAGTACCTTAGTTACAAGGAAAGACTACAAGCATTATACTTCTTCTCCCTGGAAAAGAGACACTTGAGAGGAGATTTACTAATACCTCAGTGGTGATTCTAACATAGGGAATAAACAATTCAGTCTCATGGAATATAAGAAGACATGGGACCACTTAATGAAATTGGAGGAAAAGCGATTTAACCTTAGACTGCGTAAGGGGTTTTTCACTGTCAGAGCGGTAGGGATGTGGAACTTGCTTCCACAATCGGTGGTGTCAACGAGAAGTATTGTTAGTTTAAAAAAACTCTTACATGGGCATCTTAGCGAACACAATATACAGGGGTGTGGTATATGATTTTTGACATGAACACATACACAACCACATAGGTTGAACGGGATGGACTATTGTCTTTTTGCAACCTTACCAACGATGCAACTATGTAGCAGGGTTTTGCCCATGAAAGGGCTAGAGCAGGGATCTCTAAACTTTCTAAACAAAGGGCAAGTTTACTGTCCTTCAAACTTCAGAGGGGCAGGACTGTGGCCAGTGGGAATAGAAAATGTCCTGGTGTCAGTAGATGTAAACATTGCCCCATCTTTTGTTTTAGGGAAAGGAATAGTGCCCCATTGTTGGTGTCAGTGTGAAGAATAGTGCTTCATCACTGGTGTCAGTGGGAGAAATAGTTCCCCATTGTCAGTGTCAGTAGCAAGAAATATGCCACCACTGGGGGGGAATAATGCCCCAAGGGCAGGATAAAAGCAAGCAAAGGGCTGCATCTGTATCCTGGGCTACAGTTTAGAGACCACTGGACTAGAAAGCTATTCGGCTTAATGCTAGTAAGGGATAGCATCATTATGTTTGTTTTGGGTAAGTATTTGACATATCAATGAAATCTGTTTATTTTAAGGTAAATTAATTACTCATTTGGAGTTGCCTCTCATCCAAAACATCAATTCTGAAGCATTCAGTACATGCTGAGTTTTTTAATCTGTAGTCATTAGCAAACATTTAATTCCAATCATTACCATGATATTTTTTAATATCCATGCTGCTGTACTAAATGAGGTGGCTTTCAACAAGTAGTTGAATCACTCAGTAGCATGAGATTAAATTACACTTTCTCCTGAAAAGCGATAATGATGTATTTTTTCTTCCATTCATGCAGTTTAAATCAGCTGTGAATATTCAAGGTATCCCACTATAGTGGTTGCTAGATCATTTCAAATGTTTGCTAGTGATGGTGTACTTTAACA
Source organism: Staurois parvus (assembly GCF_062004578.1). Lineage (NCBI taxonomy): Eukaryota > Metazoa > Chordata > Amphibia > Anura > Ranidae > Staurois > Staurois parvus. Next base: position 4,567,428 of record NW_028318001.1, read on the forward strand.
CAGTACTGGGTGGATGGTTGTAACAACCTTAACCTTTAAGCGGAACTATACTCACCTCCAATCCAATCAGCTGTGAATATTCAAGGTATCCCACTATAGTGGTTGCTAGATCATTTCAAATGTTTGCTAGTGATGGTGTACTTTAACACAGTACTGGGTGGATGGTTGTAACAACCTTAACCTTTAAGCGGAACTATACTCACCTCCAATCCAATCAGCTGTGAATATTCAAGGTATCCCACTATAGTGGTTGCTAGATCATTTCAAATGTTTGCTAGTGATGGTGTACTTTAACACAGTACTGGGTGGATGGTTGTAACAACCTTAACCTTTAAGCAGAACTATACTCACCTCCAATCCAGCGATATGCAGTCCTGGAACTCCCTACCAGCTGCTGTCATTGACCAGACTGGCATGACATTACTCCTGCGCATGCTCAGGAGTTCCATCAGCCTTGTGCAAATTTGTGCAGTGAGCTATGCATTATACAGTATATATTAGTGACTAAAAAGTGGATTAGCAACAAAAAGTGACAGTCTGTAATAATAGACACATCCACAATGTGCAATTCTGTGAATCTTCCCCTTTGGTGTGCTGTGATATCCACCACCACCAGGCTTGCACGATCACCTCCACAAGTTGACCCACATCACATAGGTCAAACTAGGCATAACTCCAATTACTCATTCATCTGTGTGTCCTGGCCGCTGGGAGCTCCACAGCACCGGAACCCACAGGATATCATAAGAAGCTGAGTTCTTAACTCTTTTGTGAACAAATGGCCCCCAGTTGTCTTAGAAACAGGTCCCTAAAGGTGTACACCGGATACCAGCAACAAAATGCTTTATGCCTTAACTACACTCTGTCAAACTGCCCAGAGGAGTCAGGCAAAAAGCCTTTCACATACAAGGTCTGTAACAATCCAATTTTCCAAAGTTCCACAAGCTTTCACAAGATATGCTTGTGGGTAATACAATCATGGCAAATGTTACTCAATAGCAAGGAAATATGTGAAGCATATCCATTATAACTAATGACAGCTTCAGTATACAAATTCACATTCTTTATAGAGGGTTAAAGGATAGATTCACCTATCATGTTACATGTTACACCCCCTATTTAGGGGTAACATTAATATTAATGTTATTATTATTGTTATTATTATACAGGATTTATAGAGTTCCAACAGTTTACACAGCGCTTTACAACATAAGGGCAGACAGTACAATTGCACTACAAATTAATACAGGAGGATTCAGAGGGCCCTGCTCCTTAGAGCTTACAATCTAAGAGGGAGGGTCGAGAGATACAAAAGGTAATAACTGTGGGGGATGGGCTGATGGACAAAATACATGTACAGTTGTTAGGTGGAGGCAGGATAGACCTCAAGGATTGTCTAAAAGTGGACAGAGATGGAGATAGTCAGACACATTGGGGAAGGGAGTTCCAGAGGATGGATGCGGCTCTGGGAAAGTCCTGGAGGTGAGCATGGGAGGAGGTGACAAGGGAGCTAGAGAGCAGAAGGTCTTGGGAGGAATGAAGAGAACAATTTGGTTGGTGTTTTGAGACCAGGTTAGTGATCTAACTAGGGGCTGAGTTGTGGATGACTTTATAAGTTGTTGTAAATATCTTGAATACTCTGAATCTTGAATTTGTTGGGTGAGTGGAAGCCAGTGGAGGGACTGGCAAAGTGGGGTGGCAGACACTCAATGGTTGGTAAGATGGATGAGTGTGACAGCAGCATTCATGATGGACTGGAGGGGGATAGCCTATGCAAAGGTAAGCCAGTGAGGAGGGAGTTGCAGAAGTCAAAGCTGGAGATGACCAGGGAGTTTGTTAGAAGCTTTGTGGTGTCATTGGTTAGGAAGGGGCGTATCTTGGAGATGTTGTGAAGGTTGAGGCTGCAAGCTTTGGGCAGTGATTGGATGTAGGGCTGAAAGGATATTTCAGAGTCCAGGATTACACCTAGCATCCTGGCATGTGGGGATGGTTTGTGGTTGAGCCTTTGATTCTGACAGAGAAGTCAGTGGAAGAGGGAGGAAATATTATGAGCTCAGTTTTGGATAGATTAATTTTCAGGAAGTGGTGTGAAATCCAGGCTGATATGTCTGTTAGTGATATATATTCGGTATCCAAAAATAAATAATAAATAAACAATAATACAACCCTATGTAACACTCCAAAAGTCCCACTTTCACCCTTGAAAGTCAAAATATAAATAAACCTTTTTGTGTCAGTGAAAAACTTATTATATGCACGAAGTCCAAAAAGTCCAAATTAATTATTCCTCCGTATTCAGCTTTAACATCCCCATGTGTCCACACAAGTCGTATACCTCAAAGGAAAAAAAAAACTAAAATAGTGCATTACCTCAATTAAATCAATTAGATATATGCTTCACAAATTTATTTATCAAAACATGCAAAAAAGATTCAAACCGTGAGCAACACGTGAATCATGAAATATACATATGTGAACACTCTGTGTACACTCCTAAATAAAGATTGTGAACACGTCTAGGTAACTGAATTGCACACAATTACCCTAAATCAAGTAATAGCAAGCCTTTTGAGTACACCCTGGACTCTCACTCCAGTATTGTTGTTACTTCTCCTTGGACTCTCACTCCAGTGTATGACAGACCTCCAGAGTAGGATTCCAATACTTTAATAATTGCTTCTCATATATCCATCATCCTCATGTGTCACTCATAAGTAGAGAGAGAAAGATGCCCACATAGTGTAGTATTTAAGATAGATCTCATACATTTATTTGTAGTGCTTACATATAAATACTCATCAATCAGCAGCAGGTTCCCATGTCCCAACCTAGAGCAGCTTCCTGGAACGTTGCAATGCCGAATACAACAACAAAGATGACCGCTCCACCACTTGTAACGTCAGACGTCAAGGTCCCTTAATGCGTTTCGTCACTTCCGGACTTCATTTCCTTTGAGGTATACGACTTGCTTGGACACATGGGGATGTTAAAGCTTAATACAGAGGTTTATTTATATGATATGTCTGTTAGTAGATAAGTGATGCGTGAGGAGACTGATGGATTGAGCTGCGGGGTAGAGAGACAGATTTGGTTGTCATCAGCTTAGAAATGGTATTGAAAGCCATGGGAGGCAATCAACTGACCCAGAGAGGAGGTGTAGATTGAGAATAGGAGGGGTCCCAGAAGAGAGCGTTGGGGAACCCCAACGGAGAAAGGAAGAGGAGAAGAGGAAGTAGAATTGTAAGTGTCACTGAAGGTGCGGTGGGATAGGTAGGATGAGAACCAACAAAGAGCACATAGACTACAGGAGTAGAGTTTTTTGAGGGGAAGGGAGTGGTCCACTGTGTCAAAAGCAGCAGAGAGGTCCAGGAGTAGGAGTACAGAATAGTGTTCATTGGTTTTAGCCATTAGTAGATCATTTTGTAAGTTTGAGAAGAGCAGTTTCTGTCGAGTGCTGAGAGTGAAATCTAGACTGAAGGAGATAAAGAAGGTTATTCTCAGTGAGGTGGTTGCTCAGCTGGTTGTAGACCAGGTGTTCAAGGAGTTTGGAGGAAAAGAGGAGTAAAGAGATGGGTCATAGGTTGTTAAGATTGGTGGGGTCTAGTGAGGGCTTTTTAAGTATGGAGTGACTAGTGCATGTTTTAGAGAATTGGGGAAGATGCAGGGGGAGAGACTGAAGATGTGAGTTAGAAAGTGTAGGATAGAGCTAGAGGGTGACCGTAGCATTTGTGATGGAACAGGGTACAGGGAGCACGTGGTTAGGAGGGAGTTAAAAAAAAGTTTAGCAACCTTGTCTATAGTAGTGGGGTTGAATGTGGAAAGTAGTGATTGTCCCTGTGGATGTGGAGTGTTAAGTAAGGGAGGTATCTGCGCATCGGAGATCTCCTCACGAATTGTATCGATTTTCTTTTTGCAGTGATTGGTGATCTGCTGGGTAGTGAGTGAGTTAGTGGGTGGAGGCAGTGGAGGATGAAGAAGAGAGTTGAAGGAAGAGAAGAGTTGATGGGGACTGGATCAGAAGGTGTTAATGAGAGTAATGAAATAGGTCTGCTTGGCAGTGTGAAAGCAGGAATGTTATTTCTGGAGGGCAGATTTATATTGGCTGAAGTCTTTCTGAGACTTAGTCTTACACCACAAATGCTCAAGAGCGCAGTTATGTTTTTTTAGACCTCTGGTGTCATCTCTTTGCCAAGGTTGTAGGGGTTGGGCCTGACTGTGTATGTTGTGAGGGGGGCGAGCTTGTCTAGGGAGGATGATAGCGAACTGTTGTAGACAGAAGTGAATAGATCTGGGCAGGACAGGGATGATATTTTGTCATAGAGGTGGTCAGTAGCAGAGTAGGGAAGAGAAGGGTTGAGGTGGCAAATGTTTCTACGAGTGACTGTTGGGTGGTTGGAGGGAGAGGAGGTAGATGACAGGGAGAGATTGAAGCTAATAAGGTGGTGATCAAAAAACAGGAGAGGATAGTTGGAGAGGTTGCACAGAGTGCATAGATAGGAGAAGGTCAAGGGTGTTGCCAGTGGAGTGAGTAGAAGCCTGTATCCATTGCATCAGGCCAAAAGAGGAGGCTAGATTAAGAAGTTTAGAAGTAGCAGGAGTGTTAGCATTAAAAGGGGTGTTTAAGTCACCGAGAATGATTGTAGGGATTTCAGAAAAGAGAAAGAAGGGTAGCCAGGCAGAAAAGTCATCAAGGAAGGTCGATACTAGTCCAGGGGACCAGTAGATCACAGCAATCCTTAGAGAAACAGGAGATAATAGACATATACAATGTGTCTCAAAAGAGGAGAATATCAGAGAGGAAGGTGGGTGAAGTACCTGATAGGTACTCTGTGAGGCATGGAGTATTCCTACTCCACCTCCTTTCCATCCACTGGGTCTGGGAGAGTGAGAATTAGTAGAAGTTGGTGAGAAGTCAGAAGGGAGGATGATGTATATATGTTGTGGGGTGGAGAACAGGGATAAAGGAAAGAGACTTTAAGGAGAGCAGACACAACTGTCAAAAGGAATTTATATAGCGCATGCTATAGAGTAGAAGGAGAGCAGAATAGAATAGAGAAAGGGTCACCTACAGCCTGTTTGGTGCTTTTCAATGCAGTTTGCTATATATGCTCGCTTCGTGCAATCACTTTGTGCAATTGCTGAAGTGCAAATTACTTGTATGAAGAATCGCTTCTAGAAAGAATCACTAAAGGAAAGAACCCCTGCAAAGTGCTTCCCTATAAAGGTGCAAAGCACTTTAGCACTTTAGCACTTTAGCTCGGGGTAAAATTTGAGTACCAAGAGCGGTAACCCCGAGCTACACTCGGGCTTACCATGCGGCGTTGCTCAGGGGGTCCCTGCAGCACTTACCTTGTCCTTCGCTCCCGCGATGTGTCCCCTGCAGCGTTCCTGGCCATCTCCTCCGGCCGATGCCGGCATCCGTCTTCCGTGTTCCGGTCCCTGTGACGTCGGGACATACAGGCGTCGGAATCGGCGGCAAATTTGAAATTTTTAAAAAATTTCATTTTTGCTGTCATTGCTGTTTCAATGCATTTCACATATATTTTGTCCCTACTGCTTTGTCCTGTGCCCTGCCTGCATTTTGAATGTTCTTTCTGCCTGGAAACTTAGAAAAGTCCATGGCGTCCAAAAAGCGTCCTTTTACGTCAAAAGCGGTTTTAGAGCAGCTAGAGAACAGCGATAGTAAATCAAAACCACTTGCAGAATTGAGTGATAATGATTAGTGGGGAAATGCGCCATCAGACACTGAAAACGATTTTGCGACTTTGCTCAGCGATGTGCGAATTTGCCTCTGTATTTCAAATTTCAGTGTTTTTGGTTTGATTATATTATTGAATTAAATTTATTATTATATTATTATTTTTTATGATTATTTATTAAATTATAATTTATGATTTCGTGTTTCAAGTTTTATCATATCCGGAATGTTTACTAGACTTGTTCGTACAGATTTCAGTGAGTTATTCATAAAAATTACAGCCTACAATAAAAAAACTACATATTTTCATGCAAAAAAATGGTACCGCTTTCAGCACAAAAAATCGGAAAGAATCATACCGCCAAGGAGGGTAAGGGTGGGGGTGGTTGGTTGTTAATTATTTAATCATGAGCTAAGGTAAGGATGGCTGGCTAGCAAGCTTTTGACATCTAAGCCAGGCTTGCTAGAAGGCAGAAAGAGTTGCAAAGATAAGACCAGCCATAACTTAGGTAAGACACTTACAGGGCACCATAAACATAATGATGCAGAAAGGGAACAGATGGTGAAGGCAGCACATACTGAAATGCCCAAAGACACAGTGAAAATAAACAGTCAGTTTTCAGTTCTGGGTGGATGTAAGCAGCAACATACCAAAATACACAAAGACACAGTGAAAATAAACAGTGTTCAGTTCTGGGTGGATGTAGGCAGCAACATACCAAAATACACAAAGACACAGTGAAAATAAAGTGTTCAGTTCTGGGTGGATGTAGGTAGCAACATACCTGTGTGTGGAGGAACAGAAAGATATGTTCAGATGAGAGCAGAGCCTGAAGTGCAAATCACTTGCATAAAGAATCACTTCAAGAAAGAATCACTAAAGGAAAGAACCCCAGAAATGTTCCCCTCAGCAAAGTGCCCCCAGCAAAGTAATACTAAGGACTAAACACTCTCTTCCCATGACAGCAGATAGGGATTCTTCTCTTCTGCAGCTGTTGTCACCTCTAAAATTGTCGTGGCTGTGTGGGATTCACTCACCGGCGTTTTTCATTCACAGAGATCTGTCTGTCACCACAGTAGAAGACAGCTTGTAGTTCTCAGTAGATTACTAGTGTACTGATCAGCGCACTCATGGTTCATTTAATCCCCCTCCAGCTTTCTAACTGAAAGCCCATACAGAGGTACATTGCACTTGTGATCCACTGATCTTGGATGCAATACTTTGCATGTTTCTGTGTAAAACAATAATAACTGACGATTTTTTTTTGCTGCAGAAATATGTTTATTATTTTTTTACTTAAAGATGAACTTAGCCTTTAATAATTGTATTTGCTAATTTCTAAAGTGTATATAAAATCTTTTTTAGTTTTCAATAGAGTACAAAATTGTTAAAAAATATATATTTTTTGCTGCCTGTGTCACTCCGCAGAGATTTTCCTTCATGTTTTTTCCTGTAGATGCAATAGGAAACAAGAGGAAATTTCTCAAAAATGAGGTACCATTCATGCAAGCATTTTTCCACACTGCAAATACCAGTGACATGAACCTACTGATTTCTGCTACTGAGATTGATAGCTGCATGCAGATAGCAATAGCCACTGAGGCCCAGACACTGCATTGACAGACTGCCAGTGGCTGATGCTATTTGTACCTGTTCAAAATGGGCCCAGGTGATAGCCAACCATGCAAACAGGCATAAATAGCTGCATCCACCAACAAGCTGCCATTGCAGTGTTCAGTGGCCACCTCTATCTGCATACAGCTGTTAATCCCAGCAGCAGGAAGCAGAAGATTCATAGCATGGCAAAACATGGTGCCTAAGTGGAATTCCCCCCCTTCCCTGAAGACTAATCACAGGAACAGATGTCCCAGTTGCTAGCAGAGACTAAAAACATTAGGACTGGCCATATAACTACAGAATTATTTACTACATAATTTACTGGGACTGTACTCATGTGCACCACCATAAAGAATGGGCCCCAACAATAGTGAAGAACTAGGGCTAAAGACTGCTCGCTCAGATAACTGCTTTACTAGAACTTTACCTATTGTCCATAGTGACCTCATCACTTTCTGTCTCTGTAAAAATGATAATTAGAACAAATGCAGGGATGACTCTCCCCTATCGGGGACACCAACAGCATTAAAAACCAAACCAAACAGAGGGTTCAACGCTTCCCCAATCTTTTTAGAACATAAATAATGGCTTTACATACATTTTAATAAAATTGTTTATTTTTTTTGTTTCACATTTTTTCTTTAATTGTAATAGTTAAAATGAACTGACATCCTATCACAAATTCCTGTCATGCACAAAAAACAAATTACCACCATGCAGGAAGGAAGAATAGGTTTGACTTTCTGTTACATGTAGTGACATCAACCAATCATCTCTAACTTATGGGTGAGGACGTGAACAGGGGCAAACTGACCATTTGGAAACTCGGGCACTGCCCGAGGGCCCGGGGTCAGTAGGGGGCCCCATGAGATGCCCCTGGTACCTTTTTAATAGGCTTTTTTGAGTTTGGGCAAGGACACAGGGGCCCCATGATCCCCTATTGCCCGGAGGCCCCATGAGTTGTCAGTTCTCTAACTTATGGGTGAGGACGTGAACAGGGGCAAACTGACCATTTGGAAACTCGGGCACTGCCCGAGGGCCCGGGGTCAGTAGGGGGCCCCATGAGATGCCCCTGGTACCTTTTTAATAGGCTTTTTTGAGTTTGGGCAAGGACACAGGGGCCCTATGATCCCCTATTGCCCGGAGGCCCCATGAGTTGTCAGTCCGCCCCTGGACATGAATCTTATGTACACCTGCAACAACTGGCTTTTGAAAGGGTGTACTTTACAGATCTAGACGATTAGTTGTGTGTCAAGCCTGCTTGAATGTTGGTTGCTTGCTAGTGTTATGTCCACAATAGTATGGGACATCTTTGTATATCATAACTAGGAATACTTATATTAGTGTAGCGCTACCCTCCTAGGGATGCTGAGTATATTTGGGTTCCCTGTCTGTCCTGAGCCTGCTTGGGAAGTACAGCCCCTGCTGACACCACCTTGAATTTTTGACCAGGAGGACTCCCTGGCTTTGAACCATAAAATAAACACATATAGTTAAAAGTGAGCAAATATTCTGGTTATATTGAGGTCAGAATATAAAGAGTGCAAGTACAACAGGAATGACAGTAGATATGCATAAAAGAAAAGGTTAAATGCTCTAAAAGGTTCAACAAAGTAATATTACAGTATCACTAAGCAACCCCAAATGTCCTGCAGGATCAACATTTAAACATAAATTCCAGCTTCTGGGGTATCTCTCCCCAAGTGAGCTGGAGTGAACTGTCAAGATGTCAGGCTAACTCACTTTTGGTTTCTCAGTCATTGGTAACTGAACTGGGTTTACCTCCGGACACACACAATGTGTGATGTAAGCCACATATACCCCCATATTAATGATCAGGAGCTTGGAGGAGGTGTGGCCCCACAACTGACCACTGGAGATACAGGCACACTGTGCATCAGCATGGCATTCTGTAACCCAACAGTCATCACAAAGACACAAACTGACCATGGCTGCACAGATCTTCTTCCGTGCTTGCCATGTTTAGTTTGAAGCAGGGATCAGCAAGGTTTTTAAAGAGGTAGAATAAAAAAAAATGAAGCTAAATAAAAAGAAATGTGTAACCATACACATTTATTAAGTCTTACTTTGTGGGGTAACATACACTTAAAAGTGATTGCACCTTAGAAAGTACAGTATCTTACTAAAAATGAATTGCTGTAGATACCTAAAATTGACCTATTTCACAGCAGACTTCTGCAGCTAGCTACTGTAATTAAAAAAAGAAATTCAATTTTTAGTGTTATTTGCTATACCAACTAATTTATCAAAGTTTAAAATAACAACTGTCTGTGTTGCCTCTTTATGTCCAAATAAAGGGCGCGAAAATTCACTAGAAGATTACAGTTTTTTTGTCCTGCCAACTACATAAATGAGGTCCACTACAAAACAAAGGTTTTTGAATATTTCATCATCAATCACTTTTGTCTGTAAAATATCTCAGCAGCACAACGTTCATACAGTGTTAGAAAGAAATGGGCTAAGGTTTGGTTTACTGGCGATTAACACCGTCATAAAGCAATACAACAATTTCAATCAATCAGATTTCACCTGAATTTGGAGTTGGTGAACTCTGCACCACGTCCATCACCCTAATGTGCAAGCATAAAAATATGAGAAGCAGCTGAGACTGATTATGTGGGAGTACATGCGGCCAAGCAGAGTGGCTATATGGGAAGATGAGAAATGGTACTGAACATAAAATAAAATCTGATTTAACCAAAGATACAACTTGATGGTATTATCTTCAACCTTTCACTAGAGTTGTTTGATCTATGGCAATTAGAACTGGAATGCACTTAATGTTCATACTTTTTGGATTTAATCTCCAAGTACAATTTGAAAAGTAATATAAGTGTAGGATTGTCAGGATACTTGTTTTTTTTCCTTGATTTTCTCTTAATTTAATTGTTTTAGCTAAACAGAATCCTCCATCAAATTAAATGCTGAGCCTATGTTAGAGCCTTTTGATGGAAGCGGCCATTGTCCTCCCCAGGGTTGCATGCTGCTTTCAGGCTCACATCTTAGCCAATCAAGATAATTAATAGAAAGGGGGAAGGGGAAATATGGGGAAAGCTGGAGAGTCCACAAAAATACAAAAAAGAGTTATGAGGTGCAACTAGAGTATTCTAGAAGGGTGCTACCTAAAACATACTGCAAAAACCAAGAGAAAAAAGAAAATAGGCTGCACACTTAGAAGGCTAACCTCAACGACATATTTTTTCATGAAGCACAAGCACAGTAAAAACATTGCATCAGAGACCTGGTGTACATACCCAGTCACAAGGACCCCCCGCCCCTGGCATAGGGAACTCTCCCATGACAGACACTCACCAATAATAACTAGGAATGTCCCCTGGGTGCTGATCACACCTATACCTCCCCAATGAAAAACCCAACTGTCCCGCCCACACAATACCAAAAATTAAACCAAACCAAAAAACAGAAAAAGACTAAAACAAAAAAACAGCCCCTATGATGGCTAACGGGGTGCCCCGTGCTCCTCCCACAATGACCCCTCAGGAACCCACCCACCCAACCACCCCCCTGCCTAAGGGAGAGAAAAGAGCTGAGGTGAGCCATTGACCCTATATCGCCCGCCTATCCTCCAGATCCCGCTAGATGATAAATTCCATCTAACAATATACCTGTGTATGACCCTGGAATGCACCAGGGAGTATAAACCATACAATATAGGAAACACAACATAATTGCATGTATCCCAACTCAATCAAGGCTTGAGAGTCATATATGTAGTATATAGGGCCACAGCCTCAAAATCCAATCGAACAGTCAGGTACATGTGTTCAGGTATAGTCTGGTATAACCAGACCAAGTGCAAAAGAGGGTGTGTCTATATTGTAATCCAGTAGTAAAGTCCACTGTGACCAGAAATGTTGCCAAAATCAAGCAGTGTGCATTCACAGGCAGCCTGTAGTGATAGTCCAGCTAATTGCTGAGCAGTGCTGTGTGTGGGATATGAGCCTCTGAATGGAATCCAGACAATATAGAGGACACAATACAGCCAGTAGATTTGATTCAGCGGGTAAATATGAGTACCTGCCACAGCAACCTCAGTATATGACCTGTCCAGCCTATACAGCCTGCACAGCTGATATGTCCTAGGTGACAACGCAGGGTCGCCAGTACTGACGATACGATAGGACCTTAAAGGTCTTGTATGAAAAACTGCTGCTGATAATCCTGGTGTGGTAGCCCAATCCTGTAGAGGCTCCTGCTGTGATCACAGAATGGCTGACAGCTATACATATTGGACAAGTTGTAGTGTCTGTGCTAGAAAAGTTCTGTTGGGGTCCAGTGGAATACCATGCAGTATGGGGAGTCACGGGAGGGTTCCCTATGCCGGGGGTGGAGGGTCCTTGCGACTGGGTTTGTACACCAGGTATCTGATGCAATGTTTTTACTGTGCTTGTGCTTCATGAATAAATATGACGTTGAGGTTAGCCTTCTAGGTGTGGAGCCTATTTTCTTTTTTCTCTTGGTTTTTGCAATCAAGAGAATAAGGCTGAACAAGTGAGCTATACTAATATGTAACTTGACCTGATTCGGAAAGCGACAGCTTCTATTAAAATATTCTCAGACATTTTTTTTTTAATCTTGGTGACAGTGTTGCAGGGATAAATTAACTAATGTGCTCAAGCAGATCAGGTGCTGGATCAGCTCAATACTCATGAGGAAGGGAAAATCATCTGTTATTCTGATGCACTCCTCTGTGGCTCATGCTTTTTCTCTGTATATTTGTTGTGACATTGGCAAATCTCCCCCTTGCCCCTATCCTACCTCCCGGCCCAGGAAACAGTGGCTGTTGTTAGTGACTTTCTATGAGTCAGTATTCACTGAAGCAGTAATTTACAGCTTGACTCTCTTTGTTATAGAGTTTTATAGAGACTATGCCATGTAGTCACATGTTACTCTGACTGATTCACAGAGACCTTGCAGTGAATAATCTATGTTTGTGCAGCTTTCATATGTTTATACTCTTTCTGTATTATGCAGTGGATGCAGATTATTTGATATTTGTTAGCATTATTGGTGGGGAAGGTGTAGTGTTAGTTCAACTTTTAATTTTTTTTTGTAAAGGTGAACTACCACTTAAGTCCTTATGCACACAGGGCATTTTTAAAAAAATTCCCCAAAGCCAGTACTGCCACCAGAGAAAAGCAGCATAAAAAACACGATTTTAGCTGCGTTGTTGCACAAGTATTTAGCTGCATTTAGCAGCGTTAGCATTTAGAATTTGTTTGTAAATAAACACTGCCCTCTTCTATTTTCCACTCCCAAAATGTCCCACAATGCATATAATCATCATTTCTCAGTGCCAAATTGTTTGGAGAGTGAGGAGAGAAAGCATCTGAGAGCATCTACAAGTATTTGATCGCTGTAAAATAGATCCTGTTGTTCTCAAAATTGATGAGGCAATCCTGCTGAGAAGGAGACAGCTGGAGGAGGAGAGAAGCATCCATCATCAGATATCATTTTTGTTTTAATTTATTCATTGTATTCTATTTTTATCATTGTTTTGGTTTAAATTTATACTATATTTGAAATGTTGATAATTGTATGGTATTACCCTTTTTTTGGGAGATATATATATATATATATATATATACATATATATATAATTTTTTTTTGGCTTCTCACTACAGGACAAACATTTGTGTCCTTACACCACTATTTTTTACTAGGCATTTCCATGGTGGTCAAGGTAACAAGGGAAACCTGCTTGGCACTATGGGAGGAGTTGAAGGTAGTGTTCACGGTTGAGCCTAGTGGAAACATCTGAGAAGCTATAGCAGATAAGCTTTGGGAGAAGACAGAGTTCGCTATACTTCAATTGTAAGAAGTATATCTCTGTGGTCCTCCTGGCATTGACTGATGCCAGCCTATGCTTCATAGCTGTGGATGTCAGAGCGTATGGCAGCCAAGGTGATGCCCGTATGTTTCGTCAGGCGGCCATTGGACAATGTCTACATGAATGGCGCCTTCATTCCACCAAGCAGGCCTCTACCTTGTACAGAAGAACCCAGTCTACCCTTGGTCATGGTAGTGGATGAGGCCTTTGGTTTGGCAGAAAATCTAATGAGACATACAGTGGCTACGGCCTCAGCCAGAAGCAAAAAATCTTCAATTATTGGCTCAGCTGTGCCCGCTGTGTTGTTGAATGTGCCTTCGGTATCTGCACTGCAAAGTGGAGAGTACTGATCTCATGCATGCAGTTGGACGTCAAAAATGTCACATCATCAAATCAATGTGGTACTGGCCTGCTGTGTCCTTCACAATTTTCTGTGGGACAAGGAGAGAGGCACTGTTGAACCAGTGCCACAAAATCAAAGTCATTGCATTCAGTTTGTGGACTTACAATCAACTGCACAGGTCATGACCATCTGCAATCAGTTTGCAGATTTTGTTGTATCACCAGAGGGAGAAGTATGATAGCAGGATAAATATGTGTAATATATTTTGTTGTTTCTGCTTTATCTCTGCTTACTGCCGTTAATATATATATATTTTTTTTTTAATAAAAGTTTTTGAAAAGTATCTTTTTGTCTTTTTTTTCTCTGGTGGCACTTAGCGTTATCCACATATGCATTACGTTGGAGGTAAATCTGCTTTTTTCAGTGTCTTTTTCTTCTGTGTGAGACAAAAGTATACAGTCCTCTTTGGGCTCTGTACCTGTATACATTTACCCCACACGGAGGAAAACGTGTCCTTTTCCCCTGTGGGAGGCCAGCATATACATTCCACTTTGGGCTCTGCATACGTCTACCCCACACAGAGGAAAATGTGTCCTATTAGCCTGTGGGAGGCAAGCGTATACAGTCCTTTTTGGGCACTGCATACGTTTACCCCACACAGGAAAATGTGTCCTTTTCCCTTGTGGGAGGCAAGCGTATACAGTCTTCTTTGGGCCCTGCATACATTTACCCCACACAGAGGAAAACATGTCCTTCTGTGGGAGGCAAGAGTATACAGTTCTCTTTGGGCTCTGCATACATTTACCCCACACAGGAAAATCTGTCCTTTTCCCCTGTGGGAGGCAAGCCTATTCAGTCGTCTTTGGGCAGTGCATACGTTTACTCCACACAGAGGAAAATGTGTCCTTTACCCCGTGGGAGGCAAGCGTATTCAGTCGTCTTTGGGCAGTGCATACGTTTACCACACACAGAGGAAAATGTGTCCTTTTCCCCTGTGAGAGGCAAGCATATACAGTCCCCTTTGGGCTCTGCATATGTTTACCCCACACTGAGGAAAACATGTCCTTTTCATTGATGTAAAAATGAACTAATAAAGAGTGCATCAGAGGAAAAAAAGAGTGAAAACACAATAAGATATATCATTTTTCAATGACTTTATTTAGAACAAAAATTACTGGAGAAAATTATATGAGATATTAGAGCTGGTGGTAGAGGGGCTGGGTGGAAGAATTATCCCCTTGGATTGGGGACAGGAGATAGAGGGTATAGGAATGGGTGGGTAGGGGCATTCGTGCTGGAACAAATTCAGGTTGGGATTGGAGCCATAGAATGAGGAGGACGATGGCTCAGTGTAGAAGTGGGAAGGAGGTGGGACTTGAGAAGCCAAAATATAACCCCGTGGGGAGTGGCTATGATGAAGAGAGGACTGGGCCAGTGGAGGCAACTGTTGAGGAGGGGGCTGGTGGTAAGAGGGTGGTAATAGCGCTGCTGCAGGGCCGGAGGGCATGGGGGGACAATGTGAAGCAGAGCATGAAGAGCTAGATGGTGGCCCACCACTTTTTTTGGCAGACCTAAACTGCATTGGAAACAGCATACGGGGTACACACCGCTCAGGGCTGACCTGCCAGAGATCCAATGCTGTTAGATGTGTCTGTGTATTTGCATGTTCCGCAACCACGATCAGTAAACATAAGGAAAAGATGTAGCAACGCTCCAATATACAAACAGCAGACTTTTATTATTCAATTCATGATGATAAAAAGACAGCAATACAATGCTCTGGGAACATTTAGACTAATAGGAGTATCCAAAGTAGCACTGCTTTGGACTGCTCCTTTGGATACTCTTATTAGTCCGAATGTTTGTCATTGACAAGTTAACCCCTCTACTTCAATTGGGAGGGTTATCTGGGCGAATTTATTTCACCTATTGATGTAGGATCAATAACAGAGGAGTTTTCAGTAATGAATAAGCACTAAAGGAAAGTGCACAGTGTCTACTGTTGTTCCCAGAGCCGTGTATTGCTGTCTTTTTATCTTCATGGATTGAATAATAAAGAAGTCTGCTGTTTGTATATTGGAGTGCTGCTACTTCTTTTCCTCATGTTCACTAAACTGCATTACCACTGCATAGATGCTATCCATGCACTGCTTCTCCAGGTTACCTCCAATGCCCTCCAGGACATGGTACAAAGTGCGACAGGAGCAGGTGTGCGGGTTGGCCGGATCTAAAAAGGCATTCACACTGCGCCTCTCCTGCCACACTTCCTGCAGCACTGCTAGTACCCTGTCATTGGTTTCATTGCTGAAACTGCCCCTCTTCTGATGATGATTATATCTACGTCCACGGGCATTGACACGTCCTCGGACGGATGGCAGTGGCTCAAGATCTGGTTCCACAGCATCCTAAAAAAAATAAATAGAAAATAAGTGCACAAATCTATGGAAATGTATAGATAGATAGATTAGATAAATACCTGACAAACAATCTCTCCCCCCTCCCAAAAAAAATAAGCAATTTTACCAAAAGGCTCGAGATAACAGCAGATAGCAAACCAAAGAAATAATATTGCTGAATTATATTAAACAAAAAGTGTGGCAGAGAAATTAGCAATAAAAAAAAAATTCTCAATTATGCAAAACCACAAAAATGGATGCAGAACATTAGCAAAAACTAAAAAAAAATGGATTAAAAAAATTAACAAATTAAAAAAAAAAAATCTACTCTCTTGTGTTAGAAGTCATTGATTGCCGGAGGAATAGCAAGTTGTTGTGCTAAACATGCTGCTTTTGTGAAGCTGGTGCCCCATTGCACATGGCCTTCTCTTCCTTCGTGAGATCCCTCCTAGCCCTATCCCACAGGGATTTCCAGTGTTTGCTCAGTATCTGTGCTAAAACATACACAAATGTGCAAAAGAAGGTTAATCTGCAATCTTCTGTAACCTTACAACAAACATATGCATTTTGTATAATGGACTTACTTCTTTCCTTTTTCTGCGAAGTAGTCAATCGGTCCCAGTTTGAAGTCAAGGCTGAGCTAATGTCCATCCATAGCTTCGCTTTCCTTATCCGGTCATTGTAGAGGGCATGAGAAACATCCCGCAACTCTGCATGGGCCTCTACAGCAGAGATCAGCTTTGTCTGGGACACATCTGCAGCCATCTTCCCTCTTCACAAAGGACACTTGGGTAATGTAAAGACAGGAGTTTCCTGGTTTGGGTGTCGTTACAGTGACCAATGACATTACTAGCACCGGAAAACGCTTGACGAGGCTAAACGCTTCAGAATGCACTGGCTCTGGGTTTTTTTACAGCTCCTAAAAGCAACTGCTACTAAAAGCTGCTAGACATCTATGTGTGCATGGACATGTAGGAGAAGATGGAGGGGTGTTTGAAAGCTGTAAAAAAAAAACGCCTGCCGCCTCCGATACAAAATTGCCTTGTGTGCATGAGGCCTAAAGAATATTTGACAAATAAAGAAAATATTCTAACACTATAGGCTGACAATATTCAGCCAGAAGGGGAATAATGAGATCTCTGCACTGCATACATACTACTCAGTGTTTCAGTTTCTGCTGCAGCTTAAGGTTCAGTTCAGGTGAACCTCCCAAATGAATCCTAAATGAACAAATTTTGAACTCACAAATATTGTACACAGTGCAAAAATCTCATATTATTTTCCTTTCTGGTCAGATGTTCTTAACGTATAATATTGGGCTATTTTCTCTATTCGTTGAACGTTCTTTAACTGTTATGGTCAAATGGTTTTAAAGCCTAAGTTTACTTCAATAAACAATTAAAAAAATAAGCGCAAGGGATTTTACTTATCTTCAGTGTGATGTATTCCTTGTGCTGCTGATTTAGGTGAAATCAACCTCCAATGCCCCACCCCATCATGGTAATCCCAGTGGGGTGGGGATTAATGTAACTGAGGGAGTTCTGACAGGCGGTTATCAAGAGTGCCCAGCTATCCTTTTCTGCAAAGCTCCACTATTCAAAGAATCTGATCCCATATCTTGTATGAATGAAACATCATCTATGAATGGAGGGAGTGGAACATTCAACCAACCACCCATCCTCCATTGATAGAACAGTTTTCATTTATAGAAGCTGTAGTACCAGACTCTTTGAATGGAGGAGCAGGGTGGAAAGGGAAGGTATAGTTAGACACCCTTGATGATGATGATGATCAGAGCTCTATTAACCTTTGTCACACCAGACAAATATGTCAGCAAGTATGGGGAGCCATTGGAGGAGGAACATTTCTGTTAAACTAGAACAGAGCAGCACAAGGGACACATCACATTAAAGGTAAGTAATATATCTTGTGCTAATTTTTTTATTTGATTGGAACTTAGGCTTTAGACTTTTTTACTCTTAGAACTGAATGCTAGGGATTGGTACATCTGCCCTGTGAAAGACAATAGAAACTAACATTACACATACAGTATTTGTGACATTTTCATAAATGCTGAGACAATCACAATGCTATTTTTTTTATAAACAGACCCCTTCCCCCAAGTATTGACCAGTGGAGTGGATACTTATGTAAACCATACATTTTCTTTTTTTTATTTAACTAGTTGAAGACAGTGGGTGTCAAAGTACACTAGATGTGTGTAGCAAGCACAGTCCTATTGTCACACTACCATATCTTCTCCACTTCTCAAAAATGCCCAGCTCTTAAAATGAAAGTCTGGAGTTGCTGTGTAAATACAGCAGCTCTAGAAGCTGCTGCTGTAAAAAAAACAAGGGGCTGTCTGACACAGTGATTAACAACACTTTTCAAAGATTTAGGCTCCATGCACACTGGGCGTTTTAATAGCTCTGGTAGCATTGGCTGTGTAAAGTCATGTTAAAAATGCAAGTTTTTCAGTGTTTTGTAGCATTTTTGCATTAACGTTTAGCCACGTTTGCAGCATTTTTTTTGCCCCAAAATATTTTTTTTTGCTCAAAAAACGTACAAGAATGCCAGTTTGTCGTGGTTTACCACGGTTTACCATATTTTTCAGTGTTAGAGCACTTTTACAGCTAAAAAAACTCCTCTAGAAACCCACTAGTTCTGGGGGGGTTTTCCAGCCAAAATACACTGATCAGAGCTATGTGTGCATGGCTACATAGGATAACATGCTGGGGAGTTTACTGGCTGTAGAAAAAACACCAAAAGCCAAAAACAGCAGCTGTAAAAATGTCCAGTGTGCATGAGGACTTAATAGGTGTTACAAAGTAAGATTGTTTCTTTTGTATCTACTTGGTTTCATTTATTTGCAGATCAAAGGATGAGCTTTATTCTGCAGATGATGTCAGTTAAAACATCCAGATAAGTAGAGGAACTTTTTAAAATCTATTCAAACTCTTTGTTAACTGTAGTTTACTGTTGTTAAACTGTATTGTCCCTAATTAACAATTTCTCCCTTCAACTATTATTTTCCTGTTTTTTGTGTTTATGAATTACCCATTAACATTTACATTAATTTGTTTTGTTTGTTTTATTTTTGTTAGTGTCACGTTAAAAAACACAAAATTGTAAAAAAAAAAGCCTAATGTATTCTTTTGTAAATAGCTTTGCAATGGTTCATAGATGAATCATAATGGTAATGTTACTTTAACCACTTGCCTACTGGGCATTTTCACCCCCTTCTTGCCCAGGCCAATTTTCAGCTTTCAGAGCTATCGCAATTTGAATGACAATTGTGCGGTCATGCAACACTGTACCCATATGAAATTTTTATAATTTTTTTGAGACAGATAGAGCTTTCCTTTGGTGGTATTTAATCACCACTGTGGTTTTTTTTTTTTGATAAACAAACCAAAAACTGAAAATTTTGAAAAAAAAAAGTTTTTTTTCTGAGTTTCTGTTATATAATTTTGTAAATGAGTAATTTTTCTTCTTCACTGATGTCCGCTAATGAGGCTGCAGCGATGGGCACTGATAGGCTGCACTGATGGGCACTGATTAGCGGCACTGATCGCCACTGACGAGGAGGCACTGGTAGGTGGCACTGAGGGGCATTGAAAGGCATTACTGGTGGGAATTCACAGACCTCACTGATGGACACTGAAAGGCAGTACTCATATATGGTACTGATAGGTAGCACTGATAGGCGGCACTGATAGGCAGCACTGACTGGCATTGAAAGGCAGTACTCATATAAGGCACTGATAGGTGGCACTGATAGGCAGCACCGACTGGCACTGATAGGCGGCACTGACTGGCACTGTTAGGTGGCACTGGCTGGAACTGTTAGGAGGCACTGATGGGCACTGATAGGCGGCACTGACGGGCACTGATAGGCACTGATAGTTGGCACTGAAAGGCAGCTCAGATGGGCACTGATATGTGGCATTGATGTGCACCGGTAGGCACTGATATGCGGCATTGATGTGCACTGATGGGCACTGACAGGTGGCATTGATGGGCAATGACAGGTGGCATTGATGGACACTGACTGGTGGCACTGATGGGGCTACACTGATCATCAGGAGAGAAATGCCAATAACCAGCATTTCCTTATTTACATGTGATCAGCTGTGATTGGACACAGATGATCACATGACAGAGCCAAAGCCATCAGCTCTTTCCGCTGATCGGTGATCCGCTGTGTCCCAGGAACACAGTGCACCATTGATCGCCCCTGGAGCGTGCACACGTGGTTAGAGTAGGAGGACATCATATGATGTCCTCCCAGAATGAGAGAACTGTCTCGAGCCCATCATTTCCTTATATGGTGGGCGGGAGGCGGTTAAACTGTACAAAGTATAAAATTTAATTAAATTAAACATTTTAACTAGCACTTGTCAAAAATAAGGATAATATATGTATTACTTTGTTATCTTAAATAATGATAACGTTATTGCTAAATAAACAGGTCCATAGCAGAAATGCAAAATCTGCTCTGGTCCATAGAGAGTGTGGGAGTTAAAGTGATTAAAGAGTAACTCTACTTTTGTTGAGAAAAACACAATCCATCTGGATGATCACTATACATTACAAGGATTTTAAGAAACTTTGTAGCAAAGTCCTACCTGTTTCTGCTCTGAAGAAAATGTTGTTTGTTGTCTGCAGTGTGAATCTGAATGAGTGACTTTTTCATTATGCAGTGCACTTTTAAAAGTAGTGCAAGCAGTACTTTTCCCATTGTCTAGTGTATTTGCAGCCCTTTCAAATGAATGGGCTGCCAAAACACATCACACAGGAATGCGACACGCAATTCTGGTGGGAACTAGTCCTAAATTACTTATTATGTCATAATAAAAATATTAAGCATTTTCAAACTGTAAAAATTCCAATTAAGTACATTTTGATTACAGGTTGTAAATACACTGCTCCTATTTATATATTACCTCTGGAACAGATTGTGTAATATTAACACTATCATTAGTAATGCTTTATATGAGGTAATGTTTTTGGGTTTGATTCACAAACTGTTCATCACAGTTCATTGTTCAAGTTATTTTCAAGTACCGGAAAATATAAACTTAAATCTTAGTCCCATTGATGTCAACATATAAAATAATTTCAATAACAGGTTAAAGATTGTCAAACAAAGGCACAGAGAACTGGACTCTGTACCAATGAAAAAAGCAATTTAAAAAAATCCCATTCAGTGGGGAGAGGGCCCTTTTTTTCAAGGTGACTTAGAGGATGGCATGCGAAAAACACCAATTCATCAAAATACATGCCTGGGAGATGGCATTAAAGTAGTATTCCAAGATTGATCCAACTAATCTCCCCCTCTAACATCTATACTCCTGTGGAAGAAAGATGCATATACTTATTTTCAGGATGCTCTGGTCCGGTCATGTGATCTACCATTGTGTCAGCCAGCATCAGCTATAGGGAAGAGGAGAGAACACTCCAAAAACAGCTGAAATGCCTGTGTGGTGACATCACCCATAGGCTTCCTATGGGCCATCCATTGTCCATGCTCCCTCCTCTACCCTGAAGCTGCTGTTAACTGATACTGACCTGTGCGTCCTGAGATAAGGTAAGTATATGCATCTTTCTTCCACATGCTAGTTAGTATAGGTGTTAGCAAGTGGGTGGGAGCAGTTTTATAATTTTTTAAATCTATTGCAGAATTTCACTTGAACCTTTGTGCAGCATTATAAAACAGTATGATTCTCCCAAACAATTTCAATTACAGATAAATTGCATGTCTAATTTTTTTTTCTTTAACGTCATTCCTTGGTTTACATACAGCAGCAGCACTCCAATCTGAATTTGCAGTTCTTTTGGGTAGTTTTTGCTGTAAATTATGTTTTCATCTAGCAGTAAAAGGCCAGAATTGAGTGCTGAAAGTAACAGACACAACATATCTAAAAGCAGTTTGAAGGTTTAAAAAAAAGCTCCAGTCTTCAACTTCCTAACATTTGCTAAACAGTGGTGAAACATGTTTCATAGCATAGCTTGGCTTCTTTCAGTGCATTACCACACTGTATCGACAACAAAGTTTAATAATATTTAAAAAAAGATTTCACAAAAACACTTTAAAACAACAACCCACATTTCCAGAGATGAGGTTGTTATGCTAAAATAAAAATTACAGTGTGTATTCCAGGAACAATAGGCAGACAAATAGCACAGAGGCTGTAGAGTATATAAGCAGCTTGTCTGAGCAGCAATGTAAGAGGGAGAAATTGCTCATTTTTTTATGCAGAAATCAAAATTGGAGTGTTATATTTTTGAGAATCAGCCAGAAAATGACAACAAACTGGCAGCACAAAAATGTATTCATGATCATCAGCTGCGTATAGGTACTCATTGCTGATCAGTGAGTCTGGGGACTGATTCTTTTTATCTGTTAAGCCCCTCTCCATACAATAAATTCCCCTTATGAAAGCACACTGGCCCCAGGACAGCCCAGCAGTTCAATGCAAACTGGGCAAGCTTTGGCCAGTGGTCTTGTGTCAACATTCAAAAATGCAGAGATCATATGGTTTAGGCATTGCCTGTGACTGCAGCTAGCAGGCAGGCATGGGAGATATGGAGATATGTATTAAAGAAGGACTTCAAAACCTCACTTTGGCAGCTCCCTTTCTTTCACCACCCAGACGATTCAAGCCACTTTGGCCATGAAAAGGGATTCTGATATTCACTGGAACAAATGTTAGAAACGTTCTGTGCATTACCTCTTCCAGATTGTGCATTTTCACTCCCACTGTGATGGCAGGAGAATCTCTAGTATTCCCTTGTAACAAAGATCCCAAAGAGTGGCCAACAAGTAATAGTCTTAAGTATGGCTTTGCCCCAGTGTGGCTCCTGTCATGCAGGCATAATAGCATTTCTTAATTGAGAATATGGTTCCCAAATGTGGTTCACCTTTTGCTAGTAAAGAATCGGGACTTAATTTTGTGGCGTACTGTGTAGTGTGATGGAGAAAAGTAAATGCTTGGTGAGTGTTAGAGATAGAGTAATTGTGGGATGCAATAGAAAATGGCATTCATGCATGTATAAATAATCAACAAGGGGCAATTGGAACCATTTACTCTTCTTTCAGAATGTGGTATGCATAGACTTGCTGCTAAAAGTGAGATCTCCCATGTATGTGTCTAATCTTATTACATTTCTCAGTGTTTATAAAGGCTGAAAATTATGTGTTCATAATTCTACCATGTCTTGTCCACAGAGATACCCCTAAGAATAGTATGGTTCTTGTATGAAATTGAAGTAGGGGTGAAAGAACTGCCTGATAGCTGAAAGGTTGTTCAAACTGGGAAAAAGGTTAAGAACTATTCCCTGGATACAGTAACTTTTGGTTAGATTTTCATTTTCTAAAATTACTGAAACCCTTAAATACTTTTAATCCATGCAATAATACATGCTTGCAACAAAAACCTCTTTTAACTTGAGTGGTTGAAATTGTTGGATTGGAATTTTTGCTAGCTAGCTGGAAAGTGTGCTGGATAACTTTTACAATATCCATTAATATCCATTGGACAGACACTGTTGATGCGACCCCTGCATATGCACTTATGATTTACATCATCACCAGCAATAGGCTCTATTCAAAGCTTGCCTAGAATTCTGCAAGCTCTGTACAGTGCACATGCAAAATGGTAATTGCTACAAATTTAAAAGTTATTTTGGGATCAGACTTTGAATGTCACTTTTGCCAAAAAAAACTTACACTCTAATCTGCTTTTAAAGATAGTGGAAGGATGATGAGTCATTTTTGGTAACACCACGAAAATAAAAATAGAATGCACCCAACCAGGGGATTTTGGCCCATTTCTTTTTTAGATATTTGTAGGATACACTATCAAATCATCTACTTTATACAGATATCCTGGTTTAAAGTCCTGTCAACTGCTCCTTTTAACATTTATGCTTCTATTTTTAATGTAATAACTGTACAAACAGATAATAATGAAAATGTATGAAAGTGGATAATTCCTCAAAGAAAAGTTATCCAATAATAAAATCATATCATCAGCAAATATTAATATATGACATTCAAGAAAATAATGTTTAGGTATTCCGACATTTTAAGGCTACTGCCAGGGGCTCCAAAGCCATATAAACAGAGTTGAGAAGGCTAATTGACAGGAATCTGCTATATTGCACATTAGAGCAGAGAAAATAACTGAGTAGGCTATACCAATATTTATTAGAGAACAAATATTGGTGTATGTTACTCAGAGTTATTTTCCCTGCAACACTGGGCATCAAGAACTGTTTAACTTTGTAAGCCTAGGATTAGAGTAACACAGACAATTAAAGCAGAACTCCAGTCTAAAATAAATAAGTGCAGCGCTAAATAACTTAAAAGTATAATGATTGTTTGTCCAATAATAAAGAATTATTGATCAAATTAAATTATCAATAAAATAAATAAATGCCCAAGATATTATAAAATGAAGGTGACAGTTTGTGCAGATATAAAGGTGCGGAATCTCAGTAAAATCCAGTAATGGTGCTCCGAATAGTGTGGTAAAATTACGCACTCACCAGATGCGTAATGTAAATACGCATTATATGAACTAGTAGAGGTCTCCTTTATGGATATGGATCTGGTCTGACAAAGATAATCCTCCCTCTAGGTGGGTGGTGTTGCCTGGAGCGCACAGGGAAGTATAAGGATCCAGCTGACCAGAGGTCCCTTTAAGGGATGGATGGGTGCAGGTTCCTGTGTACAGGAACTCCCTTCTATGGAATCTTAGATGGCTGGATCAGGCAGGCTCTATGGATAAATAGCGCCATCCAGTAAGCAAGATGGCCGCCGTGCGTCCATGTGGCTCCGGCGGCGTGACGTCTTGGCCCCTCCTAACGCATTTTGTGCGCACTTCTGAACCAATTCAGTTACCGCCTCTGCAGCAGTCTGCAGCAGTCTGCAGCAGTCTTTATTTTTTTATTTCTACCCTGAAGGCTGTACAGCTTTCTTCCTTTATTTTAACATTTATCTAAACTTTTCAACCTTTAAAATGGAAGGAAAGAATAAAGTCACTAAACATCATTGGTCTTTTCCATGTGTTTTACACTGTCTGCTGGAGGAGAATGGAGGAGCCAGCACATCACTGCAGTAAGTTCTACTCAGCAGTGATTGACATTTAGCAGACATTAAGACTAATATACAAAGTATTCGCCTTTGTGAACAGTATGTTTGCAGTCTAGATTACAATGCACAGTATAACACATGAGTTTGATATCCTCCTTCATATTCCATACTGCTCCTATATAAGGGGATACAGAGCATCAAATAGGCCTCTGCAGACAGGAACTGAGCTGTCACATAGTGGGGAAGGGAAGGGGAAAAAAATTACAGAGCAACATAGTTTTACCCCAAGAACCAGATGCAGGTGGAAAAAAATAGGTAAGGCTGAAGTTCTTCTTTAAATCTGTTAG
The DNA here is from genome assembly GCF_062004578.1 of Staurois parvus. Classification (NCBI taxonomy): domain Eukaryota; kingdom Metazoa; phylum Chordata; class Amphibia; order Anura; family Ranidae; genus Staurois; species Staurois parvus. The sequence goes on from NW_028318001.1 coordinate 4,592,802, forward strand.
CTCTTAAGAGATTTAACTACTTGTTGACAATAATCTCATTGACATCACATTCATTTCAGTGTGCTGAAATTGAAGTGACTACCAAGAATTGGATACATCTCAAAGCAGAAAAGAAACATCTATGTAGCTCTTCCAGGTATTGCTTAAAGCAGCACTAAAATACATTGGGTCCTCAGAGATTTGCCCTGTAAGAGCATACAGTACAGTTGCATATTATGGAAGACGTACCTCTTAATGTAGCCTCCCCTTTCAATACGAGGTCCTTGCTCCATCTGCTGACATCTTCTCTTGGTGGTCTAGGCATGCACTTCATGCAGTTGACAAAAATAAAAAAATTCTCGATATTTACAAAACAGAAGCAGGTACGAATATGCAGTGGTGTCTGTATAAATCCTTGCAAGGTATATAAGTAACTTGGTGAGGATTGAATTTTTGTTAACAAAATTGGGGGTGGGGGGGAGGGTTGGATAGATTTTTGCCTCTTACAATGTTGCAATGGCTTCAGATTTACTGACTCAGAACAAGTATAAAGATGATAAATGCTTGTCCTAGGTCAATGACTTTAAAAAATGATATACTGTAAAGGCCACACAGAGTCAGGCAACTGGTATTTTCAGGAGGTAAGCAATGGCAACCCTTGTATTTTTTCATGGCATTTAATACTAATTTGTGCTCACGTGCCCAATATTTCATAATTTGTACTAGGCCCTTTTTAATCAGGACCTCCATCATACATTGCAAAATCTAGAAGCCAACATTAGAGTGCACTATATAGTCACAGAAAAATTACCCAAAAACCTTTGTGTGCCCATGTGCTCCATTATGAATAGGATCCCCACCAGCCATTGTAAAATCAAGAAATAAGCAATACATTACACTCTATTTAAGTGGAGTTTCTAGGCAGCATTTCACACATGGAGACCTGGCATCACATATAGTAAAATAAGAATTACAACATAACATGCTAGTTACGGCCAGTATATCAGACTGAACACCCAATAGTCTTAGAGTTCAACTATTCACTTTAAAGAGTTAATTATATGGTTTAGGAATATTTTTGTTCATTTGCAGATGCAGACTCTTCTTGTCCCCTGCTATCTGTATTTTCACAACTTCTGCCTCATGAACAGTAAATACACAGTATTAAATCACTTGTAGTAGGCCCCAGAGACCCCCGAAAGCCATTGTAATATATGAATATCAACATTAGAGTGTAATTTATTACCAGAAAAGCCCACAAATACATGTTTAGCTACTTTTGCAGTATAAAATTTTGTAGCACAAGGAAGGGAGGCCGAGGGCTGGGCCCACAGATTCAGAGGGTACACGATGCCACACAGACACAGACAGCGGTTCTTTTAAAACAAATACGTTTACTGAACAGTTATAGTGATCATGTAGTTGAGCATACGTAAACAGAATGATAACAGCACATAACCATACAGTAAGAGTAATACTGTCTAACACTAACCCCATACTTGCGGACTTTTCCCCAATGTCCAGAAAGCAGCCTGGCTGTGCCTGAATGTTCCTGAGCAAGATATAACGGTGGGGTGCACCCTAAGTATTGCGCAATACTATTTGTAATCCAAACAAAAGTGGAGTGTGTCTCTTGTAACTTTCTGGTATATCCAAAATGTCACTGACCACGTGTGGTGCGATGTGCTGCGGCAAAGCCGCACTTACAGTATCCTGGCAGGCTCTTGGTGCTTTTTCCTGATCCACTCCAGAACCGGACCATACAGTCACTTGTTTCCTGGTCTCGTTGTGGTGAATCTTCCCTAGGTGCCATCGTCAGACTCCACTGTGAGCCGTAAATCCTCTTCCAGGCCCCACACAGATTCTCCAGTCATCCTCAGCATACACCAGCCAGACACAGACTCCCTGTCACTTCCTCCTCTGCACCGTAACTCCTCCCCTTCCCATAGAGTTTGTGATGCAGTAAGTCATTTCTTAATTGCAGCCTCAAACCTGCATTTACAGTTCACTATGACCCTTCTGAGGGTCCTACTCGGCCCCTAAATTAGTATTCATTAAACTTTATAGGGTAAATAAGCATTTATCTTGTCTTAGCAAAAGTCACTGGGAAATCGATTCTTGTACTTTGCTGCCATCTACTGACCAAAGAGCATATTGCAGGCATATTACAGTTTAACATTACACATCAGTATTTCATGCCTCCACACCCTTACAACTACATGAGGACTACCAACTAAAATTGTGAAATCCAAAAATGCACAGTACAGTGTAATTATTTCCAAAAAACTCCCACAAAAGATTTAAATTTGAATTTGAATAGGAACACCAACTAAAATTGTAAAATCTAGAAATCTAAAAATCAGTATCATTTATTTCCAGAAAAATAGTCTCAGTATTGTAGTTAGAAAGTTTCCAGTGTTGTCTTATTTGATCTTTAGTCTCAATTTGAATAGAGCCACAGCAGCCATTTTTTTATTTGTAGGAACCAACATTACCTTATCATTTAATCAAAGAACAAAAAATAATGTAGTGTACATATCCCTACATTATTTTTTGTGCTCAAGCCTCATTTTTAATGGGACACCCAGCATTTTAATTTGTAGAAAGAAATATTACAGTATACTTTTTTTCCGAGAACAAATACCCCAAATGTTATAGTGTAATGAGTATGCTCCCACATTTCATTTATTTTTGTTCAAACCCCAAGTTAAATAGGACCCATATCAGCGTTTTGTAACTGTGGAAACAACACCCCAAATATTATACTAGCCATATGCACACTTTTGCTTGGCCACCTTGTCAAAAGGACACAAAACAGCTGTCCTTTAATTTAAAATAATGCATTAAAAATATGCTTATTTCACTAAAGACAGCCATCAAAATTCTATGAGAGGAACCACAGCAGCCAGCTTTTTTTTAAAATAACAATTCAGTATTTTTTTAACTGCCAAAAAGAATTCTAAATGTTTAACTGATTACACTTACCCCTTCCTCATTTTTAAAACCCAATTTATCCAATTTTTAGAAAAAAAAGATAAAACATGAAAAGTGTGTGTGAGTTGTGGTGTTGTGGGGGGGGGGGGGTATGGAAACTGAACAGCAACTGAAGTTGTTGCTGTGACAATCACAGGGAGATACTGTATATCTGCCTGGAAAAATGGTTGTCATCAAAATCTGCTATTTGAGAGTGCAACATTATGTTCAATTCCTACCCAAAATAAATGGCTTCAAGGATTTTTTTTTCTCCTTCTCTCCACAGGTTCATGGATAGCCAGGGGTAGCCTGAGGTCTACCTAGCCAAAAAGGCTGTGCTAAATGTGCTCTATACCTAAAAAAACTGTAAATCCTTGCAATTAATATTAAGTGAATGTGCAAAAAGCATGTGGAATCACTAAAGTGAATATAACAATTAATGCAAAACCTAAGTCCATGAAATCATACTAAACACACTGAATCCAGCTTTGTGCTCCCCCACCAAAATAAATGCAAGCGACTTACCAGATGGGTAGATCCCCACACAATAAGCGGGTTAGTGCTCTTTAAAAATGGCCAGGAAACTCCCTCAATATTGGCAGATGAGCTTGCAAGGGGTGTGAAGCCTACACCTTTGCAATGTACTTTGTCCACATGTTTAGGAAATGAAGAGCCTCAGCCCCACATTCCCCCCTTCCCCCAACAAGAATTTGGGAGAATCTGGAAGACCCCCTTAGATTAAGAAGGGGGCCCCAAATATCTGTCCTTCTCCTCTACAGTATGTACAGTTGCAAGAAAAAGTATGTGAACCCCTTGGGATTACGTGGAGTTTTGCATGAATTGGGCATAAAATGTGCTCTGAACGTCATCTAAGTCACAACAATAGAAGAACACAGTCTGCTGAACATAATACTACACAAACATTAGATGTTGCCATGGTTTAATTGCATATAACATGTAAACATTCACAGTGCAGGGAGGAAAAAGTATGTGAACCTTTGGATTTAATAACTGGTTGACCCTCCTTTGTCAGCAATAACCTCAACCAAACGTTTCCTGTAGTTGCAGATCAGACCTGCACAATGATCTGGAGTAATTTTGGACCACTCCTCTTCACAAAACTGTTTCAGTGTAGCAATATTCTTGGGATGTCTGGTGTGAATCGCTCTCTTAAGGTCATGCCACAGCATTTCAATCGGGTTGAGGTCAGGACTCTGACTGGGCCACTCCAGAAGGCGTATTCTGTGCTGTTGCAGCCATTGTTTTGTTGAATTACTTGTATGCTTTGGGTCATTGTCCTGTTGCATCACCCATCCTCTGCGGAGCTTCAGTTGGCGGACAGATGGTCGTACGTTTTCCTGCAAAATGTCTTGATAAACTCTGGAATTCATTTTCCCATCAATGACAACAATCCGTCCAGGCCCTGAGGCAGCAAAGCAGCCCCAAACCATGATGCTCCCTCCGCCATGTTTTACAGTGGGGATGAGGTTTTGATGTTGGTGTGATGGGCCTTTTTTTCTCCACACATAGTGTTGTGTGTTCTTCCCAAACAACTCAATCTTGGTTTCATCTGTCCACAGTATATTCTGCCAGTAGTGCTGTGGAACATCCAGGTGCTCTTTTGCAAACTTCAAACGTGCTGCAATATTCTTTTTGGACAGCAATGGCTTCCTCCGTGGTGTCCTCCCATGTACTCCATTCTTGTTTAATGTTTTCCTTATTGTAGATGTGTCAACAAAAATGTTAGCATGTGCCAGAGATTTCTGTAGGTCTTTAGCTGACACTCTGGGATTCTTCTTTACCTCATGCAGCATTCTGCGCCGTGCTCTTGCAGTCATTTTTACAGGACGACCACGCCTAGGGAGAGTAGCAACAGTGCTAAACTTTCTCCATTTGTAGACAGTCTGTCTTACCGTGGACACATGAACATCAAGGCTTTTGGAGATACTTTTGTAACCCTTTCCAGCTTCATGCAAGTCAACAATTCTTGATGGTAGGTCTTCTGAGAGCTCTTTTCTGCGAGGCATGGTTCACATCAGACTGTGCTTCTTGAAACCAGTAAACCCAAAACAGGTGTGTGTTTTTTAAGGGCAGGACAGCTGTCAGCAACACATCCAATATCATCACACTGATTAGAGTCAAGGTTGGCTCACTCCTGGCTCCAATTAGCTCTGGGAGAAGTCATTAAGCTAGGGCCTCACATACTTTTTCCTCCCTGCACTGTGAATGTTTACATATTATGTGCAATTAAACCATGGCAACATCTAATGTTTGTGTAGTATTATGTTCAGCAGACTGTGTTCTTCTATTGTTGTGACTTAGATGACGTTCAGAGCACATTTTATGCCCAATTCATGCAAAACTCCACGTAATCTCAAGGGGTTCACATACTTTTTCTTGCAACTGTAACTAGATAATTAATATTAAGTGAATGTGCAAAAAGCATGTGGAATCACTAAAGTGAATATAACAATTAATGCAAAACCTAAGTCCATGAAATCATACTAAACATACTGAATCCAGCTTTGTGCTCCCCCACCAAAATAAATGCCAGCGACTTACCAGATGGGTAGATCCCCACACAATAAGCGGTTTAGTGCTCTTTAAAAATGGCCAGGAACTCTCCAGAATGGTCAGCAGGATTGATAACCCACAGTTAGCTCAACCAAGGTTTCACACTGTGATTAAGCATAAAGAAACAAATACAAGAGATCCAGAGTGTAAAACTGTAGAACTGTTTATTATTTTGTAAAAGAAAGGTACTCACATAGTACAAAATGTCTCTGTTTTTGCTGTGAGAGTACCTTTCTTTTACAAAATAAAAAGTGGTTCTACAGTTTTACACTATGGAACTCTTGCATTTATTTCTTTATGCTTAATTATGGTGTGAGACCTTGGTTGAGCTTACTGTGGCATATTGATCTTGCTGACCATTCTGCAAAGTTCCTGGATATTTTTAAAGCGCACTAGACCTCTTATGGTGTGGTAGGATCCCAATGTTGAGGGTAGGTGGCCCGGTATGCTTTAGGAGTGGCAAATGCTTGCTGCCAACCTTTTCTTGGCCAGCCAAGATATTAAACTGGATAATGGTCTGTTATGGTTTATAAGAGCTTGGGAACCTCTAAAAATTCAAAACAGACCCTTATCTAGGACATGTAGCCTAGGGAGGGGGGCAAGAAGTGTGTGCCCCTCCTGCTGAACCATAGCAGGACACTCCCTCAATATTGGCAGATTAGCTTGCAAGGGGTGTGAAGCCTACACCTTTGCAATGCACTTTGTCCACATGTTTAGGAAATGAAGAGCCTCAGCCCCACATTCCCCCCTTCCCCCAACAAGAATTTGGGAGAATCTGGAAGACCCCCTTAGATTAAGAAGGGGGCCCCAAATATCTGTCCTTCTCCTCTACAGTATGTAACTAGATAAGGGGTACATAATGCCCCTTGTTATTCATTTACCAAAACATGTAAATAACATGTACAATAATTGTAAAAAAGACATTGCTGAGCATAGTGTGTTGCAGGGGAGGAGCCTTAACTTCCTTCCAAGGCTAGCTAGATTAAATGTGTGGATAAGGTTTTGTTTTATATTTTGAGAGGGACCCCATTATTCTCCTTTTTTTTTTTTTACTTAAAGGAGCAGTACACATTTCTTACAAAAATGTTCATTCTAGAAGAAAAACAGTATTGTTGTTAGGACAAGGGCCTCATCTCCTCCTACGCCATAAGCCACCACTGTGCCTGTGAGGAAGGCCTGGTGGCCATGTGATACATTCTTATGTGAGTTCATTATTGTTTATTTGGATCTTCTCTACATTAATAAAACATACTACACTATTAGTACTATCTTGCCCCCCGGCTCGTTTTTTGCGAGCCTTACAAGGTGGAGCCTTCTGGAGAGTACAATTAGGAGTCTGGACTGCGTTGGACCTACCGGTGAGCCTAAGGTGACCACCGAGTGTGAGTCGCATCATCCCTGAGTGTCTACCCTAGTGCCGGATGCCACCATAATCGCTGACCAGACCTAGATGTGGCTACGGATATGCTATACATATAATGCCTATATTGTATGTACTTCTGGTAAGTGCATTATTGTACCAAATCCTTACACCAGCAAGTTGAAATGACGGAGCACAGAGCACCATTTGTTTCATTCAATATATTGACTTATCACTGCTGTTACTTTTTATTAGCAGTATTTACTATAACATGGACATTATCAGGCCACTTTGGCATTTTGAATAAGTGTGCATTAGAATTTTATGAGACATACCGGTGTACTATTTACCTAGTGCTGCATATTTGTTTTATCCCTCCCCAAATGAATGAGTATGGGGTGCATAGTACCCCTTTTACTCATTCAAAAATAAATAGTAAATACAAATAAAATCAATGTGCAAAAAGTACTCCTCAAAATAATGTCGCACAAGGTGAATCCAATGTCAGTCACATCCCATGATATAGATCCAGTGTCAATCATGATGAGCAATGAATGCTGACATGGCAATGCTGCCTTACCACTATTCCCATCACATATCACAGTTTCCTAGCACAGCTGGAATATAAAAACAGTGTCGCATGACCTGGGTGACATTTTTAATCAAATATGGTGATATAGTAGTGATACCACTGCTAAAGGACAAATTTCAGAGTGCATAGTCCAGAACAAACTCATGGCTGAACCATACCCTAAGCTCATCCTTATAGAAATCACACAGCAGAAGAAATAAATTAGAGTGAAGAACAGCAGATAGTTTAAAATACATTAATTACAAATGAAAACACACAGGAGTCAATAGGCAGATGCTAAGAACAAGATTTGTAATCTAATATCAGACAAGAATGTTGCATATCGTAAACACTCTATTAAACAGATAGAAGGTTGTTAGAAATTCCAAATGGGTGTAGATGGAGTGAAAAATGCGGCAAAATATATACAATACCAGTGGTGTATTAATTTCTTGTGCTGCCTTAGGCAACACAAGAATCAGGCGCCCCCCCTGTCGCCACCACATTCCACCAAATTAAGCATTTGCCTCACGTTAAATACACCACTGGGAGGTGTATTGTACATCGGGAGGTGTATTAGAGATTGGTAGGTGGGGGTATACTGTGGATCAGGAGGTGTATTGTAGGTCATTACTGGGGGGGAGGGTGTATTGTAGATCAGTAGCTGGGGGTGTACTGTAGGTGTGCTGCTCGTACTGGGTGATCTGGGGGAGGTGAACTGTAGTTAGGTACTGGGGGAGGTGTACTGTAGGTAGATACTGGGGGGGTATACTGTAGATCAAGGTGGGAGAGGTGTATTATTGATCTGTATGTAGTTGGAGGAGGTGTATTATAGGTCAGGGGTTAAGGATAACCTACAATACACCTCCCCCAACTATACACATATCTATAATACACCTCCCTCACTATTTAAACATTTAGTGGGGGAGGTGTATTATGGATTGATACCTCCTGGGCATGCTTCCTCAGTGCCTTCTCCTGCTTGTACTGGGTGGTGAGCTGCTCGCTATCCTCTCTCAGTAGCTCCAGCTGGTGTCCCTCTGTACAGGCTGCCTCCAGGCTCTGCAGTACAGCCACCGCCAATGGCATCTACCGCTTCACTATCTCCCACTCATAGCAGCCGATCAGCCGCTCCATCTCCTGGTAGATGGAGGCCATCAGAGTGGAGACCCGCTCCGACCTCCACCTGGTACACTAATCTGTCCTCCAGCTGCATCACAGACACTGACCGGGACTGCCTCTCTAGTGCCCACTTACCCCCCCCTGCCACCGCCAGCAACACACCCCATCACTTGCCATCCCCCATCGCCACCACCACTAACACCATACTAACACCATATTGAAAGCACTAACTTGCAAGAAAAGCAGCCGGTCATCCCTGCACCCTCCAGCAGTGAACAGCCTCACCAAGTCCCTATCCTCGTCCCTGCCACTTCTTCCAGGGGATGGCGCCGCCCCCCTGAAAATTGCCTCCACAGGCAAACGCCTTGTTTGCCTCATGGTAAATACACCGCTGATACATACCAGTAATGCAGGAGAGGTTTGCATAGAAAGTTTAGTGTACAGTTTAAAACAGTATGCAGCACAAAGGTAACATAACTTATAGTTAAAGTCCTTCTTTATCAAGTTTCTCATTAAAAAACTATATTAAAAGTGTCTTAATATGAGTATTATCAACAATTAATTAACTGCTTATATTGATTTTTAAATGACAAAGTCCATGTGCCTAGTTAACTTTGATCAGAATGTCATTTGATTCAAATCCCAGCTGTTGTGTCACCAGACCAACAGCAGCTTAATTAGGTCTTGTGATTTCAACATTACAGGAATGCCTACTGTTGCTCCTTTACAATCCATTTTCTATAGCCTCTTCTTATAGCATATACAAACATCTCATGCAGCTCTTCCTTATGGATTTAATTTGCAGCTCTGTTGATTTATGACTTCAAAGACTGGAATTAGGGGATTAACAACTTGCATAGGTAATATTTTATGGCTCACAATGCATTGCCAGCTGAATAAAATATTACACTTGGGTGCTCCCTGAAGATGTGAGATTACTGCAATTTTTCTCTTTTGTATTTTTTCTCTATTTTAGACAATCTATGCTCTTTCTAAGCAGAACATACTGACACTATATTAATGTAAAAGTAAAACTCCCCTTTGGATGAGAAGTAAATAATCCTCTAAAAGTTGTTTATAAACAAATGATTTTAGAAAAACCTGATTAGACGCTGTTAGCTGCTTCTGTTCTGTAGATAAAACGATATATATACATAAAAGTCTAACAGAAGAGACTTGACTTGTCGTGAAGAAGCAGAACCAAATGACCACACAAGTAAAAATATAACTTTTCACTATGCTCCTTTTCCACTGTACTCCTTTGAATACTGGTGTTAGAGTCTAGATCTGAACCTGGGACCTCTGTGGTGTCTAGCTGTAGCACTTCTCACTGTGCAACTAGTGACACTGGACAGCTCCCCATCTGTTTCCTTGGACAAACTTGCTTTGTGTCTTGTTTCTAGTGAACCTTGCACCCTTTGATCTCCCATGAACTCCTGGCTTTTTCCTTGACTATGCTTTCACTTGATTCCAACCAGCAACCATTTGTTACTAACCTTTGGCTTGTTCATCGACTTTGCTTCTGCTTGATCCCAACCTTCAGCTACTCTTTACTGACCTTTGGCTTGTTCCTAGAATATGCTTCCACTTGATCCCAACCTGCAAATACTGGTTACTGACCTTTGGCTTGATTACTGACTGCACTTCTGCTTGATCCCTACCTGCTATATCTGTCACTGGACCACAACTTAGACACTCCCTGGTAGGTGGGCCATAACCTGGCACTAGCACACAGCAGAACCCATCTCCACCATCAGGAGCTCTGGTGAAGACCAGTTAGTGTTGAAACCCCACACCTCGGGTGAGCCCACGTCATCTGTCAATGTGACCTGCTTTTGTATTTCTCTTTGTCACGTACCTTGGTTGGAGGCCAAACTGACAAAAGGACTTCCCTTTCAGCTCTGGTCCAAGCACCCCTGAAGGTTGTTACAGAGATAAAAGGCTCAAAGAAGCATGGATGCAAACGATTGGTAGCAGGTGACTGCCAGGATCAGAGACATAGTCAGGATGAGCCAGGGTCATACACGATGAGGCAGAAACATGGTCACGTAGCAGGCTGGGGTCAAAACCAATGAAGAAGGCAGAGTGAGGTCCAGTAGCAGGCCAAAGTCAGAACCAGGGAAGCGGGCAGAGAATAGTCAGAGGCAAGCTGAGGTCAGTATCCAAATCCACAGAGCAAGGTCAAGTACAAGCCAGGTCAGCAACTAAAGATCAGTCAGCACAACCAAGAACACAGGAACGCAGGTCACGGGGAAGGCCACTTGGCTTAAATGCCCTTGAAGGTGTTTGCCGATGTGCCTACATGTCAGTACATGCTGGATTTTAGCCTGAGCTCGTTTGTGTGCTGATACATGTGCACGAGCATTAGCTGCACGGGAATGAGCATTAGCTGTAGTATTAGCATTAACATTAGCTGTGCTAGTATTAGTCCTTTGACATTCCTGCTGGTTGACGTTAACCTCTCAACTGCTGTAGCTACTGGTCTTTGAGCCTGACTTCTGACCATGACAAGTGATATACAATTTCACCCCAGAGTAAATACCTTCACTGCACACATATATATATAAGAACCACATTGAAAGAACCACAAAAATTACCCAAGAACAGTAAACGAGCATCAGTGAAAAAAATTGACAAACTGGGGAAACACTTGATTCTGCATGAATTAAATTTAAAACCATCATAATATGTCAGGAATATATTTATATGGGAACTGCTAGCTTTTGTTACAAAGTTTATTGACACAGGCTCCAAGTATGTACTTCTCACTTGTAGATGCAATTTTACTGAGGCACACAGAGTTCTAATGTCTCAGAAACATTCAGATATTGGAGTGAAAAAAAACTTCTTTCACTTATGTACTTAAAGCAGCGCTCCACCCAAAAGGGGAAGTTCCACTTTAAGGACTGCTTCCCCGCTCCCCAGTAAGGATTGGCACCTTTGGGTTACCCGAATTTTACAGGTACCCGCTCCCATTTCTAGTCTGATTGCCTAGACAATCGGAAACGGACGGTGCCCTCCCTTCCTGTAGTCTTCTGGGACACGTGACAGGTCCCAGAAGACTACAGGACCATTCATGAAGTGCAGCACTACTCGCACATGCACAATGGGTACCCGGCTGTGAAACCGCAAGCTATTACAGCCAGGTGCCCACACTGAAGATGCCAGCCTCCTGGACACACCACTGGACTGAGGGACAGGTAAGTGGCTGTTTTTTAAAAGTCAGCAGTTACAGTTTTTGTAGCTGCTGACTTTTATTCTTTGGCAGGGTGAGTGGAACTCCACCTTAATGTCCTTTCTCCTCTATAAGGGTTCAGTTCACTGCAATTGTACCTAAAGAATCACAATATCTCCAAATATAATCACTCTGGTAATGTTTCACCATTTGTTAGCCATTTTTAGCTAATTTTAGTTGCTCTCTTCTACTAGCCAGGCCACTCCTCACAAACATACCTCCCCTCGCTGCTCCTGAACGTCTGTCAGCTCCTCTGCCTTCCAAACCTTGCTGTCAGTGCTGGAGGTTTCCAGAGTGATGTGGGAGGCTCCCTGTAGCACCTCACTACAGTACCTGTAGCCTCAGCTTGGTGCCTTACTTCCAGTATATCTTCAACAATTGCTAGGTGCTCTAACATGAATCTATTGACACAGAAGTTACACATTTCTCCTCTAGTAGTATAAAAGTAACCTTTCTTAATACAATATAGTTCTTCTCATAAAAATCAAAGTATAGAGCTCTTACCAGAATCACTATCACCACAAAAGTTCTCTTCTAGAGGCCAGCACTGATATACGATAATAACAAGCAACTGGTAACTGTGGCTATAATGTGCTCCACTCTCCCTACTACCATTGAGTTTCAATTGAATCTCAGTTATCATCAATTAAATATATTTTGGTTCCTCTCAAAACTGTAGAGCATAGAAGACACACCTTTTCCCATGATATCCTTTTCTGAAGTATCCCTACCAAAGTTCACTATATCTTCACAAGCTCACTTAGACCTATTACATAACCAGAAGACCTTTTGGTGAAAACATCCCTAACAGACCAGTCCAAGATTAAAAATTCCATCTATTAAAAGTCATTATGACATTTTTGTTCCCTGCTGCAAGATGCGTTCAATTGCTTCTGCCACCAATCTTCTGTACTTTCTGACACAAATCTAAGACTGCTGGAACTGCCAAAGCTGAGATCTGATGAATCCCATTAGTCAAACTTCAGTCCTATTTCCTTCCTTAATTTTGACCACAAAATCTTAGCCAAAATCCTTGCCACCAGGCTAAACCACAGTAAAGGAAACCAAAAGGGTCAGGTCGACTTTTTGGCTTGTGCTCATATTTAACAAAATTTCACTTCTGATCGAGGCCTCAAGAAAGCAAAATATCTTGTTCATGCTAATATATTTAGAAAAATGAAAAAAGGACTTTAATTCTCTTTCCTGGCTCTAATTGTTCTATAACTTGGGAAAGTGGGGTTTTGGACTGAAGTTTAATTCCTGGATATTTTTCCATTTATAACTACCCCTCAGCCTATATCAATAATGCTGGCTTAAAATCCTCACCATTCACAATTCTACTTGGTACAAGGCAAGGCTGCCTCTTATCCCCACTCCTTTTCATATTAGTGATAGAACCTCAAGCCCAGTTGGTCAGGGGAACCCAGATATAAGTGGAGTGACAATGGTGGGCCACTCTTATAAATTGAGCTTATTAGCAGATGATGTCATCCTCAATGCCAGCAATCCATTAATCGCTTTGCCTTTTATACAAACCTTCCTTTCATTATTTGGCTCCAGGTTGGGTCTTCATGTTAACCACACAAAATCCAAATCTCCTTCTCAAGCAATAACAAAGTACGTCTTCAGTGGTACATGGTGCCCCTACCTGCTTCGCTTACAAAGTCTCAGGCCATTCCTCAAACTGTTTTGCAGTTGCCTACAACAAGGCACGTTCTACCACATATGGTGATTCTGCCCAGTAGCTGAGGGATTGTTGTTACAGGTATACAAACTCCTACGTATTCTTTGCTAAAGAGAGCTCCCCAAGAACCCTGGAGAGGCACATTGTTAACTTGAATCCCAAGGGCATCTTAAAGCATCAATTTACACTTATGACCCAAATTCTGACTGCCACAGTTGTCAAGACATTCAAATAAAGAAAAAAATGTGCTGCACAATAAATGAGAATGTTCAAATTAATAACAGTAATGAAAACAAGTGAAAGATATTCAAAATCATAAAATAATAATATTAAAAAAACAGATAATAGGGTCCAAAAAGTCTGTACTAATTGTCAAGTCATGGTTGTTTGAAACCCTTCATGTGTCCGAAGTTAAAAATAAAGTACATTGAATTTGAATCAATAAAAACTATCAGTTCTAAAGTGTGATAATAAATGCATTAAAAACAGTCCAGTGTAACACCCGAACCGTACAAAATTGGTGTATATGATGTATCCTACAAGGAACTTTCAGCTGTGAAGTGATCCAACTCCACACATTCAGCAAACCTGTTTACCAGAGCTAACTGACCCCCAATTAATGGGGCTGATATAGGTGTATGGATCTGGCACCCAGGAAATAGGATAGTCTCCGCTCCTCTCACGAACAGTCAGTATGAAAAAAAGATAAAACAAAAAAGGAAGCAACCTCAAAAACAATTTATCAAAACTAAATGTAAAAGTGTGCACAATTGTAATCAAATAGATACTGCTTATCTCAGTGTATCACAAAATCAAAAGGATCCAATCTGCCAGCCACTGTGCATGATAATATCAGTGTGTCTCACTTTGTAGTACATGTTACATCAACAGATGACACCCTCAGGGGCAGGTAAGCCCCCGAGGACATCTTCTTTTGAGGCAGGTCAGCCTCTGAGGATTTCTGAGGATCTATTGACAAAACTTGTCAGGTAGAGCTAGATGTACTGATGTCATCATGCCCAGCGGCTGCCGGAAGATTGGAACCTTTTGATTTTGTGATACATACTGAGATAAGTGGCACCTATTCATTTACAATTGCTCATCCGTACTTTTTTTTCTTTATGCCAGGATACACTAACCTTGCCTGTCAAAGGGAATATATCCTTGTGATGTATATTAACTACAACAGCAATACTTACAAAGAAAAAAGTGTGTTCACCTTTCCAGCAGAATTATAGGACCCAGCTGCTTTGTTGTGTCTGTAAACAGAGTGTCCTGGGATTCTTATTCTAGATGACAGTATGATATAGATGGGTATGGATTAGGATTGCCCCACAATTCATATCAAGGCTTTCAAGTCTGTTATGAATTTAAGGAGTTGTTGGATTCTCCCTAAATTGTATACTGGACTCTCTGGTTCTGGTATGGATTTTAGAGGCCTAATTCGCCTTTTGGGAAAAAATAATAAATGCACATATTTTTGCAGGAACAAAAGTGCATTTATTATCATTTCCCTCAGGAGCCTGCAAATCATTGCACTGATAATCAGTGGGTCAGGGTTGCAATGTCAGGCTCCTGCAGACAAGCCCTGCAATTTTCAGTCCCACGTCCAAAACAGGGTGGCTATTTACTAACTAGGAGAGCACTTACCGGTGCCCTCGCAGTTCATTGAGAATTACAAGCTGTCAGCTGCAATGTCATTCACAAATCACTCTGAATTAATGACATGGCTGTGTGGGCGGAGCTATTTTTAAATATGACAGGGAGAGGGGATCCAGGGTTCAGGGAGGGGGCAGGTCTGGAGCATTTCACATTTTGCATTATGGGTGTAATGTGTAACACCTGAGTTATGGGTGTAATGTGTAACACCTGAGTTATGGGTGTAATGTGTAACACCTGAGTTATGGGTGTAATGTGTAACAAGCTCTGAAAGGTGAATGTATCCTTTAACCACTTGCCCTCCAGAGGAATTAACCCCCTTTCTGATCAGGCCATTTTTTGTGTTACGGCACTGCATTACTTTAACTGACAATTGCTCGGTCATACAACGCTGCACCCAAATGAGATTTACATCCTTTTTTCCCACAAATAGAGCTTTCTTTCAGTGGTATTTTATAGTCTGTGCATTTTTTATTTTTTGGCTATAAAAAAGACCAACAATTTTGAGAAAAAAAATATATTTTTGACTTTTTGCTATCATGTGCATTAAAAGATTTAAAAAATCAAATTTCGTCATAAATTTAGGCCAAAATGTATTCTGCTACATTTCCTTGCTAAAAAATCCCAATACATGGCAAATTAAATGGTTTACGTGAAAATTATAGCTTTTACAAATGGCGGTATATATATTGGGATTTATTTATTTTTTTTACTAGTAATGGCGGTGATCAGTGACTTATAGTGGGACTGCGGGACTGTGGAGGGCATTCTGACACCGGAGGGAACTGATCTGGTGTCACTGACATCCCCAGTGACACCAATACAGTGAGCAGTGCTAAAAAAAGCACTGACATTGTACTAATGGCACTGGGCAGGAAGGGGTTAAGATGAAGGGCAATCAAAGGGTTACCTGTGTGCTGTGTGCTGTTTTACTAAGTGCTGTGTCTGTGTGCTGCCTTCACTGTAAGCACACTGCTTTGGATGGCTGTGCTGTGTACAGCCATCCAAAGAAGTGTGCATGAGCTAACAGGGAGGAGAAATGTTTTGTTTGCAAACAGTTCTCCTCCTGGCCGGGGATGTCTGGCAGTTACCGGGTGCCGATGGGTAATCACCAGCCAAGACAGCCTCATCTGCAAATAGTGGTGCGGATAGGTAGCAATTACATTTGATATATTTAATACTGATATTAAGGCTAAGCTTTTTTGTGAGTTTCTTAGTGAATGTAATCAGTCAGCATATCCCACCCCCATAGCATTTAGCAATAGGAGAACATGGAGGAGGAAGGAGAAAGGGGAGTGTCATTTACCACTGCATATACACTGTATAGTCATGTGGGCTGCACAGACAAGAAAAAGGAGGAATTTTAGAGCTTAGAAGGGAACTGAAACTGGAGCATGCTCAGTAGATGACAGCAGCTGGCCTACACAATATCAAGATGCAGTGGGGACACAGAGAAGATGGACAGCTGAAGGCATAATCAGCCAAGTATATTTTACTCTACACAAAACAAATGCTTTAGTGGCTTTGTGAGTATGCACACTCTGTTACATAGCATGTAATGAGAGGTTTTCATAGTGTAAGATTTAAGATGATGCTTTAATGTTGTTCATACTAAGTTACTCACTTGAGTATCCTCTAACTCTGTTCTATAGCTATTTTAAATATCAAGCATTCTTGATGATTGTGAAAAAAATCATTTGCTCAATGCTAAATTAATTGGTTCATGCATACAGCTTTCCCAGCATAAATTTTAAATTGAGGACTTTTTACTACCTGACCATTTAATAAGCATTCTTTGCACAGCTTTGACTCTGTATATTATGTTTTCCATTCCTTTTTAAGGAATATCCTTTAATCCTCTACCACAACTTGACCTCTTCACTTCAAAGGCATCAAGTCATGTGAGAAAAATGAAATGAAAATATTTAAAAAATATAATCTGCGCATTTCTTTGTTACAAATCCTATTAAATCATTACCTAGCTACTCATACACTTCTGAGCATATGTTCCTATCTTGAACAAAATAACCTGATTATTTCTGCTAGTTTAAATTAAAAGGATTTTTCCTGAAACATTACTATGGTTTTTGAAGGAATGCATGTAATTATTTAATGACATGTGAAAAGAAGATAGCACTGTTGTGTACATGTCATTTTGTGGTATTAGGTTACTATCTTCTTGCCTATTCCTACATTGCTTCTGTTCTGTTCAATAAATGAGTAATCTTTTTATAAAAGCAGGCATTGTTGTATATGAATGAAGTAAGCTTTTTTTTCTTTTAAAACACACATGAATTTAAAGTGGAACATTAGTCAGAAAATTAAGTCCTGCTAGATCACTTCAGGCTGACCCCTTTGCAGGTAAAGCTATGTGAAACATTACAAATATGTGCCTATATGGTTTAAAATCAACTAAAACACTGTCTCATCCAGCTCTGCACATGCTCAGTTGCTCTCTATTTTTCGGCACTGTGCCGAATTTGTATAGGCCAATCTGTTGACAGCCTAAAGATTTAATGCTGTTCAGGGGCTCTGGGTTTAAGAAGAAACAGGAGCAATGCTAGAGGCAATTTATAACACACACTAATTTTGGTCGCATAATTATTAATGTGGAATGTATGTTTCTTTCTAAATAACAATACGTTTTATCAAGTCTTTCTTAGCCAGTTACTGTTTTGTTTAGATTCCTGGATTTAGTTTTTTTAGCTTTTTGATCAGATAATGTTTGTTTTTGGCCTTTATGGCCTACAGAATCAGGAAGATGTTCTTTTTTTTTTCTTCTTCTTATTTATTAACTAAAAGTACAGAATTACAAAGATTTAGGAAAAAAACTTTAAAATTACTTTCACATGTTAAAGCTTAAGTGAGATTTTAGTGGTTGTAAAAAGTAAATGCATTATCTCTTTGAGGTAAACAAACTTTACAATAGCAGTGCCCCCCTGCCTGCCTCCCTCCCTAACACTTACCTGAGTCCTGTATCGATCCAGCGATATGCCTGCCTTCAGTTCTTCTCTCTCCCTTTGTGCTCTCACAAGCTTGGATGAGAGCAGCAGGAGCCATTGGCCCCTACTGGCGTCAGCCAAACCATGTGAGAAAGGAGCAGGGGTGGGGCAGAATCATGCTGTGCATGTCTGTGGACACACACAGCCCAGCTCATGAGCGAGCACACATGAGTGCCAGCCACTTGTTATGGGGGCATTTACAGAAAAAGAGCCGAGGTCACTGGTGGGGGACCCCAAAAGAGGAGGTTGGGCTCCGCTCTGTGCATAACCATTGTACAAAGCATGTAGTGGATAAGTGAGCGCTAAAAGTCACTACAGCTGAACACCAAAAAGCATCAAACAACCTCAAAATCACAATATAAACAATGGGTGCAGCGCTTGAATGGAAGAATATCACACCATCACCTTTGAATATATTATCAGATTCTAAGGATCCTTGTGATCTTCCATGCACCTAACCCACTGGGATATTGTGGGCTATATACTCACATATATCACTATGTATGATTAGTCACGACGCAGTGACATGAATTATTAACTATATACGTGGATTATATGTTTTTGCACTTTACTGTATGCACCATTGTGTGTCACCTGCAGTAACAAGTATCATTGAACACACTGAGTCATGCTGTTTGTTTATTTATTGATTAAGCACTTTATTATTAAATCACCTTCTGCTTATGTTTACATACATTGTTTTGTCATATTCTTCCATTCAAGTGCTGCACCCATTGTTTACATTGTACAAAGCAGCTGAGTATAAAATGTTTGTTAATATTAAAAAAACAGCAGCCTTTACAATCACTTCAACTTACAACCCAAATGAGATTTCAGTTTTTAAGTTAGATCCATCAAAGGTTCAATAATATAGTTAGTACAGATTTTACCATTTGCTTTTCTTTACTGTATAAGTCTGCATACTGTTGTCCATGACCACATTCACAAAAAAGACTTTGGCCTCATGCACACTGCTGCTCCTAAACTGAACATTTTCAGGGTTTTGATGTTTTTTGCCTACGACCCTCAATAAAAGCCTATGCTTTCATGCACACATATTCTTTTAGAGCAGTGGTTCTCAACCTTTCTAATGCCGCGACCCCTTAATACAGTTCCTCATGTTGTGGTGACCCCCAACCATAAAATTATTTTCGTTGCTACTTCATAACTGTAATTTTGCAGTGGGAGGACTAGTGCCACATCATTGGTGTCAGTGGAAGGAGTAGTGCCCCATCACTGATGTCAGTGGGAGGAATAGTGCCCCATCGTTGGTGTCAGTGGGAGGAATAGTGCCCCATCGTTGGTGTCAGTGGGGGGAATAGTGTCCCATCGTTGGTGTCAGTGGGAGGAACAGTGCCCCATCATTGGTGTCAGTGGGAGGAATAGTGCCCCATCGTTGGTGTCAGTGGGAGGAATAGTGCCCCATCGTTGGTGTCAGTGGGAGGAATAGTGCCCCATCGTTGGTGTCAGTGGGAGGAATAGTGCCCCATCGTTGGTGTCAGTGGGAGGAATAGTGCCCCATCATTGGTGTCAGTGGGGGGAATAGTGCCCCATCATTGGTGTCAGTGGGGGGAATAGAGCCCCATCATTGGTGTCAGTGGGGGGAATAGTGCCCCATCGTTGGTGTCAGTGGGAGGAATAGTGCCCCATCGTTGGTGTCAGTGGGGGGAATAGTGCCCCATCGTTGGTGTCAGTGGGAGGAATAGTGCCCCATCGTTGGTGTCAGTGGGAGGAATAGTGCCCCATCGTTGGTGTCAGTGGGAGGAATAGTGCCCCATCGTTGGTGTCAGTGGGAGGAATAGTGCCCCATCGTTGGTGTCAGTGGGAGGAATAGTGCCCCATCGTTGGTGTCATTGGGAGGAATAGTGCCCCATCGTTGGTGTCAGTGGGGGGAATAGTGCCCCATCGTTGGTGTCATTGGGGGGAATAGTGCCCCATCGTTGGTGTCATTGGGGGGAATAGTGCCCCATCGTTGGTGTCATTGGGGGGAATAGTGCCCCATCGTTGGTGTCATTGGGGGGAATAGTGCCCCATCGTTGGTGTCATTGGGGGGAATAGTGCCCCATCGTTGGTGTCATTGGGGGGAATAGTGCCCCATCGTTGGTGTCATTGGGGGGAATAGTGCCCCATCGTTGGTGTCAGTGGGGGGAATAGTGCCCCATCGTTGGTGTCAGTGGGAGGAATAGAGCCCCATCGTTGGTGTCAGTGGGAGGAATAGAGCCCCATCGTTGGTGTCAGTGGGAGGAATAGAGCCCCATCGTTGGTGTCAGTGGGAGGAATAGAGCCCCATCGTTGGTGTCAGTGGGAGGAATAGAGCCCCATCGTTGGTGTCAGTGGGAGGAATAGAGCCCCATCGTTGGTGTCATTGGGGGGAATAGTGCCCCATCGTTGGTGTCAGTGGGGGGAATAGTGCCCCATCTTTGGTGTCAGTGGGAGGAATAGTGCCCCATCGTTGGTGTCAGTGGGGGGAATAGTGCCCCATCGTTGGTGTCAGTGGGGGGGGGAATAGTGTCCCATCGTTGGTGTCGGTGGGGGGAGGAATAGTGCCCCATTCTTGGTGTCAGTGGGGGGAGGAATAGTGCCCCATCGTTGGTGTCAGTGGGGGGAGGAATAGTGTCCCACCGTTGGTGTCAGTGGGGGGAGGAATAGTGCCCCATCATTGGTGTCAGTGGGGGGAGGAATAGTGCCCCATCGTTGGTGTCAGTGGGGGGAGGAATAGTGCCCCATCGTTGGTGTCAGTGGGGGGAGGATTAGTGCCCCATCGTTGGTGTATGTGTGGGAGAAATAGTGCCCCATCATTGGTTTTAGTGACACAAATGATGGGGCACTATTCCTCCCACTGACACCAATGATACTTACCTTGCTGACCCCTGCTCCAGCCTGGGCTCGCTCTCTCACTTACCTGTCAGCTGTCTCCCTTCTCTGGCCGCTCTCCTCTTCACTTACTCCGGCAGCTCCCTCGATCTTCTTTGATCTACGTGCGCTACTGCTCGGCTCCTCCTCTCCAAGCTCCACCTCCTCGCCGGTGATTGGCCGCCTGTGTGCCTCTCCTGAGCTACAGTTCAGGTGGCCAATCAGCGGCAAGGAGGCGGAGATGTTGAGTGATCCCGGAGGTGTGGCCAGGTGACAGGGGCAGCGTATCATCCCGCCCACACATCGCCTGAGTCAGAGGAGCGGTGTCTCGGTTCTTAAGACCATCGGAAATATGTGTTTTCCGATGGTCTTAGGCGACCCCTGTGAAATGGTCGTTCGACCCCTAAAGGGGTCGCGACCCCCAGGTTGAGAACCGCTGTTTTAGAGGAACATAAGAACAGTAGTGTTTAGAGGCGGTCAAAGCTCTTTCTGAATGCAGAAGAATTGTGTTCAGGAGAGAAGCTTTTGGGCATAAAAATGCCAAACGCATCTAAAGGCATCTGAACAAGCCTACGCACTAGGCGTGTTTAACACTTGAGCATTTATTCATGTCAGTGGCCAATGAAATAAATAAATGGCTAAAGGCACCAGAATGCGTCTTATTGTACCTAAGCGTGTTTAAAAAAAATTTGGCATAGGTGTGTTATGCTGAATTTACAGTGAAGTCGCACGATTTTAAAGTCGGAATGACATGCCCACTTCAGGTGCAATTTCCAAGACATCTGACACAGATGTCTATGCAAACCGCACCAAAAGTAGTAGAAACATGACCAATGTACTGTAATTGGGGACAATAGGGTGCAACTCGGCATGCGATTTGCAAGTCGCATGGCATGCAAATCACATGCCAGTTTGCATTCATTGTGACCGGGGACTAAGGCTAGTTTACACTAGGGTCCGTTTATTCCCCCCCATCCCCAAGTCTCAAGTATATTGGAGCTCCTACTGATTAGTCCATATATAAACATTCAAAAAAGACACCATCTATGGCTGAGGACTCAAAGATGTTGCCACTGTAGTCCTTAGCTTAAATCAGGGGGTAAATACACCTGATATTGTTTTTAACCAAAGAAAACAATTTGTTCTTTGACAATCCAGTTGTAATACAGGATATTTAATTAAAAAAAAACCCTGCAATTTAAAAACAAAACGCTGTTTTATTTTTGTCTAAGATTGGCAAGATTGAGGTATTTCAGAAAATAAATGAAAATGTTCTCACCCCTATTGCCAGGGCCAGTGTGTTGTTGTAGGGATTTTCATCACTCTGCTAGACAGTCAAAGCAACAGAATCCTTAAATTTTAGGGCTTAGCATAAAGACTTAGATTTATATTGAACATCCACATCAAAAGAATAGAGGGTGGTATGAACGTTGAAAAACCATCTCCATACATTTGCAAGCAATTTGCCTAGAAATAAGGTTCTCTTACATGCAGAGATTTATGATAACAACATTTTATCCTGTTGTAAGTCAGGTTTATTTTTTAAAACGTGGCTAGTAAAACACGTCAGGTGTTATTTTTTAAAATAATTAGAAAAAAAATGAAAATAATTCTTTGTGGAAGCTGAAAGAATCTGTAGTTTTGCTCTATACTACATAAAGGTTATTAACACAGTCTGCCCTAGACTTATTCTAGGCGGAGGTAAGCAAGGAAAGTACATATGATATCCAGGAATTTGTATTTTTCGGCAACATTTGTTAATAAGCACTATCTATTGATGAGAAAATCCTGTAAAAAGATTTTATTTATGCACAATTATATTGTCTTGTACAGCTCTATTGTGATGCTTTGATGAAATGGCTGTCTGTATTTATACCATTAAAGAACATCTGTACTGAGAGAAATATGTAAACTACAACTGTTCAGAATTGTCAGTTTCCTGGCTGTCATCTTGTTTCAATTCTTTCTCGCTATCACTGACATTGACCTAGGACAAGTATGCCGTTTAGAAATTAATTTATTTCACTTCTTGCATATCCTGGCATGATACTCAGCAACCAAGAATCAGGAGAGGAAGGCTATTAGCATTCTCAGCTTTAAAGTGGAACTCAAGAAGGAGAGTATTGCAGGAAATCTTTTTTTATAGATGTGGATAGAGTAGGGTATGCCAATTTATTTTTTGTTGTATTTGCCCCTTTAAGGAGATTTCTCTCCCATAGTGAGGCCCCTTTCACATGGGTAAGACTCTGACTACAATCCACTTGCTCAGTAGGGGACCTGTCTGCTGATCCATGCTAAGCTGGTGGATGACAGGTCCATGTCTGCTCCACTTATGCAGAATGGAAATGGACCACCTTCCTCTATGTGAAGTCAGATGTAAACAGACCACCTGTCCGTTTACACCCGACTGCCATCTGATGCAATCTGCTGGATGGAAGGGGAATAGATCCCCATCCATTTGTTTTCAGCAAGTCGGAGAGGATTGATTGTAATTTATTTTTTATAGGTACTTATACAGCACCATCAGTTTATGCAGCGCTTTACATATATATATATATGTATATATATTGTACATTCACATCAGTCCCTAAACCTCAAGGAGTGTACAATCTACTGTAAGGCCCCTAATTCACCTTCATGCATACACATACTAGGGCCAATTTAGACAGGAGCCAGTTAACCTACCAGCATGTCTTTGGAGTGTGGGAAGAAACCAGAGTACCCAGAGGAAACCCACACAGGCACAGGGAGAACATGCAGACTCCAGGTAGGTGGTGCCATGGTTGGGATTCGAGTCAGCAACCCTAGTGCTGCCAGGCAGAAGTGCTAACCATTTAGCCACTGTGATGTATTAAAAAAAAACGCAGTTGTGATCAAATACCAGCAAAGGAAAGCTCTATTTGTGTGAAAAAATGGTATTAATTTAGTTTGGGTACAGTGTTGTATGACCGCACAGTGTCAAATAGCAAAAAATGGCCTGGTCATGAACGGGGTAAGATCTTCCGAAGCTTAACCTCCATGGCGGTATTCCCGAGTGTAGCTCGAGGTAAAGTTTCAGTACCACAAGCGGTAACCCCGACTACACTCGGGCTTACCATACAGCGCTGCTTCGGGATCTGTTCTTCTCTTACCTTGTCCTGCACTCCCGTGATGTCCCTCCTGCAGTGTCCCCTGTATTGTCCCCTGTATTGTCTTCTGGGTTCCGTCCCCTGCGGCGTCGGGGCGTACGGAGACGGAACGGCGGGAAATTTGAAAATGACAAAAAGTGACATTCACTAAATTCACTAAAATAACATAGTAAAACATTACTGTATCAAACCATTTCACATACATTTTGTCCCTAGTGCTTTGTCCTGTGCCCTGCCTGCATTTTTACTGTTCTTTCTGCCTGGAAACTGAGAAACTTCCATGGCGTCCAAAAAGCGTCCCTTTAGGTCAAAATTGGTTTTAGACCAGCTAGAGAACAGCGATAGTAAATTAGAACTACTTGCAGAATTGAGTGATAATGATTCGTGGGGAAATTCGTCATCAGACACTGAAAACGATTTTGCGACTTTGCTCAGTGATGTGCGAACTTGGAGCTATATTTCAAATTTCAGTGTTTTTGGTTTGATTATATTATTGAATTAAATGTATTATTATTATATTATTATTTTTTATGATTATTTATTAAATTATAATTTATGATTTTGTGTTTCAAATTTTAACATACCCGGGATGTTTACTAGACTCTTGTTCAGACAGATTTCAGTGAGTTATTCCTAAAAATTACAGGCCTACAATAAAAAAAAATACATATTTCCATGCAAAAAAATGTACCGCTTTGAGCACAGAAATATGAACATAATCAGACCGCTAGGGAGGTTAAATGGTTAAAAGAGAACTATTCAGAATGCAAAATAACCAATTGCTCATAAATATAAAGTGATTGATTCAGACACACCACCGCACCAGGATAAAAACTATTCCTGAGCCTAAATGTACAGGCTTTCATTTTTTTATAATGCCTCCCAGATGGCAAGAGGATGAACAGACAATGACAGGGATGAGGAGGATCCTTCACTATATTTAATGCTCTACTAACACAAAAGTATGATATAAGTCTTCCAGAGTAAGAAACTAGTTACCAATGATTCTCTGAGCCACTGTAATAATCCTTTGAGAAGACTTTTTGTCTACAGCTGTACTACTGCTGTACCAAACAGCATAAATGAGCAAACTTTCCATTGCACAGCTGTATTAGTACACTAATGACTTAGTTGCTATTTGTGTCTTTTTCAAGATTCTCAAAGTACAGTCAATATTTTACTCTTTACTGCTGTGTTCATCTTCTATGTGGCCTCATCCAAAACAGAAATGCTAAAATATTTAAAAGTATCGTACACATTTTTTTATTAGTAGTGTAGTTATATTTATTGTTATTTGCTTTACCTTGTAAAGATGAGCTCACTGCTGCCGCTTCTTCACTTAGCTTTCTCTAGCCTCTCCACCTCCCACTGCCGCTATTTTTTAAATTAATTGTTCCCTCCCATTTTACTGGCACCCCCCAGCACCAATTCGCCCCCCATAGCCAATGATAGCTGAGCATAATAAACTGTGGTTACTATCTCAGTTTATGAATGAAAAAGAGTCTCCATACAGACTCCTCATTTACTCATGTACTGTGCAGCTTAGGCTGCAGAGAAAGGGACTGTCTTTAGTCCCTTTCTCTGTCTCAAAAAAGAGACATCAGGGGTCTGTTTTGACCTCTGAAATCTCGCCAAAGCCCCCCCCCCAAAAAAAAAGTACAAAATAAAATAGTAAAAAAAAAGTTAAATAAATAAAAAAATAATAATAAAAAAAAATAAACCCATAGTAAGTAGGGATGCACTGATTTCCCTTTTTTATCTGTAAGTACGAGAACCGATACGTTTGATCAAGTATTCACAGATACCGATAATGCAAATCACACTGCAAAGAATGGCAGGCATTTTTAACAGGAATGCAGTGCGATTCCAGACCAAATCACATGTAGTTTCCCCATTGCTCCTGTGTGAACCCAGGCTTGTCATACTGATTTCAGCTAGGGTTCTCACAGGAGTGATGCAGGAAACCACATGCTGTCAGGGAACGAGAAGATCGCCGCGGCGCACAAATCTGTTTATGCGTAGGATCCCAACAAGATGTACAGGCAGGCGGGCACTAGGACCCAGGCGTGCCTGTCACCAATGACGGCACCGGGCAGGCACCAGGACCCAGGCACACCTGTCGGTGCCGGGTGGGCTATTTAAAGTGGCTCTGGCAATGCTCACATTGCCGTATGGTCTTGTTTCTGTATATCCTGTTCCTGTGAGAGTATCTTGTTGTTGCAGAACCCTGCCTGATCCTGATTACTGCTGACCATCTCCTGCCTTGACTCCTGGCTCGTTTGACCATTCTTCTGCCTGTCCCCGATTATCTGATCTCCTGCTGCTGAACCTGGCTTGTGACCTGACGATTGTCTGCCTGCTGCTCTGTTCCGTTCTGCCTCCATTGATACTGACCCGGCCTGTCTGACTCTGCTACTGTTCACAGTGTGTTCCGTCCATCCATCCTGCACGGATCCATCCATTTCTGTCAAGGCCCGCTTAGCCTCCTCACATCAGGCTCTTATCCAGCTACGTGCCACTGGCAGTTTCCTCTACTACAGCTGGGTGTACCCAGGGGCCGCGACCTGGTCTCAGCCTGCTCCAAGTCTATCCCCACCATCAGGGGCTCTGGTGAACAAGCAGACTGGGGCTTAGACTCCACGCCCCGGGGAATCCCGGTCTGTGGATCCATAGAGCAAACGTCAGTAGGTACGTGACACATGTGATTCAGACAGGAATCACACCGCATTTCTGTTCCAATCACATGCCATTCTTTGCAGTGCGATTTGCGCCCAGTCATTTTGTATGAACGCAAATAGCCCCATAAAGTATCTGTTTCGGGTATCAGGAGCATTTTCACATATACGAATACTCATGAAAATACTCGGTATGGGCACCGGTGTCAGTGCAGCCCTAATAGTAAGGCCTTGTTCACACAGGGCATAGAGAGCATATTGCTCTGCAAAGCTGTGTTTACTTGCACAGGGATATACAGGTGTTCTGTGCATCTTTGTGCAGGCAGTCCCATTGATGTCATTTGGGATGTAGCAGCTGCACAAACACAGCTCTTGCTCCCAATTTGTCATTCATGTAGGTCCACGTGCATGTCCCTGAGCTCATGCTGTCTGTATTTGGAGTCATGCACCCAAACAGATGTCAGATTGGGAGCAGTTTTGCGCACATTCCGTTTTCATCATTTCACAAAAAGGCACAATTTAAAATTTACAATGTATTTGTTATTTATTAACTAAATACAGTTTTAACTTTTATATTTAGCAGGAATTTTGTAAATTTTGACATGTATGTATCCAATAAAAATTATTTTAGTGTATTTTTAGTGAAAATATTGTTTTGAGAAACACATCACAGGGCCTAAAAAATCAGTAGTAGAAAAGACATGGTTTGGAGGGCCTTACACAATCTCTGAAAGCTATAAGAGAAAAATAAAAAACAATGAAAAAATTGCAAAAATGGCCTGGCCACCTGAGTTTAAGTGGAGCGCAGGGCCTGGCAGCAAAAGGGTTAAAGGCTTTTCTGAGGGATAGAGCAAGTAAATGGCATCTGGAACTAAAAAATAAATGATTTTTTTTAGGAGACTGAAGATATACATATATAGAAAGAGATTACAGATTTGACCACAGGTATGAAGACAGTATGAACAGATTGCAATTCCTGAGTGATTGGGCAACATGCTACATCTGGAAATAAAAACTGAGTGACCTTATTCAGAGTCTGAAGAGGGAAAACATTTACATATTTGCACCACAGATATTAGGAATTTGGGCTGTAATTTCTTAGGGATTGAACAGGAATATTGCATCTGGAAATAGAAAATGATCAATATTTGTTTTAAACTGAAAGAAAAAACAATATTTACAGTTCACCTCTGAAGCTTTTAATTTGATAGGCCACAATTTCTGAGAAAGAGATAGGAGATTGCATGTAGAACTAAAAAATAGTGCCAGGTTTTGAAGACCAAAGATGGGAAAATGTTATAGATCTGCACCACAGATATTAAGCCTATATGGCCTAGAAGGTCAGAAATGCACCACACTTTTCAAGCCTTCATTGGATAGAGTGAAAGAGTAAGCAGACTGCATCCACGACTACAAAAAAAATGGCTTCCTTTTTTGCAGACTGAAAAAAGACAAATTTTAAAAATTTTCTGATAAACTTGCAGTCTCTTTTGGCCAGATTGATTTTTCTATAGATTGCAGCTAGGAAAATGAATAATTTTCTTTTGTATAAGAAGAATTAATAATGTTAACATATTTGTACCACAGCTTTTAAGCCTGTTTTGAACAGACTGCTCTATGTCAGCCTAACAACAAACTGATCTTTGAAAAAATGTGAGTTATTTCTTCCCAGACAGAAGAGGGAAGCAGTAGTCAGGTGAACTGTAGTCGGGTGATAAAGTACAGTGCCTTGAAAAAGTATTCATACCCCTTGAAAGTTTCCACATTTTGTCATGTTACAACCAAAAACATAAATGTATTTTATTGGGATTTTGTGTGATAGATCAACACAAAGTGGCACATAATTGTGAAGTTGAAGGAAAATGATAAAGGGTTTTCAACATTTTGTACAAACAAATATGTGAAAATTGTGGCGTGCATTTGTATTCAGACCCCGGAGTCAATACTTTGCAGAAACATGTTTCGCTGCAATTACAGCTGCAAGTCTTTTGGGGATCTCTCTACCAGCTTTGCACATCTAGAGAGTGAAATTTTTACCCATTCTTCTTTACAAAATAGCTCAAGCTCTGTCAGATTGGATGAGAAGCATCCGTGAACAGAAATGTTTAAGTTTTGCACAGATTCTCAATTGGATTTAGGTCTGGACTTTGACTGGGCCTTTCTAACACATGAATATGCTTTGATCTAAACCATTCCATTGTAGCTCTGACTGTATGTTTAGGGTCGTTGTCCTGCTGAACCTCTGTCCCAGTCTCAAGTCTTTTGCTGACTCTAACAGGTTTTCTTCTAAGATTTCCATGTACGTATTTGGCTCCATCCATCTTCCCATCAACTCTGACCAGCTTCCCTGTCCCTGCTGAAGAAAAGCATACCCACAACATGATGATGCCACCACCATGTTTCACAGTTGGGATAGTGTGATCAAGGTTTAGTTAGTTTTCCGCTACATATAGCGTTTTGCTTTTAGGCCAAAATGTTCAGTTTTGGTCTCATCTTAGCAGAACACCTTCTTCCACGTTTATTGTGTCCCCCACATGGCTTCTTGCAAACTGCACACAGTACTTCTTATGGCTTTCTTTCAACAATGGCTTTCTTCTTGCTATTCTTTCATAAAGGCCAGATTTATGGAGTGCACGACTAATAGTTGTCCTGTGGACAGATTCTCCCACCTGAGCTGTGGATCCCTGCAGCTCCTCCAGAGTTGGGCCTCTTGGCTGCTTCTCTGATTAAAGCTCTCCTTGCCTGGCCTGTCAGTTTAGGTGGATGGCCAGGTCTTAGTAGTTGTGCCATACTTTCCATTTTTGGATGATGGATTGAACAGTGTTTCATGAGATGTTTAAAGCTTGGGATATTTTTTTAAAACCTAACCCTGCTTTAAAACTTCTCCATAACTTTATCCCTGACCTGTCTGATGTGTTCCTTAGCCTTCATGATGCTGTTTGTTCACTAATGTTCTCTAACAAACCTTTGAGGGCTTCACAGAACAGCTATATTTATACTGAGATTAAATTAAACACAGATGGACTCTATTTACTAGTTAGGTGATTTCTGAAGGCAATTGTTTCCACTAGATTTTAGTTAGGGGTATTCGAGTGAAGGGGACTGAATACAAATTTTTATTTTGTGGTGTACCACAGTGGCAGCTTCTGAACCACAATTTTTCACTCAGAAGGCCATTATTACCTTTCAGATATTTATTTGTAAAAAATGTTGAAAACCATTTATCGTTTTCCTTCCACTTCACAGTTATGTACTACTTTGTGTTGGTCTATCAGATAAAATCCCAATAAAATAAATTTATGTTTTTGATTGTTATATGACAAAATGTGGAAAATATCAAGGGGTATGAATACTTTTTCAAGGCACTGTATGGCTATTATTGGAACTTTAAAAATGTGCCAACTCCTTCCTAAGAAATGTCAGCTCTCCCATCAGCTTTTTGTCTGTGTTGGCATAATAGGGACAGCTGGCAGCTTTGTGAGGGATTGAGAAAGTAGTAGAAGCTAATATACTAGTGTAAAATCTGCTTAGCTATACAGTGCTATATTCAGTGCTGGGTGTTGCCACTGCTCCTTTACAGTTAATTGCGATGTGGTGGGCTACAGAGAGTGGAGTGCCCCTCCACATGTATGCTCAGTGCCCCATCATGATGAATTGAATTGAGGAATGTACCACCAATTGTATTCAGAGTGAATAGACCCAACAGTCCTTTATAGAACTACGTTTTTTAATGAATCAGTAACAACTTCTGTTGTTCACCTATTGCTAGTCTCCCTTCTCTAGTTTTTCTTTTCTTTTGGGTGTTGGGATTTTTTTTAGTTTTAATACATGTTATTTAGTTCATTTTCTGCCAAAATAAGTCTAAAATAAAGTTTTTTTCCAGTGTTGGTTTTCACCTGTTGGTGACAAGGGAAAACCTTTGTCAGTAGCATATCACCACACAGTATTACAGTCCAGTGTCCTGCACCAAATTACTACAGTGTCAAGTGCATGAAAGCAGCACATCTTCAATCCCTGCCATATGCAAACATTTGCAATCCTTTATTATCATCAGACCCAGGAGGCCAAAAGGAAGATGCAGAGGTTGTTCATATGTAGCTAGTGGTGATCAGGTTGTGCAATCAGCAATGCAAATTGCTGGTAAGGCTGCACCTTTGAGAGGCAGGACATGTTTTCCTTTTGTTTATGGTTCTGGCTCTACATGTTTAATTTTATCTTCAATTAACTATAAAATTCATCAAGTGAGGCTTTTTTGGACATCAGGTTCTCCTCTTCAATCACCCACGTTTTCTGGTAGTGGGAATGCTACATATCATGCATGCCAAACCGTGTGGAGGAGGTGGCAAAGTGGATAACCACGCTTTCATCTTCTTCCTCCTTCTCCCAGACTAGAGCTGTGTCCTTTTTGTTCTCCTTTTCTTCAATATCTAATCTTGCAGTAGCCCCATGAACTGACATTAGAGAGTTGGCAGAATAGTTTTACAGCATTAGTCATTTACTGAAGGAGGCAGTAATTTATTTTATCAGGTGTTAAAGAAGACAGTTCATGTAACAATGGGAGAGAACAGCAGACAGGGAAAATCAATTTCTAGTGATGTTCCTATAGCTTCAGGCGACTGCCATGTTGGTTCCAGTGGTCGTAGGGAGGAAAGAGAGGGAGAGAATCAACATTAGTAAGGCAGGATGCTGCCTAGGGGAAGCATGCAGAGGAGTGGAGGAAGCAGCTGTCCTATTCAGCAGGAGGGCACTGTCCCATATGTTCAGCTCACCGGAATCCCTAGATCTGCTCCATTGGTCTCAGCAGTGTGGGTTCTTTTTCATACACATGCTGCAGACAGAATTGTAGTGCTTTTCAGCCTATGCCTGCAACATATCAAATGTGGCAAACTAATCTGTCATTTTGGTACCACATGCATTAAGAGAACAATCACTTCAGCTCAAGACACAAGAAAAAGCCTTTCTCACCAACACACAGTAACCTTCAGTTACAGGGGGTTTGAGAGGCAAATCTTATGTGATGTCAAGTGGGGAAGAAAGTCTACACAAGGCCTCACTTTATAGGAACAAGCATAGGCTTCTACCATGCTCATCCTCTCCTAACCTCACTATGCCATCTCCAGATGCATACTTCTATCTTCCCCTGCTGCTAGAGTAGTTACAATTGCTTCCATTCAAGCTAGGGGAATTTTCCCCATTCTGCACATTTTTATTTTGTGGTGTACCACAGTGGCAGCTTCTGAACCACAATTTTTCACTCAGAAGGCCATTATTGCCCTCCATCAGCATGTAGAAGTTAATATCTCCTTGTTGCTGGATCATGTAGTTAGTGACAGGATCCACATGACCCAGCAAACATTGCCACATGGTCCAGCAAACATGGGTAGGGATGTTATATCTCCTTCATGGCCCACTGAGTCAAATTGCTGGTAGCCAGGATGGATGTAGGATTGGGTACACTGCTGGAGCTGGTGGTGCTGCCTTGTGTCATACAACTTGGTGATGGTGATAACTCAGTTACCTCTATTCCCTCCTACTCATTGGCCTTATTCATTCCTCAGAGCTACCAGTCCCATACAAGTGACTAGAAGCCTAGGACAGGAGCCACACTCAGGCCGAGGTTCTTTTAACCCTTCAGGGGCAGGCTGAGAATTGCCTGACCCCACATCATCAGGAAAGGTCATGTGTGATAATGGCAGAAAACTGCTGTCAGACCTTTAGCAGGGAAGTTCACTCACATGCCTTGCCTGGCATATATCCCCAACCAGGTGCTGCAGTGGATTTTAGTCAGTACCTTCGCTTCCGCCATGTGCTGGCCAAAAGAGTGTGTGGCCAATTCAGGTGGTCGTTACCAGCTATTGGTCAGTTGGCTGAAATTCAGCAGCAACACCAGCTGCCTGCCATCGCCTGATATGTGATACATCCACTCGCTTGACCTCTGCAAAGACCATGCCACTGTATTTGCATTTGTGGGCCATAAATTAATATTTGTGGAAATATAGGACTCTCTTGGGGATGTAGGTTTTTTTGTCACATCAGTGTCTCCTCAAACAAATCATGTGTACCATATTGTCACTATTCAAAGAGCACAATCCCTTTTGTGTTCCTGCTGGAGCATATGCTGCATGGTGTAATAGAGCGGGCACTGAAGACACAGCAGCAAGAGGAAGAAGAGGACTGTCCTAATTTAGCTGACTCTGCCCCTCTGAGGCAGCACTAGTCAACATGGAGGAGGACATGTAGTAGAATTTCAGGGGTACATCTGACCCCTCCTAAACACTGGGAGTTTTATGTGGGTGAGCTGAGGACACTGTTGCTCCTAGCAACATTGAGGGATCGAGTTTCTCTTTCACACAAAATTTGTGGCAGATGGGCTTATTTGTGCTGTAGTGCCTAAGCAAAAACCCCAGAACTTGGACCATCACAGAGGTGGACCATTGCTGGTTGGTCACCCTTTTGGATCCACATTAAAAAGGGAAAATTATAGAGTCCATCCTGCCATATCAAGCAAATAAAAAAATACACCATCTGCAAAAAGTGCTACAGAGGAACCTCTTACTGGTTTTCCCAGGGAGTGTGAGGATACCCCTTTCATGACCAATGTGACTTGGATACTTGTGGTGGTAAATGGAGGAGCAGTGGAGGAAGTGGCTTCCTAAGTTAGGCTTTTTCGTCCTTCTTTAGAATGCATAACCCAGACCTGGCTGCTGCCAACATTCAAAAGTAATGAATAATCAATTTGTTCAGTGACCATTGCTGACCTGCCACCATTACCATCTCCTGTGGCCATTACCATCTCTTGCCACTTTTGCTGGCCTGTCACCATTACCATCTCCTGCCACTGCTGCAGGCATATCTTATTTATTTATTATATTTTAAGGCAGGGTCATTCTTGGGTTTGTCTCAATGTTTGTGGTCCACTGCACTGCAAAGGATCATGGGATTGATGATCATAGAACTGATTCTTCAAATACAATACTGTAGATTGGCATTATTTAGATAATGCTGCTCCAGCAATGTCAGGATGGTACAAATAATGCTTCTGATGTTGCTCATCAGCTGACAAATTTTGGGATTTTTTTAATGCCAAGACATGCCTGTGTTGCACCTCAGTATTTACAATGCATTTCTATTCTGGCAATGTTATAGTGCCGCACCTAATGTTTATGCAGCTGATGTTAAGCTGTAAAATATATAATGCTTGATGCAGACTAAATCATCTTGTGTCCCATTTTATAGCTAAGTGTAAGGAAAATATTGCTACTTTTTTCTCAAGTTTTTTTTCTACATCTACCATGCAATGATTTGAGATGGAGGAGGCCTGATGAAGGAACATTAATAAATAAAGTTATCAATAAGGTTATCACTCTGATTACTGTTATATTACTGTTACTGTGCACTAAAACCTAATGCTGCTCTTCACACTAACACCCTTAGTTGTTGTACTTTGTAGAGGGTCACAGAAAGCTGATAAGAAGACAGAGTTCTTTATGCTAGCTCTGTCTGAAAATACATTTAAGGCCCCATGTACATCGGACATTTCTGAACGATGGAAACTGACTGCTGGAAAACATAGGTTAAAAAACGTCTGTTTAGCTGCGTTTGCATAACGTGTTTATGTGCATTTGCATTTAGAAGTGTTTTTTAAAGATAAGCACAGGAGAACCTCCTAAATGCCCAGAATGCACTGAAAAGTGGTAAATTATTAACTATTTCAGACTGTTTCAGAGAAATACACACAGTAGAAGCAGAGACAGCAGTATTTGTTGAGATAATTAGGTGTGAGTTGCTCATTAACATTTCTTTTGTTTCCAAGGGTGGGAAGGTGTCTGGTGGAGTGAGTCATTAAGGTCACCTGGCAGGGGGTCTTCATGAGGAATTTGAGGTGTGAATGATCATTAACATATCTTTTGTTTCCAAAGGTGGGAGAGGTCTGAGGTGTGAATTGGTCATTACAATGTGTGACAAGCTTGGTAGGAATATCCTGTGTTAATTGTTTTGTCCATCTGAGCACCTTGTAAACTCATCGCATGCATTCTTCATGATGAAAAAAGGCTCTGAACAGCATTGGGAACTGGAAGAGTTAAAAAAAACATTTAAAACGCTTATAAACTCGATTTGCCGTATTTAGATGCATTTAGCTGTGTTTACAAGTGTTTTGCATTTGAAACGCTGATAAAATTGGCTGCTGAACGCAAGTTTGTTGCGTTAAAAAAAACGACTGTAAATTCAACTACCTGTAAATGACTGTAAACGAAGATCTGTACATGGACACATAGGAAAACATTAGGGTGAGTCAGGGGCTGCTTAAAAAACGCTGAACAGCTCCTAAACGTGAGTTTAGCAGCTGTAGTGTACATGAACCCTAACATTGAATTATTTTATGAAATATGTAACTGAATCATATTGTGATATCTGCCCAGAGTTTAACATTAAATATTAATGTTTGCAAATAAGGACATTTGTGTAATATTTCTTAACTAAATCAAAAGAAAGTTTTTTGTGTGCAAGTGTGTTCAGAAATTTGGCAATACTTGAAATCTACCAAATTTTAACAAATTTTGAACTTCTAAAGTTTTTCCCAACAGATTGAACCACAATAAAAATAGTTGAATTATATACCATTTTACAAAATAAGAAGAGTAGTGCCAAAAGGCATTACATGGAAGCTGCCTGTTCAGCAACTGGGCTCAAGACTTTCAGGAAAATGTGGCAGGTGTCCCCTCTTCTAATAAGCCTAAAAGACTTCTACAGGCCTGCACAAAATATTACAGAAAATGAAGAGAAAATGAAGTGAAGTAATTAAAATTAAAGGGAATTATTTTCCAGTCTGGAATATAACATGACCAAATGATTTCCACTGTCAATAATTTCCTGAAGTCCAACTGAAAGGAACCTGTAAAAGAAGATACATATTCACCCCTCTGGTGGTCAGTGTGTTAAATCTTTGGCATCTTGCAGAGATTCTGGTATGACCCTTTCAAGTGTCTCCCATTGTGTACTGTGGTTCTTTCCCCAGACCTATACAATATTGCCCTTACCTGTAAGACATAGAGGTCAGCAGGAGGATCAGGTATTTTTTGTGAATTGGTTGGTGTTTTTGTGGTGTGAAATCTCTAGATTTAGATTTTTCATGATATTTTAAAGAGAAATTAAAAAAATATTTTTCTTACTGTTAAATGTGCTTTGGCTAATCCCGCTTGCACTTCAAAGGATCATTAAGAAACTGATTCCCTTAATACCATACTGTATTTTGGCAAGCATTCACACTGACTTTGTTTGCACGTGTCAGGAAGTGTCCACAGACTTTAACACCTTCTGAATATTGCTTGCAGCATTCTAATCAGAGTACAGTGAAGCAAGCGTTTATCATAAACAAGATACTAAATGTCTCTATAGCTTACATTTGCAAGTTTAAGCAAAGCACTTAGAACATCCCATTGCGTAACATATGATCCCTACTGAGGGTAAGCCTAAAATAATAGCTATAGATCCCTTAGATGTTGATAGCATTTTTTGGCTACAGCTAAAAAATAGGTTGTATGTCATAAATCCTTTTACGGCACACTTGCTTAAGATTTGGATTAGAATTAAGTATTTGGGAGGTTTATTCTCCTTACATCTTCATCTCCAATTCTTTTTTATTACACATCCTTTCCACCGGGGATGGAGTTCCCATCATTTTTCATAGTAGTCTAAATTTTTAATTACCAAATTATATAATTTTTATATTGAAAGACGGAAAACATTTCAAAATATTTAAAAGGAATGTAAAATTTCATCTTCAGCGTTATTATACTACCTCCAAGTTTGACCATACATTTCTCGAATGCTCAGTTGCAGACTTTCACCCCTTTTGAGGAGACTTAAAAGACCCAGATTTCTCAGTTTTAATTTCCTTTCTTTATTTAAATGTTCTAGATAACTTACTGTTTTACCCATTTTCCTATACTAAGAATGTGACTTAGAACTTGACATTAAAGGGTTAGTTCACCTTTTCAGAAAAAAAATAAAAAACTATTCCCCGCTGTACGTATCTCCATGGTTGATGACCTGTCAGTGCCCATGCGGCTGGTGGGGCAGTCCAGGGGTCTGAAATCTCCACTC
Source organism: Staurois parvus (assembly GCF_062004578.1). NCBI lineage: Eukaryota > Metazoa > Chordata > Amphibia > Anura > Ranidae > Staurois > Staurois parvus. The sequence continues at coordinate 4,629,721 of NW_028318001.1, forward strand.
TTCTCTAACTTCTTTCTGCAGTGTTTCTGGGACAGATTAAATCGATACTCTGGCTGGTGCTGATCAATCATAATCACTCTGATCCATCCCAAAGGCATTACAGAAAAGAGGGAAAAGAGTTGGGATTGTCAAATCCCTGGACCACTGTACTGCCTGCGTAGGCACTGACAGCTCATCACACACTGAAGTACTTGAGGGCCAAGGAGGGTGTGTGATGTTGGTTCACCTTTTAATTTTTTCTGAAAAGGTGAATTGACACTTTGCTTTATGCATCCAGCCACATATTACATTTGTATATGTGAGTTTAGATACACGTTTACTTTTACAGGAAAAGTTTAATTTCATCTAATTTCATCTGTTGATATAAGGATCATTTTGATACACTGAAGGTAACTACAGTATATGCATTTTTTCGTCATATGCTTACTTTAGGTTGTTTGTTATATAGTATATAATGGGATGAATATGTATTTGTGGTTTATACTGTACAATGCAACAAATGTTTGCTGCTTCACTGTATTTGGTTGCTGAACTTGTATGTCATGTGCCTAATTTTTGGTGGAGCATTTTAGAGTTCACCTCTGGATCCTCCACAGTCAGTTCCATAGGTAGTATGGTTCCTTACCTAAGCAAAGTCTTGACACCATCTTCACTGAAGCCTTTATAATAATATATGTGGAATATCTTCAAGATATATGATTATTTTCTTTGCGAATCTTACATTTTATTATGTAATAATGTATTGCATTTTATTTCCTGGTTAAATGTTATTCACAGAGTAAATCAAAGAAATACCTTATTATGATCACTATATGGTGCTGAGAATTATAGTAAATAATCATTTATTTCCTAATATCATCTGCTCTATCTAGTTTCCATAATAGAGTTTTTTTTCTGCTGCACTGTATTCAGCATGAATGAAAAACATTCAACCTAGAGAGAAAATAGTCTAGTAACATTTGATTTTGTTGTTATTTACACAGTCTCGCAAGATGAATATCTCTGTAATTTTTGTCTGCAAATACACATATATTGGGCTGACAGTGAAATTTAAAACACTCAATTCAACTGAAGAGGGAAAGTTTGAATTTAACTTGCTGCTTTATAACAAAGTCTGCAATGTTTTCATTGTGATAAAACACCATATTCTCAAACTAAAAACAGTTTAGATTGTATAATTGCTGTAGCTTTTTGCTTGCCCCATGCAGGTTCAAAGCTTAGGCATCTCATGGTAAAGTGGGGGATTTTTCATATTATACCAGATTTGTTTGTTTTTTTTAAATAAAAACATGAATATTTTTAAATTGTAAATGAACAGAATTATTCTTAATTAAACCTTACACCAGCGTATAGTGACTGAGAGTACAGTCCTCTTTGGAGACTATAAAAGGAGCATGATGAAGAGCCCCTCTTATTCCACAAACTTTTTTTATATTAGGTGCTCAAGTCAAAGATTTTACAAAAGACTCTTTGGAGTAGTGGGCAGCCCACACAGGAAAGATTTCAGAATATGTTTACAAGTAAGTGCATGGAGGGAAGTGAGACCAACTAAGGGTAAGTGCACACACTATAACACACTGTAACATTATTATTTATTTTTGCTTATATTTGCATTGAAACAGTGTACATGTGACTGATATGATCTGATATCATGTACACATTTCTTGCACAGAATGTTCCACTTTTCAACTTTTATTGAATTACATTCATGTCATCCTTATTTGATCATAACCATTAATCACCATTAAAAATTGTCCTAAAAGAATACAATGTTCAATTGCAATGACTAGGTATTAGCCACTAGCAAATCAAATTTGCATTGTGCATTGCAATTTGCTTGCTACCTAATCTAAATGTGACCCACATGTCAGTTCCCAGTAGACTGTGATTATAATATAACTATAAGCCCTGGTCACAGAATTCCAGTTTTGCCCCATCAGTAGCATTCAAAAAGGTTTGGTACGCTGATGATGTAGATTAAGAAGTAAATAAATGACAGGGTGCAGGATAGATTCACCTGCAGTTTCCTGGATAATGCAATCCTTTTCTTCTTGTCATCAAGTCAGAATATGATGGTTACTGATACTGGAAACAGCTATTCAGTGGATATCCATGTTAAACTGTTAATTTCTGTCTTCTTCTGGTTCCTCTGTGTAGAACCATGCATGTTTACAGTCACTTTCACCCAATTACTATGTGGATTAAAATGCTTAGAGGAATAAACAAAATTTTGAATTTTTTCAACAAAGGGTATTACTTTAGGAATAATAGACCAGTCTCTATTACGAAAGGGCTACGAAAGGAAAGGTAACTCTCCGTCTATAAAACCACAAAATATGACTTGCTGTGCAGATAAATAATAGTTGAAATGGAAGAGAAGAAAAAGTTGACATATTCCAGTAAAGGCTCACTTCCTCCACTGGTCTCGACTCTCTGCTGTAACAAATAGAAACTACCATAAGAATCTTCAGAACCCTACACTTCAGAGTGTCAGACGCTTAGTCCTCCACTGTGTGCAGCAGAAATTATGTAGAGGCCTGAAAATCAAATCACTGAGCACAGCAGGGAGACAAAAAGTCAACACCCTTAAGGCCTCATGCACACAGGGCATTTTTGCAGACACTTTTAGGGGCGTCAGGCTTTTTTTTTTAATGCTTCCAAACGTCCATTTATGTTATCCTATGTGTCCACACACACATAGCTCACCGTCTGTATAGAAGGGCTACATATAGATGGCCACTGTTATTTGTTAATTTATGAACCTCTGAGGATGCACTGTCACGTGACACGGCGTTGGGTTGTAAGGCCTTATTGCTGGAGGTCGTACGCCATTCCCAGTGTCTGGCGTCTCCTTATGTAAGTGAACACAAAGCGGTTTCTTTGTTTTTAATTGGCTATTTTATCTTTGTACATATGCACTTTATGAAAACTACTACACTATGAGAGATTTGTTGGTGGTTTTTGGAGGATGAAAGTGCATGTACTGACATCTGGTGGAGCAGGATATAAGGAGGACTATCAAGTTTCCTAATACACTGAAGGATCGTACCTTGGGAATTTATTATCATCCAAGTGCTATAGCTGTTTTTCTAAACAGCAACATCTCCCGGTGAGTTTTCATTCTAGCTATTGGTGGAGGTGACACGTCTGTTGTTCCTGGATCACTGGGTGAATATCTATTATGCAGTGGACATTGGGACTTTTCTATGCAGTTTATTACAGTCCACAATCATTGATTTGAACACCATTGGACTTGTGTATATTATTTTTTGTTTTATGTGAATTGTATTTTTTCGCACTTGATGTTATTTTTCTATTGACATTATTCAATATTTTTGTGTTTAGCACTGCAACTTCTCTTTTTAGCACTTATAGGATCTTGGTATATCAGTATCCATTGCATTCAGCTACACATCTTATTTTTCACTTTCTGATTTTTTGGGTTTATTTTGTTTTTTATAGATTTTTAGAAGTTTTTAGTAGCAGTAGCGTTTACCAGCAGGAAGAGAAAACCCAGTGCCAGTGCGTCCAGGAGCAGCAGCATTTGGCAGAAAAACCATTGATGCGACTAAACGCAGCTAAACACTAACTATTTCAATGGCCAGAATAAATGATCATTCTGGCCAGTTAAAAGAATTAATGCCCAAGCGTTTGACGCTTGTAAATGCACCTAAATGCTTGTAAAAAATGCTTTTGGAACTTTTATTTTAGCGACAGATCGACTTTAAGCTGTAAGATCCTTTTATATGTACTAATACAGTGTAAACACTTCTAAAGACAAATTCCAGCAAACTTTAAAATATTTCCTTGCAGTGGGACTGCACTTGCATTGAAAAGGTTATCTGCTCATATAGTTCTAGAGGATATCGAAAGAAAGATTTACTTACCTGATCCTCCACTTTTCTGCACTGCTAGACCTATCCCTGCATGGGGTCTTCTCCCCAAGCTCCAGCAGCCTAAGGTCTTTACATAAGCAAGGCCAATGCAGGATCCAAAGCCCTGCACTAGACATGATCATGCCAAAGGACAGTCTACAGCCAGAGCATAAGAAAGCACTATCTGCAGGGGTAGTAGAGGATCCAATAAGTAAAAACGCTTCTTCTTTCCCCTAGCCAAAAAGAGCACTTAACGCGGTAATAAAGGCTGTTACAATAAAAATAAAAAATTACCCTGCAAACAAAGAGTATAGTGTGCTAGTATGCATCACATACTAACACATTATGAAACACACACCCTAAAATGAAGCCCTCCAGTGAAGCACTGCCACCGCTGACAGGGCTTTCATTTTTACCTGGTCTATCATCCGGGTTTAAGGGCTATGTCCATTTGAATGGCAGAGCCACAATGATGTCACTCCTGCTCATGCATATGGGAGCCACAGCCATGGCACTGTGGCATGCCGTCCCTTCAGAGCACAGTATGCATACGCTGGTGATGTCACGGACTGCAGGAGTAGTGAATATCTATTCCATGTACTTACAGGTAAGTTTTATTATAAGTCTGCCTGTAGGTAAAAGTGAGCAAGCGGTGTTTACTACTGCTTTAATACTTTCAGGTGCAGATCCACTGTTAGGCTCTATTCACACCAATGTGTTTTTTAGTGCTTATTGCAGAAACGTGCTACAGTCTATTTAATATGATTTCCTATGGAACACGTTCACATCTATGCTTTTTTGAGCTGCTGCGTTTTTGGAAAGGGCCAGGGACTTTTTTAAAAGCAGAAAGCAGCGTATTTGCTACAGTAGAGTTCAATGGAGAAGCTGCTGAAATGCATGGTAGTGCATTCTTGCCATGTTTTTACCATGTTTTGCATTTTTATTCTGTCCAGCAACCAAAATAAATTCTACTGTAACAAAAAAAAAAAAGAGCTGAACAAAAAGCAAAACGCAATAAAAATGAGTCACAAATGCATGTAGAAAAACGCAAAACGAACTGCAAAAAGCACTGCAAAATAGACAAAAAGCAAACTGCACAGGTGTGAACGGAGCTTAAGGGAGGATTTTAAGGATTATTAGAGCTTTAGACTGAACTCAGCTAAATTCAGAAATTACATATATGGGAGCTGTTTAACCTGCCAAAGGATTTGTATATCTGTTCAATTGGTTGTAACATTCACACTGCTGTACTAGATAGCAAAGCTCTGCTTGGCAGGGCAGGAGACCTGATTTTCTTTTGCTGCAGTTACGTAGCACTTAAGCCAGCCATAGACAGATTGAAATTCGGACGGGTTAGTAGAAACCAGTTAAATTTTGATCCATCTATAGGCAAGCTGGTTGTACCAAACACGATTGATCATTTGACTTTAGTACAACCAGCCTGTCTGTTTTTCTCTGCCAATCACTGCCACTGGCTATAGCCGCCAGCAGTGATCATTGTATTCTGATGGCCAGGAAACCTCCCGCTGTCAGAATACAATAGCTCAGCGGGAGGAATTCCCCCATTAGCACAGATTGTGTTGATGGAGGAATTGAGCAATTTTATTTCCTTCAACCATGAGTTGCAGAAAACTGTATAATGTATGTCCTGCCTTAAAGGTCCATACCCCCCCACCCACCCACCAGCCTGTGACTGCACAGTAAAAGTAAAGCAGCTGACTGATCAGCTTATCTCTCTGTCACTCTACTCTCTTTTTTGATAAGCATGTTCCTTGTTTGCATGTGACCACTGTAGTACAACTGATTAGCTCCTTGTGCTGCTTCTCCCTCTCCAGTCTGAGGTCTGCTGTGCAGTGGACTGAAAGAGGCTAATACCAATCTAAATTTAGATATTTACAATGCTTGAATTAATAAAATAGATTTTCAGTTGAAATGTGCTTTATTTATGTGAATAATTTCCTTTTTACTTGTTTGGATAATTAAAGTGAATCTTTACTGTGTGAACATACTCAGTTCTGTAGATAAGTCAGCCTCTTTGACCCTAATACCTTAGAATGATTTATATAAATAATATAGTTGTTCATACAAACACAATATTGTGCATTTGGGTTTTATTACCAACATCTGCTATTTATTTAGTGGTTAGTTATGGCTAAGATGTAAATGCGAAAACTTATAGAATGCAGTCTTTCACTGAAACAGAATCTTATAAGCAAAACAATTAGACACAAATAGATCATTTCTTCCATGTAAACTGCATTGCAGTTTTCCAGTCATGTATCTTATGTTTATTTTTTTAGATGTTCCACACTTGCTGATACATTGTGCAATTGTTCTCATGTGCAATATTTTGCAAAAAAAAAAAAGCTTTATTATACAATATCAGATCACTTCTTCTGACAATAAAATTATCAGAGCACTTCTTCTGACAATAAAACATCTCCCTTAAAGCTTACTTTGAATAGTCATCTCTCATTATATAGATTTCTTTTCTCTTCAAATTAGTGCAAATAAAAATGTATGAGCCTGAGCAACTTATATAATTACAATGGAAAAATGTTAAACTGAAAGAAAAAAAAAACAAAATCTGACACTGTTGAGTGGTTATAATTATAATATATATTAAGTATGTCATTAGTAAATATTATATACAATGTATTTAAATAAATAGAATTGTTTTCGGCCCTGTTCAATGTGTTAAAAAATGTTTTATTCACATGACTATGGAATGTTCAATGTAAAGAAAAAGAAAAAGATGCTTTAATAAGAAAACAGTAACTCAGATCATCATGGTATAGACATCCGATTTCAAGGCACATTCTTGGCAAATCAGAGTTCTGTTTTAGTAGATCAGACCTAGAATTAAAGGGAAAAAAAGATGTCAGGTACAAGTGCTATGAACAGCATTTTAACAGATTATGATGTGCCTAAGTCCCCATTTTAAAAGGTTAAGATGTGCCTAAATCCCCATTACAAATGCTTGTACAGTTTGTGGATTTTCCATTTGCCCAAAATGCACTTCTCTTGGTAACAGGCCTCTACAGGGGTTGCTTACTAAAGGAGTGTAGAATGGTCACAAAGTCGATTTTAATTTAACAAAGTGAATGTTTACTTTGGTTGGTAAACAGAGCGAAGTTTACATGAAATGCCCAATCATGTGAAGTGGAGTGAAAGAAATCAGAAGTGTCCAATCTTTTGACTTTCTTGGGTCTCACTGGAAGAAAGGAATTGTCCTGGGCCACACATAAAATACACTAACAATAAGGATAGCTGATGAGCACAAAAAGTTGGGCAGATCACCAGTTAATCACGGATACAGATATTGTACCTGTCTGAGTAATAAAACTTCATTTTTTTAAAATATATTTTATTATAAAAGTAAAAGGGGGCAACATAAAATTAGTGTAATATTTGACATTGTTTTTGATAAACTAACTCATCAATATCTGGTTCAATGGATAAACTAGCAATTCTCAATGAATTCTCAAGGTGCTCATCAGATATTTTGGTTCTAATTTTGTTCTTCGTGTGCTTCATCTTTGGAAATAATTGCTCACAAATATAGGGGCTGTCGAAAACTGACGACATGAATAAGGTGATTGTGAAGAGTGGGCGGTTTTTCTTTGGGAAGAATAAAACTTAGTAAAGTTAGTAAAGCAATACTGTCAAATTTTTCTTCATCCATATACGATTGCTATGTGTAAACACATTTTTGCAAAAAATTCCCCCAAAAATCAACAGTTTTACGTAAGTTTATGATTTTGTTTTGGGCCCCATTCATAGTCATCTCAGGCCACATGTGACCCATAGACTGCAGGTTAGACACCCCTGTTATATATGATTGCATTATTGTTAAAGTGAACACATCTTTAGCTTATTCACTAATCTTACTGAAAATTTACTTTATGGAGGGAACATTGTTTATTCCTTAGTAACCCAACCACTATTAATTAATAAAACACAGATCATAGATGTAGAGGAATGTAAAGCCACTGCAGTAGCACATAAACAGGGGATAAACTTCACACACAGTAGGTGTTTAACGCTAGAACGTGACTTCATTGTATATTTGTAAACATATCTGAGTTCTCTGTGTTTATTATTTATTTTTTGTTCTAACTGTACAAGAGTAAGACAGGTAACAATAGAAGCCAGTTGATTTTTTTTTTTTACATGTCTCTATTTACATTTTAGCCCACATTTACACACATACCAAGCTGGTCAGCATCTTATTCACTTTTTTTAATGGCGTTGTAACCACCAAAACACTGGCAGTGTCATCGTTTGGAACCCTTTCTGTCACAAGTGGTGAGGTCTACCTTTTCATGGTTTTATAAGGTTGTTTAATTAATTTTACAATAAACATTTATATTATTTTTCATATAAGCCGCGGTTTGCCCTCATTGGGACCCCTTGACCTTAGGGATCTCTTTCCCTTGGTCTTCCCCCTTTTCTCCTCTATGCCATATTTGGTTCCGAGGACACCACTGTGTCATCCACATGTGAGTCGGCATTCTTATACATTTTCCAGCATCAGGGATTAATTGGTTGATACCCCTCTGGTGACTATTTATGTTAAGCTTAGGGGCATCACGTTTTTTTAATTTTTTTTTATTTTTATCTTAAAGATAACATTGTAAGGGTTTTGATTGCAAATGACAACATTTTGTTTTCCCTTCCTTTTTTGAAAGTTAATTTCCAAATGAAATACGTTGTGCGTATATAGGCTAGAATTTCTGGTCACCATCTAAAACTTCTAGTTGCCCTACCTCAATAGTTTTAGTGCTGTCTGGGTTATTACAGGTTACAGACATGAGATAAGTATGCTAAACATAACTAGATGAAAATTCTCCCATGACTGGATAACTGTGCTGACTTCAACTATCCAGTCGTGCACAAGCAAAAATACTGGGTTTTTTTTATTTGTTCTTGCCCATGATGGAGTATTCTTTGCAAAGTGAATTTTTGATTTGTTTCACCTTATTCACTAAGATTAGTGAAAATTCAACCATTAATACTATCAACACATTACATTTTCCCCTAAAAGACTGTTTTGTTTTTGTATCTCAGTGCCAACCTTGTCTTCCAGCCTCTCCCTGTCTGCATACACTGTACCGGCTGCCACAAAGGTGACAAACTGGAATATGCCTTTATAGTGTGTGTTGGCAAGGCCATTTGTAGTCTCCATGAGGGGCATCTAAAATGCTCGGATACTATTGGGAGACAGTTGTCAGCCCATATTAGGAAGGATCTTCATAGTAGTATCTCCAGGTATTATTTTAATGAAAGCTGCATATTTTAAAATATTAACACAGACTTTTGAAAACATATATACATGTCAAAGTTTCTATAAAATTTTAGCAACGAATTGTATCTATCTATCTATCTATCTATCTATCTATCTATCTGTCTATGTATCTATCTACAGTGCATTCGGTATTTAGTATTCAGATCCCCTACACTTTTACAAATTTTGATATGTTGCAGCCTGATACTACAGTTGTTTAATTTCACTTTTTTCTCATTAATCTAAACTCAGTACCCCATAATGACAAAGTAAAAACAACATTTTAGAAATGTCACTGAATGTATTCACTCTGAAAGAAAAGTTTTTTTGCAAACTCCAAGCAGGCTTTCATGTGTTTTGCACTGAGGTGAGGCTTCTGGCTAGCCACTCTGCCATAAAGCCCAGATCGGTGGAGGGCTGCAATGATTGTTGTCCTTCTGGAACTTAGACCCATCTCCACACAGGATCTCTGGAGCTCAGTCAGAGTGACCATCGGTTCTTGGTCACCTCTCTTACTAAGGTCCTTCTCCCCCAGTTGCTCAATTTGGCTAGGTGACAAGCTCTTGGAAGAGTCCTGGTCATGCCAAATGTCTTCCATGTGAAATTGAGAGTTAGGGAGGCCACTGTGCTCTTGGGAACCTTCAGTGGAGCAGAACTGTTTTTGTAGCCTTCCCCAAATCTGTGCCTTTCAAAAATCCTGTATCTGAGCTCTGTAGGCAGTTCCTTTGACTTCATGGCTTTTGCTCTGATACAGTATGCATTGTCAGCTGTGAGGTGTGTGCTTTCCAAATAATGACCAATCAATTTATTTACCACAGGTGGACTCCAATCAAGGTGCACAAACATCTCAGCAACAAAGAGAAATAGGAGGCACCTGAGCGAAAATTTCAAATGCAAAGGGTCTGAATACTTTGTCCAATGTGATATTTCAGGTTTTTTATTTTTAATAAATACACAGACATTTCTAAAATTCTGTTTTCACTTTGCCATTATGAGGTACTGAGGGTAGTTTAATGAGAAAACATGAATTTAAACAACTGTAGTATCAGGCTGCAACATAACACAAAAATGAAAGAGGTCTGAATGCACTATCTATCTATCTATCTATCTATCTACCGTATTTGCCGGCGTATAAGACGACTTTTTACCCCTTAAAAATCTTCTCAAAAGTCGGGGGTCGTCTTATACGCCGGTATAACATGACATGACACTTTTTAGGGGGGCGGCGCGGTGCCGCCGCCGCCCCCCCCCTTCCCCTAACGGAAGGGACACTAAGTACAGGGGTGGGCAGGGGCTATTTCTTACCTGGTTCCGATCCCACGACGATCCGGTCCAGGAAGCGCGGCTGCGCCTTCAGTTCGGCCACTGGATGTTCGCGCGGCTGCTCGGCTCCGCCTCCTCACCAGCGATTGGCCGCCAGAACTGTAGCTCAGGAAAGGCACACAGGCGGCCAATCACCGGCGAGAGGGTGGAGCCGAGCGGCCGCGTGAAAATCGAGTGCAGGACCAGCAGGTAAGTGGTCAGTGTAGAGGTGCTGCTGCAACCACATATGCTGGCTGCAGCAGCACCATACGAGAACAGAGTCAGCAAGTGTCAGTGGGAGGAATAGTGCCCCATCATTGGTGTCACTGATACCAATGATGGGACACTATTCCTCCCGCTGATACCTATGATGGGGCACTATTCCTCCCACTGACACCAACGATGGGGCACTATTCCTCCCCCCCACTGACACCAACGATGGGGCACTATTCCCCCCCCCCACTGACACCAACGATGGGGCACTATTCCACCCCCCACTGACACCAATGATGGGGCACTATTCCACCCCCACTGACACCAATGATGGGGCACTATTCCTCCCCCCACTGACACCAACGATGGGGCACTATTCCCCCCCCCACTGACACCAACGATGGGGCACTATTCCCCCCCCCACTGACACCAACGATGGGGCACTATTCCCCCCCCCACTGACACCAATGATGGGGCACTATTCCACCCCCCACTGACACCAATGATGGGGCACTATTCCACCCCCCACTGACACCAACGATGGGGCACTATTCCACCCCCCACTGACACCATGATGGGACACCATTCCTCCCACTGACACCAATGTTGGGACACTATTCCTCCTACTGACACCAATGATGGGGCACCATTCCCCCCACTGATACCAATGATGGGGCACTATTCCCCCCACTGATACCAATGATGGGGCACTATTCCTCCCACTGACACCGATGATGGGGCACTATTCCTCCCACTGGTGTGCACTGGAAGAGGGGTAGTCTTATACGGCGAGTATAGCCCAAACACTACATTTTAGCAGGAAAAGTAGGGGGGTCGTCTTATACGCCCAGTCGTCTTATACGCCGGCAAATACGGTATCTATCTATCTATCTATCTATCTGTCTATCTATCTATCTCACAAAAGCTCTATCCATTTTAACCTACTATGATCACCTACAGCGCAAAGATTTCTCCTACCTTGTTACAATTTAGAATAAGGACATTGTCATTAGACAGAGAACAGCTTTTGGAATTGCATCAACAAGATAAAACTTTTAAAGATTAGGTTTAAGTCTACTTTAAAACCAGACCATTATGGAAAGCCAGGCAAATGACATTATCAAAAGAAGAGAATAACTGAGCAAAAGTGGAACTTCTGATATTAGCAAATAGCCAAAAAAAAAAGAATCTGATTTCTTGCTATTGTGATTGCTTTGTACAATAACTTAATTCTACCAGCGGAACATGCCTCCATTCTTCAAACAATAAATATAGATTTGAAGCCAGTGTTTTATGTATACAGTCGTTTTACTTACACCAGTAATTTAGGGTTGTGCACACAACTGACTCTTAGCCAACCTTGTTAGCAGCCTTGCACATCTTTTGTAATCTGTAAAAAGAAAGTATATATTGATAAAATAATATCTTTAAATGTGTATTTAAGTACTGAAATGCATACACAGTTTATGGAAACTGTTAAGTATTATGTTAATTGTTAAAGTAGAACTATAGTCAAAACATTTTTCTCATATTGGACAGAGTAAGGGAGGGTCATAACCACTGTCAGTTTATTTTTTACCATCTGTGTCCCACTGGGGAGATTTACCTTCACTTTGTGTTCCATAGCCAAAACAGGGAGAGAAAATCCCTACAACTTAAGGGAATTCCATGGGGACCCCAAGGTCACCAGAACTAGTGTCCCCATTGGAAAAATTCCCCCTCTATTACTTTTCTGGGGACAACCCAAAATGTGGGATTTTCTTTTAACTTTCACTTTTGAGGATAATGGTAAACCATGATCATCAAAAGTGAAAGTAAAAGAAAATCCCAATTTTGGGTTAGAGAGGGTGAATCTCTTTAACAGGGGCACAGACAGCAATAAAACCCTAATAGGTGTTTTAATCCATCTCCACTCTATCCAAAACCTAAAAAAAACAAAAAAAAGCTGTCAGCTCAGTGCTTCTCTAAGTTTGTAAGATTAGGGCCTGATGAATTATTTCAAAGAGCTTGCCCCAACAGTAACAGTTAAAAAGCTTTCATGCCTGAACAATAAAAAAATAATAAAAAACATGGGCACACAAATTATGTATTCAATTGCATTTTTATGCATCCATATGGCTTCATTTGTCTCTTGACCTAGCCTAGCGATCCTGTCATTGGTCATTTGCTGCCAGTGACATGACTGCAAGTGTGACATGTAAAATCCCTCCATAACTGCAATTTATGTAAAGCAATAACATATTTTACCAGTAAACTAGGTAATCGGCACCCAATAGCACTCCCCTACTTCTATACCTTTCTCCAGCAATCCACACAACAGCATTAATGTATTCCCTAGGAATTCAGCAACTTTTCAGTAATTAACCCTTGAGCAGCACCTTGCAGTACTTTTCTTAGTAATTCCCAGCCTCCACACCCAAACCATGAATTTAACTCCTAGAAAATTATAATAAATTATAATTAACAGCATTCTTCTCCCACCACTAGCCTTCTTTCAGTGCTTCACACCTTATAACTTGCCATCTGTTACTCAATTCCTGTTACTGTGCAGGTAACTGTGAGATGGGGTGACATTCCACTCATACAGCACTTCATTTCCTCTTAAGCAGTGTCCTTCATCTTGCCCTGTGGCCCATAAGGTAGGTGCCTCCTACCTACCAGTTGTGGACTGAATGTAAACACACAGCACCAGATAGAAATACTATACAAAGAGCTGATGAGAGAGACTCTGCAGAGGCTATGAAAACAGGTTTTAACAAGATGTGGCCCAGCAAGAGAGAAAACAGTCAGTGTGGGCACAGAGAAACAAAAAAGCTGGCTCTGCAATGACTAAAAACAGTGGGGTTTATTTACTAAAGCTGGAGAGTGCAAAATCAGGCTCACTTCTGCGGAGAAACCAATTAGCTTCTAATTGCGCAATGGATCAAATTCAAAATCCTAACACTGACGTACAAAGCCATCCACCATACTGCCCCGAACTACATCACTGACCTAATATCCAAGTACCACCCAGCACGCACACTCCGCTCCTCACAAGACCTCCTTCTCTCTAGTTCCCTGGTCTCCTCCTCCCATGCCCGCCTCCAGGACTTCTCCAGGGTGTCATCCATCCTCTGGAACTCCCTGCCCCAACCCATCAGATTATCACCTACTCTCCTCTCCTTTAGGCGCACCCTGAAAACCCACCTCTTCAGGGAAGCCTACCCCACCCCCTGCTAACTTGCCAACCTCCTCCACTCTTCCTACCACCCCATCCCCCACAGCTATCTCCTCCTGTGCCACCATCCCCTCCCTCCTAGATTGTAAGCTCGAAAGAGCAGGGCCCTCGATCCCCTCATGCTTTGCATTGTATTGTTGTTGTTCTGTCACATGTTCTGTCCCCCTTTGTAATGTACAGTGCTGAGCGAACTATTGGCGCTTTATAAATACTGTATAATAATAATAATAATAATAACCTCAGCTTGTTCAATTAAAGTGGTTCTAAAAGCACAAGGTTCTTTACTTTCATGCATTCTATGCATGAAGGTAAACAAACCTTTGTGTAGCAGCCCCCCAGCCCCCCTAAAGGTTGCCTGAGCCCCATTCCGATCCAGCGATGTCGTATGGAAGAAGTCTTGATGAAGAAACTGGTCAGAATTGACGTCAGAAGCCAGAATGAATGCAATTGCAGATGCTGGAAGTACTGCAGCAGCCATTTTGGAAGTGGTTACAGGAGTTTTTTTACACTGAATATTTGTAAGTGCATAGATTTTAATAAATATGTGTTTTGTTTAAGGATTTACTGCACTATGGCCTCTGTATGATATTTCTTGCATGAGAAGCTGGATTTAAGAAGGGGACTGTTGAAACTGGAGGAGATTGGTGGAATGTGATTTGAACGGCACCAATCTGGAAAGGTGCATGGAGTGACACTATTAAACATTTGCATGCGGTGGATTTGTATCATTCAAAGGTATATGCACTGTTTTGGTGGTATGGAAATGTGAGTGGTTTTAAGTTTTATTTTCAAGCGTTGTGTATAAGCAATATCACACTATATTAGTCTTTGTTTTTTGGGGGACCATTTGCATGTCATGCTGGTAAAGAGCAAGAGGGTGGAATGGTTTATTTTAAAGCACAGTTTATTGGAAGTTTGGTAAGGAGCTTGGAGTGTCTTTGGTGAGGTGATTCACTTGGAGGATCATACTATGGGTATTAATGGGAATGCATAGTTAATATATTATATTGTGAGTGGCTTTCCATCTGAGAGAGATTTTTAGAAAACAGTATTACACTATATTGGTATTTTGTATTTTGGGTAAAATCGTGTAGAGTACCAGACACAAGGAGACACAGAGCTGAAGAGAATCTGAGAATTGATTGATTGGATATATGCCAAGTATATGAAGGGTAAGGTTAGATAAAGAAGAACACTGGTGAACAAATACACATATGGTCATTTATTATAAATGTGAGTACATTGGGCAGGATTTGAAGCATGGCGTATTGAGCATACTACATTATATTATATTTCTTTTTTTTGAAGATCACTGTATAGGAAGATTGGATTCACAGGAAGAAGTTGATTGATGAATAATATCTGATTTTCGGTCATACAGAGACAATATTAAAATAATTATTTTGAGAGCGCTGGTCACTACTAATATATATATATATATATATATATATATATATATATATATATGTACATCCACATACATATATACACACACATAAATCAGTTTAAATCTTTTTTTTTGCATGCACATTTAAATAAAATAGGCCAGAGTTCCCATTTAATTTTTACTTACATGATGGTGTTAAACAGTCTTTGGTGTTGTGGTAGAGTCGATAGAACTGTTTACTGCACTCCGCTGAGACTATTAGTGGACCTGCTAAAATAAAAGTGAAGGCAATCTGTTTACTTGAACCCTTCTAAAGACATAGGCTGAATTAATAAGGCAGAACAGATAGTTAGATTGTACCCATGGCACTCAAAATCTTCCACATACATCCACCATCTCCTGCGCTCAGGGGCTCTGATCAGAGGAAGATTATTAATGAGAAAGTATGTTCATCCAATACTGATCAAAGGTTGTGCAGCTCTATTACGAAGCTGGGGAAGCTTGATATGGACTGTAGTAAAGAATAAAAGAAAGAGCGCACCTATCTCAGTAAACAGTAGATGAATTTATTAATAAAATATACTCACAAGAGTAGCAGTAAAATAGGTATATAATAACCATAGCCAACACAGGGTTACAGGTTACATACAAGTTCCATCTGAAGGGGAGATGAACTCTTGTTCAAGCTAACGCGTTTCGAAGGGTGATCCCTTCTTCATCAGAGCTATTCATAAAGAGATACGTCACCTCTCAATATATTGTTAATTGTTATTATACCTCACAGGGCCTCACATATGAGTTTATCTCCCCTTCGGATGGAACTTGTACGTGAGCTGTAACCCTGTGTTGGCTATGGTTATTATATGCCTATTTTACTGCTACTCTTGTGAGTATATTTTATTAATAAATTCATCTACTGTTTACTGAGGTAATGCGCTAGGTTGGTGCACTCTTTCTTTTATTCTTTACTACATTAAAAATCTTCCTCCTTACTTTTATTTTACAAGTTGGACAATGAAACAGACATCTGCATGAACAAACCCTAATGCTCTGCCTACTGGTTGCAAATGGTAAATATGAAATATTTAAAATGTTTAGCCATTAATTCTGAACATTATAGATTAGTAAAGTATGTAAGAAAACAGAATAGATGCTCATTCGAGTATAGGTAAATACCATTTGTAAAATATCATATAGGCTTTATTATTATTATTTTAAAAAATTATTCATTTAATTATAACAATATCTGGTGATTCAGCCATGAAGGTCTTTCTGCAGGCATTTCTGGTTATAGGGTGATAATACTCTGTCCCTGTCTCCTAAATACTCCAGTATATATAATTATTCTGGAAGGAAGAATTAATTATTCCTCAGAATAAACTAGGTAGAAGAGTGGTTGAGAGTACTAATGGTGGGAGCAGGGGCGGACTGACCATTTGGAAACTCGGGCACTGCTCGAGGGCCCAGGGTCAGTAGGGGACCCCATGAGATGCCCCTGGTACTTTTTTTGCATTTGGGCAAGGATACAGGGGCCCCATGATCCCCTATTGCCCGGGGGCCCCATGAGTTGTCAGTCCACCCCTGGGTGGGAGTATATTTTATCTGTGTATTGTATATTATTATGGGGGTACTTCTAAAGTATATTTTATTGTTGGATTGTAATTAATATATTAAAAAATATATAGATGCATTTTGTCTGAACGACACCTCTAAAGCACCAACGTTCTTCTGTAGTGTACCTCTAATACATTCTTTATAGGAACAAAAAAGAAACACCTATGATTTTGAAGTGAAAACACATTTCTACTTTAATATTACCCCATCAATTGAAAATGTTGAAAGGAAAGAGAGAAAATTGCAGTCTACATAGCCCCATTTATACAAATTCATGGATGCTCCTTAAGGGACTCAAAACATTCCAGGTCAGTAGTCTGGAAGTGAATTGGAGTTATGCATCATACATATCTCCATATTTTATGCTAGACCTAAACTTGCTACACTGTGTACTTCAAATACAAAACTTTTCATCTAGAGGTTGACCAGACCATGCAGATATTTTAATTTTCAGCAGTCATTATATAACCTTAACACACGGTTCTAGTATAAAGGACAAATCCACAGAGATAAAAACACAATACAAAATATATCTCAATGAAAACTAGGTTTCCATTTAAAGATAAATCTACAATATAAAAGACCATTATATACCACATGTTATGAAATTTCAGTGGAGGAAAAATTGCAGATATTCCAAATATTTCATGAATAAACATGGACCAGCGCAAAAAAACAGATGTTTAACTGGTAGTATGTTATTACACCACAAAATTATGCTCTTTTTCCTATATAAATGATGGTATTACTGTAGTACATTATACTAGTATATACCAGATGAACTATTTCTGCAACATTCTACAATTTTGATTTTTTCTTTGATTCATCTTTTACTGTTATGCACAGTGAAGGATACTGTGGACACCTGCAAAAAAGGCAACAGCAGCTTTTATAAACAGATATAAAAGATATAGTCTGACTAGAACTGCTGGTAGCATGGGAGTAAATATTTATTCTGCTCTCCAAGACCCTATTGGTTTATAAAAGTAATTGCAAGTCCAGAATCCCAATTCTAAAAACATTAAGGTGCAGAAGTTGTTGAAACATCTCTTAGAGGAGAAACAGTGGAGCCCCACACTAGAAGCATACTCTTGAAAATGTCCCCAGTTAGGATAGGGACCAAAAGGAATGTCTCTCTATGAAATTCACTTACAATTTAGTGCCTGTTTTTCACAATATGCAGGGTCAGCTATCCATCTAGTCACTTTATAGGAGTTTGAAAGCAGAAATGCTAAGTCAGGTATCTGCAGGGACAGTCTAACCACTCTGGTATGACATAATACCCTCCATTACACAGAACATACACATTGATAATTTTGGGAGCATCTGTCTACATTTGATTCAAAATGGCAAACCATTCCATGCTCCTAAACCAAAAAGTCCAAGAAAGCACTGGGATATACATGCACATTTCAGGATAACTTACCCACCTGTGGTTGAAATGTGCCCTAATTTCTGATTTCCCTGTACACTGAACAGGGCATTACATCCTGTCTGTACAACAGACACTGAGGGGTAGATTTACTCAAACTGGAGTGCGCAAACTCTGGTGCAGCTCTGCATAGAAACCAACTGGCTTTCAGGTTTTATTGTCAAAGCTTAATTGAATAAGCTGAAGTTAGAAGCTGATTGGCTATCATGCACAGCTGCACCAGCTTCCGAGTGATCTAGTTTTAGTAAATATCCCCTTGATTCTTCTTCTTCTGAGAGCTGTTGACACAAATGTGTACCCCAAATTTACAGCACCAATCAATGCTAAGGTCAGATTCAGAAACCCTTAGAGAATAAACCCCAAACCTGACATTCAGGTAGATTCCAAACTCTTTTTATTGATGAAAGAAAATTATACATTCACAGACATTAATATAGGAGTTGTTTAGTTGTTTTGCAGTATCACATTGGTTGTGGAAGCTACTACAGTGATTTCCAGCTTCCACTGGGATCAGCCAAGTATGGCACATTCAAACTTACATTAGTCCAAGCTGGACCAATTGAACTATGTAAAAATTACTATACCTAAACTTCCACTTTAATATATACACTATATTGCCAAATGTATTGGGACACCCCTCCAAATCATTGTATTCAGGTGTTTCAATCACCTCCATGGCCACAGGTGTATAAAATCAAGCACCTAGGCATACAGACTGCTTCTACAAACATTTGTAAAAGAATGGGTCGCTCTCAGGAGCTCTGTGAATTCAAGCGTGGTACTGTAATAGGTTGCCACTTGTGCAATAAGTCCATCCATGAAATTTCCTTGCTGCTAAATATTCCACGGTCAACTGTTAGTGGTATTATAGCAAAGTGGAAACATCTGGAAACAACAGCAACTCAGCCACAAAGTGGTAGGCCATGTAAAATGATAGGGTAGGGTCATGCTGAAGAGCGCAGAGGTTGTCAACTATCTGAAGAGTCAATAGCTAAAGACCTCCAAACTTCGTGTGGCCTTCAGAGTAGCACAACAACAGTGCATAGAGAGCTTCATGGAATAGGTTTCCATGACCGAGCAGATGCATCTAAGCCTTACATCAGCAAGTGCAATGCAAAGCGTTAGATGGTGTAAAGCACACAGCCACTAGACTCGAGAGCAGTGGAGACGTGTTCTTTGAATTGGCGAATCACGCTTCTCTGTCTGGCAATCTGATGGACGTGTCTGGCTTTGGCGGTTGCCAGGAGACTGGTTCTTGCCTGACAGCATTGTGCCAAGTGTATAGTTTGGTGGAGGTGGGATTATGGTTTGGGGTTGTTTTTCAGGGGTTGGGTTTGGCCCCTTAGTTCCAGTAAAGGGAAATCTTAAGACGTCAGCATACCAAGACATTTTGGACAATTTCATGCTCCCAACTTTGTGGGAACAGTTTGGGGATGGCCCCTTCCTGTTCCAAAATGACTGTGCACCAGCGCACAAAGCAAGGTCCATAAAGACATGGATGAGCGAGTTTGGGGTGGAGGAACTTGACTGTCCTGATCTCAACCCAACAGAACACCTTTGGGATTAAATTAGAGAGGAGACTGCCAACTCAATATTGAACCCTACAGACTAAGACTGGGATGCCGTTAAAGTTCATGTACGTGTAAAGGCAGGCACCCCCAATACTTTTGGCAATACAGTAAGTCCTTTACTTAAGAATATTCGAGTTGCGAACTTTCAAAGATATGAAAAACCTCCAAGTTGCGAACTTTCAAAGATGCAAACATGCATTCACATGCCAAATCACAAAAGTAGCTCACATGTCAGCTGCGAGCACCCTCTGCCACAAGCGGTTGTTCTGCTGTGTACTTTACTGTATAGTATAATAGTGTACAGTAGTTTTTGATTTCAAGCCTAGGATGTCTGGAAGCAAACATAAAAGCAGCGGTCTTGTCTGGTCACGCCATGCCAGCCCCTGTATGTCAGCTGTTGTACTATACTACTGTACCTTTCAAGGTATTGTAAGATTAAACATCCTTTCTTTACAGTATTTCTTTTTATGCATTATTTGTGTGAAAAGTATTATAAACCTTACTTTTTTGGACTTACAAACAAATTGGATTTATGAACGATCTCTCAGAACGGAACTCATTTGCAAGTAGGGGACTTATCGTATAGTGTACATGCAAGTTGGGCTGCAAAAATAATATATTTCATGGGCAGCACGAAATATGGTTAAATGGTTAGCTTTTCCGCCTGGCAGTACTGGGGTCATTAGTTTGAATCCCAGCCACGGCAGCTCCTTTGCATGGTCTCCCTGTGCCTGCGTGGGTTTCCTCCGGGTGCTCCAGTTTCCTCCTACACTCGAAAGACATGCTGCTAGGTTAATTGGCTACTGTCTAAATTGTCCCTAGTATGTATGTGTATGTATGAATGTAAGTTAGGGACCTTAGATTGTATGCCCCTTGAGGGTTAGGGACTGATGGGAATATACAATATATATGTAAAGCGCTGCGTAAATTGACGGCGCTATACAAGTACCTGAAATAAATAAATGGTTGCCCAAATTTTGGAGTTATGTGGTTCACCTCAAATACTGTAGTACCAACCTACATACAGATAATAAGGCGAATCAACAGTTTGTCAATAGCTGATTCTGATAATTTGATTATCAATAGTGCAGACAGTATCAAGATCCTTTTTACACCATCACTTATGAAAAAAATGAAAAAAATTAGGGGAAAGAAGACTTAAATACATTCACATTCATGTACAGAAATGTTCACATCTGTACAGAAACTGCCTTAACTGTTATTTAAATAATTTTTGTTCTCATAGGCTTAGAAGATGTTTACATGCTCATGGGATGGTAATATCCTTCAGCTGTGATTTAATATGGCATTTATTTAGCTCTGCCTTCATTAATACTGTAAATTCCTGTGTTATAACTGAAATATATTTAAAGTGAAACTAAACCCTACTATTTTTTACAGCCAAAGAAGCTGCCATCTCTCTGATTGATCTGCAGTTGCCATGGTGCCACACATGTGATCAGTTATAACACCAAAAATTTGATGGTTTGACAGTTTGATTGAGCACACATGCAAATGTGACCGCTTATCATTCACGGCATGCCTTGAATGCCACTGTTTTGGTAAACAGTTAAATTGATGCGTTTAGTTTACTTTAACTTGAAAAAAACAATGATGAAAAATAGATGGCATGGTTTCAGGTACTTAGTACTTGATGGGGGAGGGGGGGTGCTTTTGAGAATTAGTGTAACATTATAATGAATTATTAAAGTGATGTCTGATTACATATATACACAAATAAATATTGATGATTTTAATTTTGCAAAATCATCTTTTTTATTTATTTTGTTATAATTTCCTTCCCACTTGATTAGATAGTCTACAACACTGTAGCTGGATTGGATACGTAAACTTTACCTTACTTATACTTTACCTTATTCACTATCCATGTGCATATTCACTTTGGAAATTGAACATCCTATATTCCTTTACTGACACCTTTATCTTAAACAGACAAGTAAATGTTAAAGTATATCTAAAGGCAAAGCTTTTAGTTTTAGATATAGTGGAGAGGTATTAAAACACCTATTACGTTTGTATTGCGGTTTGTTAGGGAGATTCACCCTCTCTATTTCTCCTGTTTACCATTATCATTGAAAGTGGAAGTAAAGAGAAACCCAAATTTTGGTTTCTCCCCATGAATGTAATGAAGGGGAAATGGGGGACACTAGTTCTGGTGACCTGGGGGGCCCCAAGGGATTCACTAATTTGCGCGGATTATCTCTCACTTCCTTTTGTGGCTATGAGACAGGACGTGAAGGCAAATCTTCCCAATGGGACACAGATGGCAAAAAATAAACTGACAGGGGTTATAACCTTCCCTTACTCTATCCAAAATGTTTTTTTTAAATTTTGCCTATAGTTCTACTTTAAAGCAAAAGCATGACTGCACCCATTATCAATCTCATTGTTAAAGTGAATCTGTCACAAAAAATTGCTTGCTGCTAACCCCTTGCCCTCCAGAGGATTTACCCCCCCCCCCTTTCTAACCAGGCCATTTTTTGCATTATGGTGCTCCGTTACTTTAACTGACAATTGCACAGTCATGCAACGCTGCACCAAAATAAAATTTATGTTCTTTTTTTCACACAAATAGTGTCAGGGCTCCCAGGTGTGACCAGAGGTGTGTGACTGACGCAGGGAAACGCAGACTTCAGATATGTGATAAACAATATAATTTATTAACACTAACAATACAAACATAAACGCAGTGCAATACTAAACATAATACAGTGCAAACAAACCAAACCAACCACCCACAGATAACAGTACATACAAGCAAGCGTCGTCAGGCAGGCCAGGTCAATATCAATTGGGCAGGTAGGTACAGGGGGAGCAAGCGGAGATTGGTCGGGGTCACAGGCCAGGTTCAGCAGGTAGCTAGCAGCGTAGTACAGAGGGTCAGGCAGAGGGATGGTCAGGGTCACAAGCCAGGGATCAGAACAGGTAGCAGGCAGCGTAGTACAGAGGGTCAGGCAGAGGGATGGTCAGACAAGCCAGGGATCAGAACAGGTAGCAGAGAATCAGACAGGAACAGAGAGCAGGAACAGGATACAGGGCCCAAGAGAAACACAACACCAAGGCAGAGTCTGCAAGTCTGGCCATCCCTTAAATACCCCAGCATAATCAGTTCCAGGTGTTAGCTGGCTGCAAAGTTGAGTCTCTGATTGCTGGGAGCATCCGCTGGCCAGCCCTGGTACTGCAGATCAAAAGGCAGGTGAGTCCCACCATTGCTGGCTAGTCCATTCCTGACAGTACCCCCCCCTCAAGGAGCGGCCTCAGGACGCTCCAAACAGTCCTAGCTGGGCAAAATGTTCCACCGCCCGGGTCTGGTAACTGGCGGGATATCAAAGACTGGCACACCGGGCAGGACTCCGGGCAGCGGCACACCGGGCAGGACTCCGGGCAGCGGCACACCGGGCAGGGGCACACCGGGCAGAGGCACATTGGGCAAAGGCACACCGGGCAGAGGCACATCGGGCTGGACTCCGGGCAGAGGCACATCGGGCTGGACTCCGGGCAGAGGCACATCGGGCTGGACTCCGGGCAGAGGCACATCGGGCTGGACTCCGGGCAGAGGCACATCGGGCAGGACTCCGGGCAGAGGCACATCGGGCAGGACTCCGGGCAGAGGCACATCGGGCAGGACTCCGGGCAGAGGCACATCGGGCAGGACTCCGGGCAGAGGCACATCGGGCAGGACTCCGGGCAGAGGCACATCGGGCTGGACTCCGGGCAGAGGCACATCGGGCTGGACTCCGGGCAGAGGCACATCGGGCTGGACTCCGGGCAGAGGCACATCGGATTACCAGGCGAAGCAGCAGGCAGCGGGCCACCGGGCGGAGCAGCAGGCACCGGGCCCCCGGGCGGGGCAGCAGGCACCGGGCCCCCGGGCGGGGCAGCAGGCACCGGGCCCCCGGGCGGAGCAGCAGGCGTCGGGCCCCCGGGCGGAGCAGCAGGCGTCGGGCCCCCGGGCGGGGCGCCAGGCGTCGGGCCCCCGGGCGGGGCGACAGGCGTCGGGCCCCCGGGCGGGGCGACAGGCGTCGGGCCCCCGGGCGGGGCGACAGGCGTCGGGCCCCCCGGCGGGGCGACAGGCGTCGGGCCCACAGGCGGGGCGACAGGCACCGGGCCCCCAGGAGGGTCGACAGGCACCGGGCCCCCGGGCGGGGCAGCAGGCACCGGGCCCCCGGGCGGAGCAGCAGGCGTCGGGCCCCCGGGCGGAGCAGCAGGCGTCGGGCCCCCGGGCGGGGTGACAGGCGTCGGGCCCCCGGGCGGGGCGACAGGCGTCGGGCCCCCGGGCGGGGCGACAGGCGTCGGGCCCCCAGGCGGGGCGACAGGCGTCGGGCCCACAGGCGGGGCGACAGGCGTCGGGCCCCCAGGAGGGGCGACAGGCATCGGGCCCCCAGGAGGGGCGACAGGTCTCGGGCCCTCAGGCGGAGCGGCGGGCGCCGGACCCCCAGGTGGAGCGACAGGTCTCGGGCCCCCAGACGAAGCGGCGGGCACCGAGTCACCAGGCACGACAGTGGGCACCGAGTCGTCTGGCAAGACTGCGGGCACCGAGTCAACTGGCGGAACAGCGGGCATCGAGTCAACTGGCGGAACTGCGGGCACCGAGTTGTCTGGCAAGACTGCGGGCACCGAGTCGTCTGGCAAGACTGCGGGCACCGAGTCGTCTGGCAAGACTGCGGGCATCGAGTCAACTGGCGGAACAGCGGGCACCGAGTCGTCTGGCAAGACTGCGGGCACCGAGTCGTCTGGCAAGACTGCGGGCACCGAGTCGTCTGGCAAGACTGCGGGCACCGAGTCGTCTGGCAAGACTGCGGGCACAGAGTCAACTGGCGGAACAGCGGGCACCGAGTCGTCTGGCAAGACAGTGGGCTCCGAGTCAACAGGCACGACAGTGGGCACCGGGTCATCAGGTATCGGATTGTCTGGCTCGACAGCGGGCATCGGGTCACCAGGTATGACAGCGGGCACTGGGTCACCAGGCATCAGGTCATTTGGCTTGCCAGCGGGCACAGCGTCATCTGGCAAGGCAGTGGGCACCGGGTCACCAGGTATGACAGCGGGCTCTGAGTCAATTGGCACGACAGCGGGCACTGGATCAGGTACCGGATCATCTGGATCAACAGCGGGCATCGAGTCAACTGGCCTAATAGGATCGTCGGGCTGGATCAGTTCATCATGCTGAGTAGCGGCATCAGGCTGAATGCAGGCATCAGGCCGAGTAGAGGCTTCAGGCTGAGTAGAGGCTTCAGGCTGAAGAGAGGCATCAGGCTGAAGAGAGGCATCAGGCTGAAGAGAGGCATCAGGCTGAGTAGAGGCTTCAGGCTGAGTAGAGGCTTCAGGCTGAGTAGAGGCTTCAGGCTGAGTCACGGAAGGCAGGTTCACCGGTTTGGATACTGGCAGGATGGTATTGGTTGGAAAGAATTTTCGCTTTTTTCTGGTTTTAACTACTGGAGCACTGCAAGTAAACGCAGGTCTGCAAACGAATGGAGCAGCTGGAGACAGAGAAAAACTGGAGGATGGAACAGGAGAGGGAGCAGTTGCTACAGAGGACTTTTTTACAGGGTTAAAGGCAGGATAGGTGCAGCGAGTGGGAACAGGGTACTGACATGCGGTAGATAGCCAAGTATACTGGGCTGTAACTGGAGGAGCTGGTGGGAATACAGGAGTAGAGTTAGAAGCAGGACTGGGTTTTTGTAAGCTGACTGAGGCTGGGTGCAACAAGTCTGTCCATGTCTGCAGTATGGGTTGAACAAAGCTGAGCTTACACAAAGCCTGTCTGGTCAATGACTGCACTGCGTTTATACAATCTCTTAGTGTCTGTGGTGAACATGTGGAATAACGCTCCAGAAAGTAACCCACATCATCCTCTAATAACCACACCAGGGACTCTACCTGGTCTGCACTAAATGGTGGCAAAAATTCATCCCTGCATTCGGGGGAACCAGATGAAACCAACTCAGCACAAACCTCAATCAATGGCTGCACCTCAGAGAACTCTGTGCCCTGATCTACTAGAACATGAGCGAGCCGTATACATTCTAGTAGTTGATCCCTGGGATACTCCTTCAGAGTTTGATAAGCATACTCCCTGTCATCAAACACTAGCAGATATAAATACACAACCTCATCCAGATCCATCCTTCCTAGCAACAAGCCAAGATGGCTTCCCTGTGCAGCCACTTCTGGTCAGGATTGGCCTTGGTGTAATGTCAGGGCTCCCAGGTGTGACCAGAGGTGTGTGACTGACGCAGGGAAACGCAGACTTCAGATATGTGATAAACAATATAATTTATTAACACTAACAATACAAACATAAACGCAGTGCAATACTAAACATAATACAGTGCAAACAAACCAAACCAACCACCCACAGATAACAGTACATACAAGCAAGCGTCGTCAGGCAGGCCGGGTCAATATCAATTGGGCAGGTAGGTACAGGGGGAGCAAGCGGAGATTGGTCGGGGTCACAGGCCAGGTTCAGCAGGTAGCTAGCAGCGTAGTACAGAGGGTCAGGCAGAGGGATGGTCGGGGTCACAAGCCAGGGATCAGAACAGGTAGCAGGCAGCGTAGTACAGAGGGTCAGGCAGAGGGATGGTCAGACAAGCCAGGGATCAGAACAGGTAGCAAAGAATCAGACAGGAACAGAGAGCAGGAACAGGATACAGGGCCCAAGAGAAACACAACACCAAGGCAGAGTCTGCAAGTCTGGCCATCCCTTAAATACCCCAGCATAATCAGTTCCAGGTGTTAGCTGGCTGCAAAGTTGAGTCTCTGATTGCTGGGAGCATCCGCTGGCCAGCCCTGGTACTGCAGATCAAAAGGCAGGTGAGTCCCACCATTGCTGGCTAGTCCATTCCTGACAAATAGAGCTTTTTTTCACTGGCATTTGATCGCCTGTGCGCTATAAAAAAAAAAAAAAAAAAGACCGGCAATTTTGAGAAAAAAAACAATGTTTTTGGCTTTTTGCTATTAAACATGTCCAGTAAAAAAATATTTAAATGTCGTCATAAATTTAGGCCAAAATGTATTCTGCTACATGTCTTTGCTAAGAAAAAAATCCCAACATGTGTAAATGAATTTGTTTATGTGAAAGTTATAGCGTTTACAAATGGCGGTATATATTCTGGGATTTTTTTCTAATTTTTTACATTTTTACTAGTAATGGCGGTGATCAGCGACTTATAGCTAGACTGCGGGACTGCGGTGGGCATTCTGACACTGGGGGGAACTGACAATGTCACTGACATCCCCAGTGACACCTATACAGTGATCAGCATTAATAAATAGCACTGACACTGTACTAATGGCACTGGGCAGGAAGGGGTTAACATATGGGGCGATCAAAGGGTTAACTGTGTGCTGTGTGCTGTGTTAGTGTTTTCAACTGTAAGCACACTGATTTGCATGCAAAGCAGTATGCAGGAGCTGACAGGGGAGAGAACTGGATTGTTTACATACAGTTCTCTCTCCCTGTTGGTAATGCTCCTCAATAACCGGGTGCTGGAGAGTAATCACCGGCCGGGATCTGGTGATTGACAGTCGAGGCCGCGAATAGCGGCACGGGTAGGGGGCGCATGTGCCCCCTACCCGGAAATGCAAAATCACATATATATACGTGATTTTGCGTACCTGTGCCACCTTGTAGCAGTATATCTGCTATAGGGCAGTGGGAAAGCTGCACTATATATAAGAAGGCTAGGGTACAAAGTGATTTTTAACTACTAATGGAAACGTTATATAGAAGTAGTGAAGCTTGTAAATTTTTTTGTAATATATGATATTTGTACTTTTTGGGATAATTTATTCCTGCAGTTTGTGTAACATACAGTGTTCTTGTCAAGACAATAAGGTGAGTTCTGACAAACTACTATAAACTATTATGCATTAGTGATATTTGATGCTGAAGAACAGATTATTAAGTCCGTAAAAAAAAAAATGTCAGGAGAAATATATGTTGGTTGCTATTGTTGACCTCTTTTTGAAAATACTGGTTGCCTGGCTGTCTATGTATACACAGAACAACAATGATGTGCAAAGTCAGTACACATTAGCCATGAAGTAGCATAATGAGATCAGGAGCAGGTGAAATGAGATTGGTTGGCTGCTTCGGGCATATTTCAAAATGTTACTCTGCTTTGCACTTCCTTACTAAAAAGGACATCTCTCTCATACAAAATGTCCTGCCTTTTGAAGTACATAAAACACAGGAAGATGAAGTTACACAACAGAAGTTTAAGAATACACAACCACCCACAAGGTTGGAGCTACGTAGAATCTAGGATTCAAGACCTTTCTAATAAATTTAAATCTACTAATAGTAATGCCTTTTCTGCTCTTTTTTATTTTGATGATTGGTCTCTACTGCAAGCCTTATAACCGCCAGGAAACTAGCCACCTATCTCTACCCTGGAATCCCTGAAAAGCTTTGGAGGCTGAGTAAGCTAAAAGGCTAAGAGGCTGTATTGTGTTCACTGCCCCAACCTGGGCTAGTATCATTCAGATTGAGATGGAGTGGTGAATGAACACAGGGGGTTACAGCCCAAGCAGAATTCCAGGATGATCACAGCACTGTATTTAAATGGGAGTTGAAGTCACGACGCACGTGAAGCAACGCGTTGGTATGCCATTTCCGGTCACGAGGTACGTCATTTCCGGTCACGAGGTGACGGATGTCCGGACGCAGCGGCCATATTGGTTTCTCCAGGCTTCATGCATTACACCCATGGGATGAGGTGACAGGCTGATGTACTAGGGGAATACATGTGAGTGAAATTCTTGTTTTGTATTCGTTTCTACATTAAATATTGTTGCACTATGGAAGGATCTTTTTGTGTCTTATCTATATACTATTGAGTGGAGGTGGAGTGGAATAGGAATGCTGGGGGAGGAGTCTCCATTTACCGTGTGGTCCCTGGATAAACAGCATACTTATGAGGATCTGGTATAGAGGAGATTAATAGCCTTTTGGTCCTGTGTGGGTCAGTGTGTGGAGGTGAGCAGGCACTGCTGCCATTTGAGGATTTATGCACTAGAAGTGAAGATCACCTTTTCACACAGTTTTCACTTGCATGAACTTGCTTATATATTGATTACTCACGGATGTTTTTTTTATATTTGTGATTCACAGCTGTATGTTAATTTATTGAATAATTGTATAAATGATTATTTAGATTGAATATTATTTATACACATGGAATAGTTGTTATCACTATTCACTTTAAGTTTGTGTATGTATATCACCATAAGGATACACTTATGTTTATGAGTCATCTATCACGGAGCACTATTATGTAGTTATAAATGGCACTGTAATATGAATTTATTTAGTTATTTTTAGCGCTTCACTAATTTATGTATGCACAGCACTGTATTACTTACATAGGATCATAGCAAGTTTTAGATCCATCAACATCTGTCATTCTTGAAGAATTACCCATCAGTTATTAATCTGATAAAGTACAAACTGTAAACTATAGTGCGTCCTTTTTATCAATTCACAGTAAGTTTGTTGCAGTGATGTTGGAAGATGGCTTCAAACTGGTTGTTACAGTTATTGCACCTTCCACAATACCATTACTCTGCATTTCCTTATTGAAACCAGTTACAGAATTATCAGTTATATTTTCCATAAATTAACAAGTTGGTGGTAAATTAAACTAGAACTATAGGCAAAACTTTTTTTTTCATTTTGAATACAGTAAGGAAGGGTTGTAATCTCCATCAGTTTATTTTTTGCCATCTGTGTCCTAATCTACCATTGGGTAGATTTACCTTCACTTCCTGTCCAACAGCCAAAAACTGGAAGTGAAAAAATCTCTGCAAATTAAGGGAGTTCTTTTGGAACCTCCAAATCACCAGAAATAGGGTCCCCATTGGAAGATTTCCCCTCTATTACTTTCTGGGGACAACCCAAAGTTTGGAGTTTCTTTTACTTTCACTTTCAATGATAATGGTAAACAAGACAAATAGAGAAAGTGAATCTCCCTAACGGTGGCATAGGCAGCAATAAAAAAGCCTAACAGGTTCTAATTCCTTTCCACTTGGTCCAAAACAAAAAAAAAACATTTTCCCTATCGTTATAATTTAAATGTAATCATAATAAATGTAGTCAGTCATCAGTCATAATTGTAGTTACAGATATTCTGTTCCAAAAAATGCTTAATTTTTGACTTTGCAGTATCATAATTTATTTTTTAAATATTTAAACTTCTCTCATCTCATAATCATACTACATATCACGATTCTCTATAGGTAGAAAGTTCTCTTTCTTTAAGCTTACAGTCTAACATTTTTTCTGAACTATAGAAAATCACTTGGAGCACTACTGGAATTTGAAAAATAAAACTCAAGATGTCATAAATGTCCTTACCTGTAAAGTGATTTATGAATCTGTCTTTAAGGGTGGGGTCTCTGGAAAATATTTCTGAAAAATATTTATAAAAACTCATGTTAGTAGGGTTTTTGTGCCATTTATATAATCCAATCTATGTTTTGTCAGCCAATACAATTTTTTTGTAGTTACAGCATGAAGAAGAAGAAAATGAGTGTTTTCATGGTAACTAGAACACAATGTTGAGAAAAGGAGCTCTGGGAACAAAACAGTGAATGAAATGCAAAATAACAAGACATGGATCTGCTGGAAAGTCTGCCTATACATAATATGGAAGTGATTAGGAAGTCATATAGAAAAGCCTAAGAAACCACTACAGTAAACATAAACTAATATGTGACAGACTTCACAGCTCTATTCTTTTAATGCTTCTTGTACTTGTAGGTAGAAGTAAGCAACTATCATGAAAAATGTATTCTAATAACTGTATTTAGTTAATATATGTCTTTTGTGTGTATTCCTTTTTTATTTTACAATTACAGTTTTGTTCATATTTTCCTACACTGCTGGCACACTCAAGAACACCAAGGCTAGCAAATTACTGTTCAAGGGTGCTCTGCGGTCATTTAATCTCAGTGCATGGAGCTCCAAATCCAAGATGGGGCCCATATAGCAGGAGAAGTATACAGCAGGTAGAAGAGGCTGTGAACCCACAGACAAGGTATCCACAGGCTTTAGACTTTAAAGTGATTCTAAAGGATGTAATTTAAAAAGAAATAAAAACATGTTATACTTAAGTGCTCTGTGCAATGTTTTTTTCTTTTTGGGTCCCAGTCCTGGCTCCTCTTGCTAAGGGGGTAGTTAAGCAGGCTCACTTTATTTACTCACTGATTGTGGCTCGGCTCCGCTGCCCCCCCTGCTCACTTGTTATTGGCTCACTGGCTGTGATTGACAGCAGCAGGAGCCAATGAGGAGTGAGAGACCAGGAAGAGCCACTGCTGTCATACACATCACTGGATCGAGTTGGGTCTCGGGGGGAGCTGCACCCAGAAGGTTTTTTACCTCAATGCATAGAATGCATTAAGGTAAAAAAAAAACTTTCTACCTTTAGAACCATTTTAAAGGCTTTTAGACTCTAAAGCCTTTCAGCAGAAGAAAGCATGTAATTCAAAATATCTTTTAAAAGCTCAATATTTTTTTACACATGAAGAGCAGGCTGTCCAGAAAAGGTGGCAGTGACAAGAATTAAGGAAAACTATAGCATTACAATGGTCATCTTCCACTCACATGGTTTTGATAACTTCAGCTATTTGTGCAATTCTGGCCTGAGATTTGTTGTTCCCACAATCATGTTTGTGAGTTTTCTGCCTTGTGTTACTATTAGTAAATAGACCATTTTAATGCACTGGGTCGATGCACCCTAAGTTTGTTTTTGCACTCTGATAATATGGCAGCACTCAGCTTGTAACATACAATGCTTGGTTAATTTGTATTTTTGAACTGTTGCAGCCACAATAATTTATTTTCTTCTTGTTTGGCATATACAGCACATATTATTCTATAACTAAGAAACATTTATCCACTTGCCTACAGGGCACTTATACCCCCTTCCTGCCCAGGCCAATTTCCAGCTCTCAGCGCTGTCACACTTTCAATGACAATTGCACGGTCATGCAACACTGTACCCATATGACATTTTTATCATTTTTTGTGACAGATAGAGCTTTATTTTGGTGGTATTTAATCCCCTCTGGGTTTTTTATTTTTTCTTAAACAAACCAAAAACCACAGAAAATTTTGAAAAAAAAAAGTTTTTTCTTAGTTTTTGTTTTTTTGTATTTTATAAATTGTGTAAATAAGTGATTTTTCTCCTTCACTGATGTGCGCTAATGAGGCTGCAGTGATGGGCACTGATAGGCTGAACTGATGGGCACTGATGAGGAACTGGTGGGCATTGACAGGCATCACTGATGGGCACCGAAAGGCAGCACTGATATATGGCACTGATAGGCGGTACTGACTGGCACTAATAGGCGGCACTGACTGGCACTGTTAAGTGGCACTGACTGGCACTGATAGGCGGCACTGATGCACACTGATAGGCGGCACTGACTGGCATTGATAGGTGGCACTGATAGGCGGCACTGACTGGCATTGATAGTGCCCTGATGATCAGTGTACATGTCCCCTTCCCGGAATGCCAATTGCCAGCTCTCCTCTCGAGCTGTCAGCGTGACAGCTCGAGAGGAGAGACATGCCGATAACCGGCATTTCCCTGTTTACATGTGATCAGCTGTGATTGGACACAGTTGATCACATGACGGAGCCGACATCTTCGGCTCTTTCTGTAGATCGGTGATCCACTGTGTCCGAGGGACACAGCGCACCACCGATCGCCGTGCTACACGCTCCGAGCCGTGCATTCGCGGTGAGAATGGGAGGATGTCATATGATGTCCTCCCAGAACGAGAGAACCACCTTGCGCCCATCATTGGACTATATGGTGGGCGGGAGGTGGTTAAAATGCAAAGCATATTATAATATGAAAGACATAAAGCTTTTACAAGTAGATTGGCCACATGACAAGTGGTCATATGCATGAAAGAAATAGGGATAATACCCTTCAGATTTAAAAAAAAAAAAAGGTCATGCAGGCTAAATGACAACTTGGCATAAAAGTGCAAAATAAAGAAGCCTGATGTAATCTGGCTTTGTGAAAAATAGTGCATTTGATGTGCAAAGAGCATCAAAAATTATCTTTTAAACAGTGTGGTTGATTTACTAAATTTGGAGAGTGCAAAATCCGGTGCATCTCTGTGAAGAAGCCAATCAACTTCAAGGTTTTTTGTCAAAGCTTATAGTGTTACTAAAAGCAAAATAAAAAATTAATTAAAATAACAAATATGTAATACTCACCTGCTCTGTGCAGTGGTATTGCACAGAGAGGCCCCAATCTCCCTCTTCTCGGGTCCCCCGCCGGCAATCCTGGCTCATCCTCTTCTTTGTGTGTCTCCATAGCAAGGATTCCTGACCCGTGTGTCTACGGAGCAGCGCTCTGCAGACACACACTGCGGGACTTAGCCCTCCCCCCACTTCCTCTTCACTGCACTTTATTGACAGCAGCAAGAGCCAATGGCTCCTGCTGCTGTTTGAGTCCCTGAAGAGGAAGGGAGGGGAAAAGAGATGCAGCCATGCACAGAGCTGATCTTTTCTCACGTTTTTTCCCCATCACACAGGGAAGGGGGAGCATATGGAACATAAAAACATTTTTTACCTTAATGCAAGCAATGCATTAAGGTAAAAAACGTTTTTAGATTTAGTATCACTTTATTTGAACAAGCTGACGTTAGAAGCGGATTGGCTATTCATGCACAGTGGAACCAGATTTTGCACTCTCCAGTTTTAGTAGATCAACCCCAGTCTGGCTACAGTAGACTGAATTTTGAATACCTGCTCTATTAGATACTATGCATTCGGAACTGTTCTGCTATTTACTGTATATATATTTATTTATTGAAATATATTTTGAAATATATTGAATATGGCCAAAATTGTAGCTATTCAAATATATGGCAATATATTTGGGAAGAATAAGTTTAAAATATATTTCAAATATATTTTTCTTCCATATGGTAAGGAGGAACTCTACTCAGGCAGGAGATACGACAGTATATGCTGGACCTTATAGGTTGACACTGAGCCAATATTTCTGCCCGTGCAAGGACAGAATTCAAATGAATAATAAAATTTGCAGCACTATTGGAAAGCCATCATCTTACAAATGTCCCATTCTCTACAACACATGGAAAAACTCTACTTCTCTGAATCAATTTATATAACATACAATTAAGATACATTAAATAAAAAGCATGAAAGACTCAACCAGTTTTATACAATATCATAATGTTGCCTAGAAATAAATGGCTTTTTGTGCCAAAAAGGTACTTTATTACATTATGTGCTATGAGCTACACAAGAAAAATAAAGAATTTTACATCCTTTGAAGGGTTAAACCAACCAGATTCCCGGTTTTATTGCCAAAGCCTAACTGAGAAAGCTGAAGTTAGAAGCCGATTGGCAACCATGCACAGCCACATAAGATTCTGAGTGCACCAGTTTTAGTAAATCTACCCCTTTGGATTTTACCTGGAGCTAATGACTATCACAGATATGTAAAATTGTTTTCATTCCCCAAAAGGAGCTATTATAAAAATGCTAAAATCTTATACCACCAATATACTACATCACACAGATTTTACCATAACTTAGTACTGCACTGGACAGATTAAACAATAGGGCAGTTTTTAGTAGCGCACAATGCATATATCTTTATGTATTTATTTGTGTTTTATTATTATCTTTTTGGCTTGTGGGAAAAGACATAAGCAAAAAAGAACATTCAAACTCCATGCACATAGAAAACCTGAAATTGAATACAGAAACCTTGCTTCTGACCGACAACTGCACTGGCCATTTAACCACCATGCTGCGCTATATCCAATGAAACAAGTATAATAAGCCCAAAAGAAGAACTAGAAGACAGAAACAATATTACTTGTCATGTACTGTCCTGCTTCACACAAAGGTTTTATTTTTTTTTTTTCATTTCATCATGTTAATCCTGATCTGACCTACTTTTAATCCTGAAATCAAGCTCAGACAGCAAAGGAGGATCTATTTTTATCTCAACTAGGAACTTTAGTAAATAGTAAAATGCTGTGTGTTTATTATGTAGTCTTTTGGAAAATAATTACTAGTCTGTACAATAATGCAGCACCCATCTAAGTTCGTTTCAGCCTAAGGCAATGTTCAGATGGGCACCAGATGCAGAATAGCATCTAACAGCCAACTGTTAGGGCAGAATTGTGCAAAAGTCTGAAACATTCCCCTTTCAGAAAACTAACAGAGCTCAATAGCAGTCATAGCCTAACGATGCATCAAACATTCAGTCGGCCAAACTGTGTTGCTGCACTTGTTAACCTAGTGTACTAAACTAGGATGACCAGAACATCAGAAGTCTGTGGGTGTTAAACTGTGGGGTGAATAATCAAATACATAGAATCCAAACAATGCCAGGAATTGTCTTGGATTCTACTGTGTAAGCCTGCAGTGAGAGAGCAGTGGAGCTGATGAATTATATAGCAGGAAATTTCAATTAATAGTTACATAGTTACATATTAAGTCTGGCTGAAAAAAGACAAAAGTCCATCCAGTTCAACCATAAAAAAAACAAAAATGTTATAATCCTATACACACAGTTGATCCAGAGGAAGGCAAAAAAAACAAGCAAAGCATGATCCAATTTGCTTCTGCAGGGGAATAAATTCCTTCCTGATTCCCAGAGAGGCAATTGGATATTCCCTGGATCAACTTTAGATATACATGTTAATATCCAGTTATATTATGTGTATCTAGGAAAGAATCCAGGCCTTTTTTAAATAAATCCACTGAGTTGTCCAGAACCAACTCTTGAGGGAGTCTATTCCACATTTTCACAGCTCTTACTGTGAAGAAACCTTTCCGTATTTGGAGATTAAATATCTTTTCCTCCAGACATAAAGAGTTTCCCCTTGTGCTATGTGATGACCTCAGGGTGAATATATGAACCACTGATGTATTTATACACATTGATCATATCCCCCCTTAATTTCCTCTTCTCCAGAGAGAATACATTCAGTTCCTCTAATCTTTCCTCATAGCTGAGCTCCTCCATGCCTCTTATCAGTTTGGTTGCCCTTCTCTGCACTTTCTCCAGTTCCCCAATGTTCTTTTTGTGAATTGGTGACCAAAACTGAACTGCATATTCCAGATGAGGCCTTACTAATGATTTGTACCGGGGTAATATGATATCTCTCTCTCTGGAGTCTATACCTCTTTTAATACAAGAGAGGATTTTGCTCGCTTTAGAAACCGCAGCTTGGCATTGCATGCCATTATTAAGCTTGTGATCTACCAGAGCTCCCAGATCCTTCTCCACCATTGATTCCCCCAGTTGTACCCCCCCATTATGTATGATGCAAGCATATATTCGTAGCCCCCAACATTAAACCTCATTTGCCACATAGTTGCCAAATTAAAACAGTGCATTGAGGTCGGCTTGTAAATTGAAGGATATTATTCTACTGCAATGCTTGGTGTCATCTGCAAAGACTGAAACTGTATTTTTAATCCCAGACCCTATATCATTGATAAATATATTAAATATATAATAGTGGAGCAGATAACATATTAGGGCTGATAGACAACATCTTTAGCTGCATAAAGAGGATTCTCTGCTGGAAGCAGACTTTATATTCCATCACTCCCAGTTGCTATAACTAAATACATTAAAGGATAACTCCACTGTTGTGGAAGAAAATAGCAAATAAAATATATATAAAGTATATATCATATACAATTGCTACACAAATCATATAGTCATTGAATGAGGTAGCACAGTGGATAAGTGGTTAGCATTTCTGCCTAACAGCCTAACAGTGCTAGGGTCATCAGTTTGAATCCTGACCATGGCACTACCTGCATGGAGTTTATATGTTCTTGTCTCTACCGTGGGTTTCCACCCACACTCCAGTGACATACTGGTAGGTTAACTGACTCCTGATCAAATTGGCCCTAAAAAAAAAATCACAGGTAAAATCCAGTGAGGCTTGTCAAGGTGCTGTCAGGCATTTTATAACTGGACTTTATTGTGGCATTGGTGCAGTAAAGGCTTCTTTCTGGCATCTTCACCATGCAGCTCATTTTTCTTCAAGTATTGTCGTACTGCGCTCCTTAAAAAAAAAACACACCATCTTTTTCCAAAGCAGCCTGTATTTCTCAGGCTACCTGTGGATTTTTCTTTTTATCCTGAACAATGTTTCTGGTAGTTGTGACTGCAATCTTTCGTGGTCTACCTGACATTGGCTTGGTGTCAAGAGATTCCTGAACTTTCCACTTCTTAACCTCCTTAGCGGTTTTCCCGAGTGTACCTCGGAGTAAAATTTGAGTACCAAGAGCGGTAACCCCGAGCTACACTCGGGCTTACCATGCGGCATTGCTCAGGGGGTCCCTGCAGCACTTACCTTGTCCTTCGCTCCCGCGATGTGTCCCCTGCAGTGTCCCCGGCCATCTCCTCCGGCCGATGCCGGCATCCGGCTTCCGTGTTCCGGTCCCTGTGACATCGGGACGTACGGCGGGAAATTTGAAATTTTTAAAAAACTTCATTTTTGCTGTCATTGCTGTTTCAATGCATTTCACATATATTTTGGCCCTACTGCTTTGTCCTGTGCCCTGCCTGCATTTTGAATGTTCTTTCTGCCTGGAAACATAGAAAAGTCCATGGCGTCCAAAAAGCATCCCTTTACGTCAAAAGCGGTTTTAGAACAGCGATAATAAATCAGAACCACTTGCAGAATTGAGTGATAATGATTCGTGGGGAAATTTATCATCAGACACTGAAAACGATTTTGCGACTTTGCTCAGCGATGTGCGAATTTGCCTCTGTATTTCAAATTTCAGTGTTTTTGGTTTGATTATATTATTGAATTAAATTTATTATTATTATATTATTATTTTTTATGATTATTTATTAAATTATAATTTATGATTTCGTGTTTCAAGTTTTATCATATCCGGAATGTTTACTAGACTCTTGTTCGTACAGATTTCAGTGAGTTATTCCTAAAAATTACAGCCTACAATAAAAAAACTACATATTTCCATGCAAAAAAATGGTACCGCTTTCAGCACAAAAAATCGGAAAGAATCATACCGCCAAGGAGGTTAATAAGTGATTGAACAGTACTGTACTGACTGGCATATTCAAGGCTTTTTTATATATCCTTTTCCATCTTTATAAAGTTCCATTAACTTGTTACACAGGTCTTTTGACAGTATTTTTCTGCTCCCCATACATCCACATGACAGCTAACAAACTCACTGACTATTTATACACAGACACTAATTGCAGTCTAAACAGTCATAGACATGAGAAATTAAACTTTACTTGCCAGTTTAACCTGTGTGTGCCACCTTGTGTGTCTGTACCAAGGCAAAACATTCCAGGGTATGTAAACTTTTGATCAGGGTTATTTGGGTGATTCCTGTTATCATTATGATTTAAAAAGGAGCCAAACAACAATCTGATAATAAATTACTTCATATGATCACTGTCCTAAATAAAAGACAGTTTTCTGCCAGGGTATACCAACTTTTGAGCACAGTTGTATACAGTATGTGAATATATAAATATGCAGACAAACATCTTCAGACGTATGGGGTTGATTTACTAATGCAATTGAAGCTGTATACTGCAAAATTAATGTTTCATTTGCCTAATTTTTGCAGCTTCTTGCCCTTCCCCTCACTCTAATGCTTTGCCCAATGCAGCCCTCCTCAAATCAGGTAATCTTCAACACTGCAAAAAATGTTTATTGGATCCAAAAATGAATTAAACTCACGAACATAGTAGGAAACAAGCATTTCAGAAACCAACCAGCCTAGAGTCGATGGCGTCTGACCATGTATGACACAGTTGAAAGGCTAAAGCCTTTCAGGGTCCGTAGCCTCTTCCACAGAGCTCTGGTCATTTCCATGAGCTCACCCTTCCATGGTGAGCTCTGGTCATTTCCATTAGAAAAAGACTGTAGTCATTCAATTTTTCCACTAGGGCTTTTAGAAGAGTTACATTTGTTTAATTGAAAACCAGAGAACACTGCTACCAGTGAGTAATTCAAGTATGAGCCTGCTGATATATACTGAGGTCCTAGGATGCTGACAAATGATCAACTTTAGAGGGAAAACGTGCTCTCTAATTGTACTGCACACCAATATCACAGAAAATAAAGCTAAGGGTAAATCCAAAGTTTTGAGTAGCCACCTGAGATGGGAATCTTTATGAGTTTTGCTTCATTCACTAGGCTAAATGAAAATTCCCATTAAAAGTGAGCAGCCTATGTGCTTTTAGAAAACCAACACTCCCTTTCCCTCCCCAAGTGTTGTATAATAGGTGCAGGGGAAAGTCAATCCCAGAATAGTTTAGTGTAGTCAATTTGAACT
This sequence comes from Staurois parvus, assembly GCF_062004578.1. Classification (NCBI taxonomy): domain Eukaryota; kingdom Metazoa; phylum Chordata; class Amphibia; order Anura; family Ranidae; genus Staurois; species Staurois parvus. The sequence goes on from NW_028318001.1 coordinate 4,668,997, forward strand.
TATATAGTAAGCCAACATTTTTTCCTATAATCTCTCAATAACAATATTCATAATAATGCTGATTACTTTCATGTGACAGCTATTTAGAAATCCTATTTGAAAACCAGTACTCCAAGCTAAAACAATGCAATTCCTTTTGGCCTTAGGTTTACACCAATTCATTCTTCTTTTTGGACAGTAGGTTGGTATATGTGAGAGTTCTAATAAAATAAAAATTGTACTGATAAGAAGCATTCAGTTTCAAAAAGTACCTACTTCTGGTAATTGTGTTAATTTAGTCACTGGTACACTTTCCAATATCTCTTTTGCACAAACATCTATCCGGACTATTAACAGACAAAACAATCTTGCAATATATTCACACATTTTGCAATGTTCTAAACACAATTGACATTTACAGCATTTCAATAAAAGTTGCATATCAACTTTTCAAAAGCCATTTCACCATTCTTACGGTTTGCAGGAGAGTACTCTGATTCCAAAAAAATCTGAAAACAATAGGCATTGAAAGATCAAAGTGTGAAGATGGTCATATAGAGATAATGAATGAATGAAAATTGTTAGGAAAAGTTTTAGGGAAATTTGTAGGAAAATTCTCAAAACATTCTCAGAACATTTGAACGTTGTTTGAAAGATTTTTGGATTCATTTGATTTTGGAATGAATAAACTTTACTGATTGAAAACCACATACATTGTTAGAAATGTCTTCATTTGAGAAAAAATTTCCATCCTGCTCCTTTGAAAACAAATATCAAGTTGATCCACTAATGTTTAGAAAAATGAATGGACTTAGAACATTCTTTTCCTAAATAATTTTTGTTCGAAATTCTACCCATCTATGGCCAGCTGTATCCTCTTTTATTAATAATGTTTGAAGCTATGAATTCCATTGGCCGCTTTGGAGAGAACAATGTTGTGATTAGACAGTCTTTATATAAGTGCAGATCATTGGCCAACTTAGCATGGGGATGAGGGGGATGTATTGCAGTCATTTACAAAGAAATAGGATACAATGCAGGTTGCAGCACAGCTAAAGTAATGATATAACTGTGTGAGTGGGTGGTACATGTGATAACTCTAAGTGGCACAGGAGGTACATGGACATTTTAACACTAGCAATAGAAGCGCCCTGCCAACCAATGGCTGGACAACAATGTGCTACTCTTAAAATAATGTGAGAAAAACTTTGTGCTCAAGTGATTGAAGGGAAGAATTCTCTGGCATTGGGTCATGATTAAAATCTTCAGTAGCTGAAATGTGAACTGTATTGCAAATGTATATGTAGATCAGTTTCACATGATTTATAGCACGAATGTAAGCAAGCAGACATTTGAAATAATCCACCATAATATACTTTATTAAAGTCAGGTCACCCATAAAACAGATATAACTTTTTGCGTTTAGCCCTGGGGCTGAATGCATAAGCGCTATCTGTTTTATGGGTGACTTGACCCTTTAATAAAGTAAACCTTGAGGATTATTTGGATTGTCAGTTTACATTCTCGGTTTGGATTCAGTTTGAAAAAAGGACTGTTGCCAAGCACGGGCATAGCAGGGCATGGGCTACATGTGGGGACAGATATCAAAGAGTATTCAGTTTACTAATCAAAAATAATGCAAGTTATGACTATCAGATGAAGCACATTATGAGTTTTATAAAATTTTGCCTTAAGGTGAGAGTTGAAAGTATACAAACAAATAGGGATTTATCTCCAGAATTCACCCGGAGCCATTTCACACCACAAACACGTACTGCAGACGCATTCCGGGTGCATTTTTCTGTGTTTCAGTACAGTTCTGTGTAGAAAAAAAGCAGCAATTTCTTTTTTTTCTGCACCAGAACGCATTGGAACTGACTGCACTAGTGTGAAGTAGGGCCATTGGAATACATGGAAAACACAGTGCATGCATTTTATAAGCAGAAAAAAAGCACTGAACGGCATCTGGTGTGAACCAGCCTTAAATCTTGCACAAGAACAAGATTGCCTGTCACACATTTCAGCTCACACACAACCTAGAAAAAGATTCTGCCCTTTTAGGCACTCTTTAGCATAACTTAGATTTTACCCGTTTTATCAGCAGACATGACAAGAAGACTTGGGCTAAATTCACAAAAAGGCATACTGTACAAGGAATACTACAAATAAAACAAAAGTACATAGTGCTATAAGTCTTTTCTGAGTAAGGATATTCACTTGACAAAGCGAATATAATGAACTCTTTAACATTACCGATTGCCCTAATAGGTACAATTGTTAAACCAGCAGCTAGAATACCATTTGATACAAAAATGATAATTTAAAAAAAAACTAAAGTACAGCTCTCATAAAACAAAAACAAATCAAACTAATATTAGTCCAGTATGTGTATCTACAGTATAATAAAATGTCCATGCAAACAAAAGAGCTCTAGAGAGAATTAGGGGTGAAATAATTTTCATATAAATCTGCATGTAGCAGTGTAGAAAACACCTCCAAGTGAAGATACAGTGCTCCCACACCAGTGCCCAAATCAAAGGCTTACCGGAACAGTATGACCATCAAAACTCTAATTCAACAGGAGGTTACTTGGTCAGATCACCAGGTGAAAACAGAGGAAAGAAAGCCTAAAAAAAGAAAATGAATGTGGCCACCACATCTAATGATTGGTAAAACTACAATATATTACATTTTTGGTTTTGGGTCTATTACTGTTTCAAGTAATTTAAGGATCAAAGTGAATTTAGCTTCACATTGTTCACTAAGATAAGTTTAAAAAATCACTTAAAAAAATCACAGAAAATCAGAAATTCAGACTAAAAGCAGCGGTATATAAACTCAATAAATAAATTCTCATGTGTGTAAATAAAGTGCATGCATGAAAATTAAAGTGCATATACATAAAGTGTAAATATAGTCCATATATTGGTGAAACCTAGAATATAAAGTGCAAAAAAAAACAGTTCATCATAGAACAGTGAACCTAATAAATCCAAATGTAAACATGCTTAAAAAGTGTTGCCCACTTCAGATTCGGTGCAAGGAATCACTCCAAAAATGTGTTGTGATGCAGGAGAAATCCAACACCCAGTGCACCCTGCTGACAGACGCCTCTTGCCAAAAAGGATGGACCTTTAAGTTATAAATGGTCAAGAACACCTGTGAATGTCATCCACTGGTTCCATCGGCTCAACATAAGACAGAAAGGATGGACCACTGAATTATAAAAATTATGCAGTTTTTGATATATTTTTCTAAACTATTTGGAAGGGTTTGATATTTTCGGACGCAACAGAATAAATAATGCAAAATTCTGTAGCCTCTGCTTTTCAAAACTAAGAATTGCATTCGACTGTGGAACTGAACTGACTGAATGTGACCATTAGAAATTCAATTTAAATCACAAATTTACTTGAATTTAAATTATCGAACAAATTTGAAAATTGAATCAATTTCTCCTTGGGCCTGAACTACTATCGTATTATGTGACATCTTCTGAATGAAACAAATGTATTTGTTAATTTCATTATCATTTTTTGGGGATTTGTTTACATTCGTTACTATGTCCATTAGGAGATTCGTATACATCCAAATATCTGAAAATCCATTTGTTACAAAACTAAACGCACATGTTTAACAGACTGTTCATACCTGTGACTGTTTTTCAACATTTGCCTTTTTGAAATACACATTGTATGCATTTTGCATGGAACTAAACTTTAAGGATAGATAATTTTGCAATGTCCATACATTATATGGATTTTATATCCTATGCTAAACCATATGTATGAAATAAATCTTCAAAGGGATTTGCTTTTGCAATTGGCTTTAATATACATATTCTATGGGAGACAACACATGTAAATAAAGAATGGAATGCAAGCTTTTCTGTGATCCATCATTCGTGTTCAATATTTTAATTGGTGCCATCATCTTTGTTTCTAAAAGTATGTGGAATCAATGCTTCCTTTGGGTGCACTATTTCCATGTTTTTTATTAACAACATACTGGCTAAACGCTCAAGTTAGCATATGGCAATAATCGTATTCAAATAAATTTCCAATGTGCACATAGTTTAAAAGGGATGAGGTCCCATGGTGTGTCCTTCTACTCTACTCTATTCTACTTATTCTACCTTTAGGATTTATAAGAATAGCATGCTGGCCCCTAGTGTACACCTCATTTAAAAGGGAAGAGAGCCCAATGCGTGTGTTTCTACTGGATGCATTCCTTGGGATTCTGTATACACATTAAAGGATGCTTTGCATATTGACCTTTCATGTGGAAAAGTTAGTACTAACTATGATGCAATGGGGTTGATCTACTAAAGGCAAATATATTGTGCACTTTGCAACTGCACATGCAGAGTGTGCAGTCTATTTGTCTTTAGTGAATCCACCCCAATGACTATTTGATAGAATTTCTTGAGGGTAACTGTGTTTAACCACTGAATTTCCACCTTTGATTTAACCAAATTCCTAGTTGGATGGAGCATTAAAAGTGGTTGTAAACTTCAGACATTAAATACAGTGTGTACTCGTTTCAATTAAGAGCACTAAGTTTCTTTTCTGTCTTCTGCTTCGTTCCTCTGCTGTCAGCATGAATCCCTTCTGACAAGTCTTCCTGACACCAAGAGGTGAAAATCTGACAGGGGAGGAAGCTCCAACACACAACCTGCAATTGACAGCCACATCTCTGTTCCTGTGTGCTGTGTGAAGAGGAGTGTGTCAATTCCCTTCAATTAGCTCTCAGAGCTCTCCTCACTGAGCTCTGCAGTGGGTAATTTCAGTTCTCCGCCCCGTTTTCTGACAGCTCAGACAAGCTGTATAAACTCTGGACTTTAAAAGGCTGTAGAGAAGAGAAGACTTCAGATAAACAGGTACACCTTATGTAGGAGGATGTGTTTCATCTCTGTGTATCACCTGGGGCCAGTCACTCCACTGGATATATGTAAGGGTTTACTACCACTTTAGGCTTAATATTTTGAATCCTTCTTTTTTTAGGTGATACCCATTAAGCTTTACATATTCTATTAATATGGACATGACACTATTAGCTTTTTTAGCAGAGCCCTGCTGATATTTTTAACTTTTTTTGTGTACAAGGTTGTATATTTGCTTTTATGATTTTCCTTTTCTCTTTTGTTCCTATGTATACAATATGTGTTTTTTAAATATGATGGGAAAACATTATTAATATCCTCTTGTAGAACACAATATATATTATTTGCAATGGCAACATACAGCTTGCAACTTATCCGAGGAAATCATTGAATAGCAAAAGTATGCTTGTTGGGCTAATGGAGAAAATATTAAATAGTGAAAACATGTTCATATCATACTAAATCACAACACACTTTTCTGGAAAAGCATTGATGTAAACAGGTCATAAAGGAATATATATATATATAAAAAAAAAAAAATATATATATATATATATATATATGCAAGAAAATGCATCCTCTGCTGTGGCCATCAATCTACTATGTGTGATGCAGCAGGAATGTGTCAGTCAGAATGAAGATTAGGCATGATATGATGGGAGTAGGGATGAGCTGACTGTACTGCACATGGGTTTGGGTGCTGAAACCAAACCCCACTGAAGTCAATAAATCTCACTGCTAAAAAAAAATAGTAATAGCCATTTTCTAGCCTATTAGGTAAGGGATTGTCAAACAAATAACATGAGGGTTGGGCACAGCCATACAGGGATCATAACCTTACATTAGATGTGAGGACACCAAGGGACAGATCATATGCCCTCAACATGTAGAGGGTACCTTACCAGTGGGGATTCCCCCCCAACAAAGCACCTTGCTCCCATGTTGATGAGGTCAAGATCCTCTTTCCCATAACCCTGGCCCAGTTGTTTTGGGGGTCTGCATGTGAGGGCATATCAGAATCTTAAAATTAAGAGGGGCTCAGATACTTCTCCCCTCTCAACTGAGTGAGTAAAAGGTAGTCATTTATTTTAAAAAAATGTTCCTAAAGAGCGCATGCGAGGGCGGCCGAAGCGGATGTCCTGCTGCCCACTCCGCACAATCCTGGCACTTCAGTGGCCACCACCCACCTGCACCCCCGGCACTCACCTGTACCAATTGCAATTTTCGAATTAGAGGGCTGCCTGAAACGGTAAAAGATATAGCGTCTATTGCCCATTCCCTGATCCATGCTGTAATACGGACGATTGATGAAATTCATCTGGAAATAGATCGTATCCACAGGGCTTTGGTCCCTTTGCGGACAGACGGTCCTCCTCGGGACATAATAGTGAAGCCTCACTGTTTCAGGGTCAAAGAGTCGGTGATGCGTTACGCTAGGGAACATTCAGATTTGGAGATTGATGGATACCGGATTCAAGTCTTTGTAGACATCTCTCCAGCTACCATCCAAAAGGGGAGGGCCTTTAAACCGCTACTCTCACCGTTAATCCAGAGGGATATCCGCTATCGATGGAACTATCCGTTTCATCTACAGTTTCTTTATAATGGCAAATCCTACTCTTTCTCTACATTTCTCGAGGGGGAATGACTTTTGCTGAAATTGGGCTTTATCTCCGATAGCCCCTCCTCTTGGAACCAGCCTAACGTTAATGGACCCCCCCTTCACTCGCACCTCTATGGTCTCCCGCTTCCAAGCAGAAATCCGCAACTGCAACACCACATCGGTGTCTTGAAAATTCTGCTTTCTGCTACTTATAAATTTTTAACAGAGGCCTCTCAGAGGTCCCATTTTGGGATGCTGGCCTCTGTATGTGTGTACTGCCTTACGGTTTTGATAGTTACTCTTTGGTAAAATAATTTGGTGGCTTTAAAAGTCTTATCTATGCTTCATGTGGACCCAAGATTCTATGCACTCTCCCTATTTAAAAGACTCTCTGCATTGTTTGACTTTGTGGAGACTCTTTCGGTCCTTGACCTAGTGTCTAGGATATTGGTATTTTGTTATCTTACATTGCATACTACTGTTTAGCCTGTAATTGGATGCAGGCCATTCTTTGAACTTGGTGTGACGTCAATGCACAGGCTCCTCCCTTGATGCATTGACGTCACGCTGCTGGGACCGCACGAAGGTTCGGCGGCCATATTTGTGAGTGGTTATATGCTTTTGCTTTGTATTCTCCATGTGGAAGTACCTAACCTTTGAAATAAAGTACTACACTATCAGATGATTTTCTCTGGCTCTTTTGTGAGCTAACTCCTCAGGATTCCTACCGTGGTTTGTATGCTGTTTGGTGTCACCATCCCTATCTGAGATCACCTTGGCCTTCATGGTCCCACAACTGATGGGTGTGCTGTCTGACCTGCCTGGGTAAGAAAACAGCTGTTCATGCACATTTTATGTGCGCTTCTGGTGAGTGCATATAAAGGAATATTTTTCACGAATTCACCAGCACTGGAAATCACCTGTTCATTGATTCATTTACTGGACTGTTCTATATCATTGCTTATCATAATTGTGCCATCTGGTATATGTTCACAACAAGTCACTAATCTATTCAATATCACTCTACGCTGACCTTCAGTGTCACGTATACCCTCACCATACTTATCAGTATATTGATTATTGCTAAAACAATGATTTATTTACTTTCACATTTATTAGATTACTATCGCTGATCAGAGCGCCTCACTGTGTCTTTTTTCAAGTATTGCTGCTATATATTCATTGCTGCTTTATATATTTCATCATTATGTATTCATTCATATGCACATGTTTTAGATACTTATAAGAATTATATTTTAAATTTATTATTTTAGCACTGCACCTTTTACATTTCATTTACCAATGAGGATACCAAGGACGGTCCCTTAGTGCCAGCAGCATACACTTTTCTATGTATCCAGAGTGCTCACCAACACTTCATACTTATACTTATGAATTATCAGATTGGCAAGATATTGCTCTGGCGCTATCAAAAATTTCTATCAATACTACCCTAACTGAAGGAAACTATAAAACTTTTTTGAGATGGTATTTGGTCCCCACTTGGATTGTGAGGATGCATCCGTCTGCTTCTGCGATGTGCTTCCGGCATTGTGGCCAGGTGGGATCTATGTATCACATCTGGTGACAATGTCCAATCGCAACTAGATTTTGGATTTGCATGTTTAATTTTGTAAATTCAGTGATGGGGTAAATATTTGCAGATCCTGGGAGACGGCGCTCTTTCATAAATTTACAGTTAATGTTCCTAAGACATCCCATAAATTGATCACCTACATGTTTCTGGCAGCGAGAATTACTATAGCTAGACATTGGAAGGAATCAGCAACTCCACTTGGGTATGTTAAAAAAAAATTAAACTGGATTATGGTTAATGACAAACTCACCTGTATCCTGCACTATAATTCGAAAAAATTTGATAACACATGGAACCCGTGGCTTCAATACATCTCTGTGCCTTAATGTCCCTCATTTCAACCCTTTCTTCCACTCTTTTCTTTGCTTTCTCTTTTCCTTCCTTCTGTTATGTATTGTTTTTTATATATTGGTTAGGCGAGATACACTCACTCTGGCTTTGGTTGGAATATATGTATTGCCTTAAATGTCTGTTTGTGGCACATTTCTTTGTTATCGGTGTCTTATATCTGTATGTATGATGGTACACGGTTTATTTATACTATCTGTACTACTTGTTTTTGTAAAACATAGTAAAACCTAATAAAAAAACCACTGTAAACTAAAAAACAACCAAAATGTTCTACAATGTAAATCCATTGCCAATCACATTATCCAGAGTTGTAGATCCTCATCAATGATAATGAACAATACCCATGTCCATATATAGCCAATGAAATCACCCAGGGGACGCTGCCCCTTTGGATACATTTTCCAGTGAGGACCCGGAGCTGTACTCCTACTGCATGAGAGACGGGATTTGATGCATCAGCAGGTTTTTTTCTTACAGCAGGTTAGTGGGTGTCACAGTTGATGAGGATCTGTGTCGCTGGGTGATTGACAATGGATTTATATTGTGGGATATTTTTGTGTTTAATTTGTACTTTTTTAACAAAGGGTTTTTACTGTGAGTGTGCAGGCGTATTATGTACCCATTACTCAGTCACAATGGTAGGGGCAGGCTCCTGGGGCCCCCCCCTGTTTTTAAAGGTGCCCTCTAAGCTGAAGACATGTGGCCTGGTATGGTTCAGGAGGAGGCGAGGGGCACACATTTTCATTCAGAAAATACAAGGCTTCTTGTGAATGCACCCAGCCTGATTCAATTTTGTTCCTGGGGGAAGTCCCTGTCCTGTCCTGTCCTGGAAGTTCATGCAGAGCTGACAGGAACGGCATGTGCTAGTTAAGGAAATAGTTCATTTGGACAACCTTGGTCCAAATGAACTATTTACAGTTTACTAAAACATGTATTTAGACTTTAACCTTGCTACATTATCTGTAAGTAAATCAACCATATTTTCTATGATTAGACTGACTAGAAGATATTGCCTTAAACATATTTCACAAAAATCCTTTTCAATACCTATGATACCATTTTTCACAACAAACAAAGCTTTTTTTTGGAAATTTGGTCTTGCAAAATATTATTTCAGTTTCTATGCAATATAATAAAAAAAATTGTTTATTTGTTTAGCCAGTGTTGGTTTTAAAGTGTTACTCTAGTTAAAACAGAGACTATTTGTTTAACTGTCTTGTTTAAAATTAAAAAGATAAAATAAATTCTGGCACACCACATCAAGTTTGCATATTTTTTAATGTGGTGATTTAAAATTAAAGGGAAAAAAAGAAAAATGTATAAATGGTAAAAAAAAATGAAAAACATGAAACAAATCAGCTGAAATAGCTAAAAACTGTTGAGGGTTAAAAAAAAGGTTAAATAGGGACAATTTTGTATTGACAAAATAAACTATATATATATATATATATACATATGCACACACTATATTGCTAAAAGTATTGGGACACCCCTCCAAATCATGGGAATCAGGTGTTCCAATCACCTCCATGGTCACAGGTGTATAAAATCAAGCACCTAGGCATGCAGACTGCTTCTACAAACATTTGAAAGAATGGCAGGAGAATGGTAACTGCCTGACTGCACTGTGCCAAGTGTAAAATCTGGTGGAGGGGGGATTATGGTGTGGGGTTGTTTTAAAGGGGTTGGGCTTGGCCCCTTAGTTCCAGTGAAGGGAACTCTTAAAGCATCAGCATACCAAGACATTTTGGACAATTTCATGCTCCCAACTTTGTGGGAGCAGTTTGGGGATGGCCCCTTCCTGTTCCAACATGACTGTGCACTAATACACAAAGCAAAGTCCATAAAGACATGAATGAGAGAGTTTGGGGTGGAGGAACTTGACTGGCCTGCACAGAGTTCTGACCTCAACCCGATAGAACACCTTTGGGATTAATTAGAGCGGAGACTGTGAGCCAGGCCTTCTAAATCAACATCAGTGCCTGATCTCACAAATGCGCTTCTGGAAGAATGGTCAAACATTCCCATAGACACATTCCTAAACCTTGTGGACAGCCTTCCCAGAAGAGTTGAAGCTGTTATAGCAGCAAAGGGCAGGCCAACTCAATATTGAACTCTACGGACTAAGACTGGGATGCCATTCAAGTTCATGTGCATGTAAAGTCAGGCATCCCAATACAATAAGTTCACCTTTATACAAAAATAATAAATGCACATTGTAAATCATTGCATCAGTGATCAGCATATCGCTGGTGCCATAAAGGTCTCCTGCAGACCTATTGGCATATCTGCTTGTCTGTATGTAGTACATTAAGAACTACATGCTGGCAGCTGCTGAGGCTTTCAGGACTTGTAGTTTCTCATTCACAGAACATAGTGGATGAGTGACATGGCAGAGCCCTGCACGACCACTTTTTAAAAAAAATTTGACAGCCAGCAAGGCGAGAGCAGATCCCCCACTATCTGTCCAAGCAGGGGAGTGGGGAGGAGCGGGGCACTGCTCCTTTCATAGCATGTTACACCTTGAATATGGGTGTAACATATAACATGGTAAGAAAGGTGAACTTATCCTTTAAAGCAGGGGTCCTCAAACTACGGCCCGCGGCCCACCAAGTCCATTTATGCGGCCCGCCGGCAGGGGAGTATTTTCCACGAGGAAGGGACACTAAATACAGGTGGCTGCTGTACCTTACCTGGCTCCGGTCCCAGTCCCACGACGATCAAGTCCAGGAAGCGCTGCTCCTTCATTCACTCCGGCCACTCCCTCACTCCTGCCGCTCGGCTCCGCCTTCTCACCGGTGATTGGGCGCCAGAACTGTAGCTCAGGAAAGGCACACAGGTGGCCAATCACCTGCGAGGAGGCGGAGCCGAGCGGCCCCGTGAACATCGAGTGAGGGAGAGGGCCGGAGTGAAGAAGGACAGCTGACAGGTAGGTGTGCCGTGCTGATGGTGCTGCTGCAACCAGGTATGCTGGAACAGGGGTCAGCAAGTTAAATGTCATTGGTGTCAGTGGGAGGAATAGTGCCCCATCATTGGTGTCACTGATACTAATGATGGGGCATTATTCCTCCCACTGACACCAATGATGGGGCACTATTCCTCCCACTGACACCAATGATGGGGCACTATTCCACCCCCCACTGACACCAACGATGGAACACTATTCCTTCCCCCACTGACACCAATGTTGGGACACTATCCCCCCCACTGACACCAATAAAGGGGCACTATTCTCCCCCACTGACACCAATGACGTACTATTCCTCCTACTGACACCAAAGATGGGGCACTATTCTTCCCACTGACACCAATGATGGGACACTATTCCTCCCACTGACACCAATGATGGGACACTATCCCCTTCCCCCACTGACACCAATGACAGGGCACTATTCCCCCTCCCACACTGACACCAACGATGGGGCACTATTCCTCCCCCCACTGACACCAACAATTGGGCACTATTCCTCCCCCCACTGACACTAATGATGGGGCACTATTCCTCCCACTGACACCAATGATGTGGCACGATTCTTCCCACTGACACCAATGATGGGGCACTATTCCTCCCACTGACACCAATGATGGGGCACGTTTCTTCCCACTGACACCAATGATGGGGCACTATTCCTCCCACTGACACCAATGATGGGGCACGTTTCTTCCCACTGACACCAATGATGGGGAACGTTTCTTCCCACTGACACCAATGATGGGGCACGTTTCTTCCCACTGACACCAATGATGGGGCACGATTCTTCCCATTGAAACCAATGATGGGGCACTATTCCTCCCACTGACACTAATGATGGGGCACTATTCATCCCACTGACACCAATGATGGGGCACTATTCCTTCCACTGACACCAATGATGGGGCACTATTCCTCCCACTGACACCAATGATGGGGCACTATTTCGCTCCATAAGACACACTTCGGGGGAAATGTCTGTGCGTCTTATGGAGCAGCCGGCCCAGTATTCCCGCCGCCGTTGTATGTCTGCAGTCTCTGGTCATCTCCTGTACTATGTTCGCAGTCTCTGGTCATCCCCTGTACTGTGTCCGCATTCTCTGGTCATCTCATGTACTATGTCCGCAGTCTCTGGTCATCTCCTGTACTGTGTCCGCATTTGTTCATAGTTTTTTTTTTTTTTTAAACTATAGTCCGGCCCTCCAACGGTCTGAGGGACAGTGAACTGGCCCCCTGTTTAAAAAGTTTGAGGACCCCTGCTTTAAAGCAATCTATTTATTATCCTAATAAGTTGGACAGTGTATATAACAGAAAATTAAAATTGAAACTGAGAATGAAAGTAAAACAAACTGAAACTTACAAAATGGACAAATGCATGAAAAGAAATTGTTTCAAATAAAGGAGATTAAAAAAAAACAAACTGAAAACTTAGAGTGTTACTAAACCCAGGACTCTGCATTCACTATAGCTGGTCTTCCACAGGACACAGAACATGGAAGTGCAATTATTTTAGTAAATATAAACTGCTAAATACCTTTTCTCTTCAGTAGTTAGAGCAATCTTGTGACTTCAGCTGAGCACTGGTTAAAGCTTGTAAGAGTTTTCTTTTTGCTTTAAGAGGATGTGAAACCTCTGACCCTCTGTCTGGACAGTGCTGATTGGCCCTGTGCTGATCACATGCACTATCCCAAGAAAAAAAAAACCTCTCTAACAATACACACCAAACTGAGAATGTGCATGTGACCACGTGTTCAGTCTGTATCAGGTTGTTATTTTAACAAGAGAGAGGCAGAGAAGAAAGGACCAAACTGCCTTTTTACACAATGCAGAGGATTAACCCTTTAAGTTCCACAGTGAGTATAACAAGCATGCTTTACTGCATATACAGACTGATTTTACTGTTGTGAGTTTAGTAACACTTTAAGTACTTCTCTGGCAAAAGGAGAAGAAAATATGGAGCATACCCCCAATCATCAGCTGGACCCTATAAATAAGGAAAATTATTGAAAATTGTAAATCCAGATAACAGGGTTATGAGAGAAAAATATTTAATTATGCTTTACGATTGTTAGATCTATTTATGTATGTTTACAGACCAACAAGGATGTTATTAGCATCTGTGAAAGACCCAAATTAACAACTCCCATATCTCAAGGCTTTGCATTAAAGGAATTCTATAGTCACATCACACATTTTCATTTTATAACCTCTACACTGTAATAACTCAAAAAATAGATGTGGAAAGGACCCAAACTCTATAAGCAGGCACCATCCCCATAGACAATGGCAATTGTAATAATACTACCAAACCTTCTTAAACAGGGTGGCTGGAGTATAAAAAAGAGGATTTTTATGTGCCATTTAATTACAACCAAATAACAATTTAAAAAAATTATGAAATTTTATTACAAGACATAATATCACAAAAACGTTAAAAACGGAATCTGCAGAGCCATATCTAACATGATAGCAAGTGATATCAGTTTGTGCAAATACAACAGACTGCTATGTCACTGTGTTGAAAATGTGTGTGCAGGATCAACGCGTTTCACTCACATTGCTTCATCAGGATCCATACCAACGCAGGGACATTCACAAACTGTACAGATCAAGACAAAAATTACATATAATACACAAGATATTACAAAACATAAATGAATATCTTCTAAATTTAATTTATATCCTAAAAACCATAACTACCTTAGAACAAACTTAAATTTACAAGGTCAGTGATCAAAGGAAGAGGGAAAAAAAAGGGAACCCTAAACATACGTATCAGAACCTGGAAGCCCCCAGATCCCGCCCCCCCCCCCCATGTTAATGAGTATACAGCTACCCATTCACAAAAAAAGTGTAGTGTAAAAAAGACAGGAGACAGTCTTTTGACGATTTCTTTATTAAAGATAAAAACTAAAAAAATGTCCCCAGAAGTAGATCCAACATTGATCACGATGCCCGCCACCGCTACCCGAAAAAAATTTAAAAAATGCACCGCTCGCTCCCGCCGTCTTACAGCTGCGCTGCAATGACAGTTCTTAAATACTGTCATGATATCACAAAAGGGCAGAGTTTCACTAGCTGTAAGCCATAATCATCAAAATTAAAAGAAATAAATGCTTGGAATATGTCACTCTGTGTGCAATGAATATATATAATATATGAGTTTCACATTTTTAATTGAATTACTGAAATAAGTTAAATTTTTGATGATATTCTAATTTATTGAGATGCACCTGTGTATCTTGTCACTGGCATATACATATACCATAAGGCTGCATTCACACTGGAGCAGAACATTTTTCAGTTGTTTTTATAGGAGTGTTTTTGTGCTTATAAGAGCATTTTAGAAGCAAAGTCTATTTTATATGTCTATGCAATCTTCAGGGATTTTTGTTTTAGGGCTAGGGGGAGAAGACCATTTCTTACAGGCTAAAAAAACTCCTGAAATATGCCTAAAAATGCTCTAAAATGCTGGATTCAAGCATTTCAGCCATTCTTACTAAAGTCCAAAAATGACCACATTTGCCTCAAAAGTAGCCCCTGGAGCATTAGGAGCACTGCAGCATCTGGCATCGAGCTGCAGGTGCCTGAGCACTCATATGTGAATGGCCATCAATTAATTACATAGAATTTTGTTTGATGAGAATTTTGGATCTCTGAGCTTCAAGCTATGAAATGTTCAGGTGTGAATGATGCCCAAAGGTCCACAACTCCTTGTCTTGACTAAGTCAATGTGAAAAGAAAAGCCTGCAACGAAGAGTAAATATGTCTTTTTGTTCTGATTTTTCACAGCCTTTTGCATGATGTGTTTATTTTCCTTGTCATGGTGTGGGTGAAGGTCTGCTTTAAAGCTGAAATCAAGGCTAAACAAATATTGTCTATATGCAAGTATGCATTCTTATTGGTGTGCTTTGTATAGGTCTTCCAGATTTGTGCAATATTCCAGCATTCGACTACTTGTACACCCAGGCTCTGTGCTGGTGTTTTCTATAATAGAGACCAGTCATTCCTGTCCTCCTTGCTTGTGCATGGTGATTAGTCTTGTACCCACCCCCTCTAGTTTCTGCAGGCAGTCTGTAGTGGGTCGATCTGCTGGATCTCTCTCACAGATTTGCTGTGTGTACAGCACAGTGATATTACAATTACTTTTACTGGACACTAACTGGGTGGCGTTTGGTGCATAAAGCTATTTGGTGCAAACAAAGTGGATCTATATCCTTTGTTGCTACAGGGAAATATTTTTATATGACCAAGGTGGAAGGGTCATTGGCTAAGGTGGATAGGTGGGCAGATGATGCCACAATCTCAACCTTAGCCAATCAGAGGAGGCCTTGTATTCATTTATAAAATACAAAGATTCCTGTTAATGGATGAACAGCGCTCAGCTCGACTGGAATTTGTTATGGGATTTAGTCCATGTACCACTGCCAGAACATAACTATGTCAACTTTATGTAGCTGATGCTACATACTATATAGTTTATACAGCACTGACAGCAAGCACATTTTTTACCAACTGAAATCATTTGTTTGGGCTAGCTTGGCACAAATGGTGAAATGAAAACCTGGAGTTGGGCTTAAATTGTAGATCCTACTCTAGGTAAAACAATGGGCACCGTGTAACATGGAAAATACGACAGATTTGGGATATTTGACATAATGGCTTTTACGGAAACCCCTGTCTTGCAGTCATGCAATATTATTCTGTAGTCTCTACCATATAGGCCTCCAAACAACTAAATTTAAAATACATATGTAGTTAAAGCCCAACTGAACTTTCAGTTGAAATCAAATACATTCCAGGTGCGTTAAGCAAAGGGTTTTCCAGAATCTTAGTCTAGGTTCACACCTATGAGTTTTCCACTGTGTTTTGCGGAAACACACAGCAGTCCATTTAACATGATTTCCTATGGGATAGGTTCACATCTCCGCGTTTTCACCTGGTGCATTTTTGGAAAGGGTCAGGGACTTTTTTAAATGCAAACCATTCCGTTTTTGGTTCTATAGACTTCAATGGAGATGCTGCAGAAAAGCATGTAGTGCATTTTTTACGTGTTTTTATATTTTAATCTGCCCAGCAACGAGATTAAAAAAAACCCTGCAAGACGCATGAAAAATGTGTCAAACACACATGTGCAAAAACGCACTGCAGAAACGGATCAAACGCAAACTGCATAGGTGTGAACCTAGCCTAACAGTCAGATTTCTTTATAAATTAGCTACAGCCTGACTGAAAAAGCCTGTCCCCTGCCAGCACACTGCAGAGAACAACCCTTGCTCTCTGTGCAAAAGCAGTATTTTGCTGAAAGCTCAATTTTAAACTGAAAGCTCAATTGGACTCTTTGTCAAGATCAGACAGGAAAAAAGATTATTATCAGTGTGTTTCAAAATATTGTTTTCTGGACAAGCAGAATAACAGTCTAGAATTGAATAGAAATATATAACTTGTAAGCCCACCTTGTTATTTTTTTTAATAATTGAAACATACTGTATCTCTAGATAAAGCTATTCATTTTTAATGCATTTTAAGAAGCAAGAAGAGTAACATTCTATTCTTCTATCAAATTCCACATATGTTTTACTCTTTGTAATTTCCTTTGAAATGGGTTACAAAACATAGTGTATGATAGGTAGAACATTGTGAACTATTCTGAATTTCAGATATGTGCTCCTAATCTTTGCCCAATATTTTAGATTTTCAACACGTGTCAAACTTCAAATTTCATTGATTGCAAAATCAAGATAAGGCCATAATTTTTTAGCTTGGATATTTTGCTGTTTAGGTGTTCTTCTATTATTTCGACACACTGTGGTTTACTCAGTAAAGAAGTAGGGACTTTTAACATAGCAGTAAAGTAATTTTTCCCCTAAATGAGATAAAAATAACATAACTCACATGATTATTATAATACAGGATTTATACAGCGTCAACAGTTTGTGCAGCACTTTACAACATAAGGGCAGACAGTACAGTTAAAATACAAATCAATACATGAGGAATCAGAAGGCCCTGCTCATTAGAGCTTACAATCTAAAAGGGAAGGTCAAAAGGTAATAACTGTGCGGGATGCGCTGATGGAGAAAGTGGAGATACAGTTGTTAGGTGGAGGCGGAATAGGCGTCTCTGAAAAGAAGGGTTTTCAGGGATCGCCTAAATGTGCAAGTAGGAAACAGTCAGACATATTGTGGTAGGGAATTCCATAGGATGGGAGAAGCTCGGGAGAAGTCCTCGAGGCGAGCATGGGAGAGGTGACAAGGGAGCTAGAGAGCAGGAGGTCTTGGGAGGAATGAAGAGAACGATTTGGTTGGTATTTTGAGAATAAGTTAGTGACACTAATGGGTGGTAAGGTGAATGAGTCTAGCAGCAGAATCCATAATGGACTGAAGGGGGGATAGACTATGTAAAGTTAGTCCAATGAGGAGTGAGTTGCACTAGTCAAGGTGAGAGATAAAGGAGTGAAATAGGAGCTTTGAGTTTTTCCTTTCTCAATTGTCCCCTGGCTGCAACTCTATATTCCCATTCTCTCTACACCTCTGGGACCTATGGAATCTTGTAGGAGTCCTCTCTAGATGCAAATTGCCACTCTTTAACACAACTCTGCATGCAGTCATTGAGAGCGCAAAATAAGGGTAACATCGAAACACAGCTGCTTGCAGCAAGCCAGCTCGATAAACCGGCATTTTCTAAGGCTGTTAGTTCATGGTCATTTCAGGAGCCCAACACATTGCTCCCATGTGAAAAGATGTAATTAAGCAGCTAAGAAGATGCTCATCACAGCTGCAGGAAAGGATCCTGCACCCAGCCATGTGGACGTGATCAGGCAATTAAATGGCCACCCAATGTCCCTCTCCAGCCTGTTTCTCCTCCTTATGCTTCCCTTCCCTCTGTTACAAGCAGTGCAGTGCCTGCCCACATTGGTCTCTGACATTAAAACACAAGCCACTTTACTAGCTGTCATGCAAGCTCGCTGATTTTGGTGGCAGCTGCGACAAAAGACACGAGCAGTAGGAGATTGCTGGAAAGTTACATGTGGGTCAAGAGAGGCAAATGCTGAATGCATAATCAGGGACTCAACATGTTTCATAAATTTTACTTAGGTTTAGAAATTATGGAGGAAACATGCAACATCATGCTCTACCTCTATATAAAATTTTGTAGGGTGGACAGCACCAACAAACCAAACTTAGAAATCTATGCATGTGACCAGGTATGTTTCCAACAAACCAGCAAGACAAATAAAATACAAGGGGTTCCAACACAGAGCTACAGACAGCATAATGTATTGCTTCTATTAAAGATTACACCATAAACCCAGCCCTGCATAGTTTATATGTACAGTATAAAAATCAGCCCATACAACTATTCTGGACCTGGACTTTGCATTAAAAAAACATGCTGTCAAGTTATGTTGCACTACGGAACAGATTAAAACACAAACCTTTTCCTTATAGAGATAAATTATATGGCTTTTAAAACAGCAAACATGCCACTGTTAGCACGTTTTACAATTGCTTATTTTTTAACACTAATAGCTGTATAAATTATATTTTCAGACTTGTTTAGAAACATAAAATTGTTTGTTACACAGAAACACTTTTCAAACAATATTCAGCCTCATTGAAAAGTTGCCTAATGTTTCCCAAAAACAAAGGCCCTTCAGTAACTCCTTTAAAATTAATGTACGTTTCAGTTTTTTAAAGGGTGCTGCAACCAAGCAATTCAACTTGGTGCATTAAAAGGGTTTAAAATGGGTTGTTATGTGGTCTGGTTATTCTTAGTAAAACAAAGCTTACAGTTGCAAGAAAAAGTATGTGAATCCCTTGGGATTACGTGGAGTTTCGCATGAATTGGGCATAAAATGTGCTTTGAACGTCATCTAATTCACAACAATAGAAGAACACAGTCTGCTGAACATAATACTACACAAACATTAGATGTTGCCATGGTTTAATTGCACATAACATGTAAACATTCACAGTGCAGGGAGGAAAAAGTATGTGAGGCCCTAGCTTAATGACTTCTCCCAGAGCTAATTGGAGCCAGGAGTGAGCCTACCTTGACTCCAATCAGTGTGATGATATTGGATGTGTTGCTGACAGCTGTCCTGCCCTTAATAAACACACACCTGTTTTGGGTTTACTGGTTTCAAGAAGCACTGTCTGATGTGAACCATGTCTCGCAGAAAAGAGCTCTCAGAAGACCTACGATCAAGAATTGTTGACTTGCATGAAGCTGGAAAGGGTTACAAAAGTATCTCCAAAAGCCTTGATGTTCATGTGTCCACGGTAAGACAGACTGTCTACAAATGGAGAAAGTTTAGCACTGTTGCTACTCTCCCAAGGCGTGGTCGTCCTGTAAAAATGACTGCAAGAGCACAGCGCAGAATGCTGCATTAGGTAAAGAAGAATCCCAGAGTGTCAGCTAAAGACCTACAGAAATCTCTGGCACATGCTAACATTTTTGTTGACACATCTACAATAAGGAAAACATTAAACAAGAATGGAGTACATGGGAGGACACCACGGAGGAAGCCATTTCTGTCCAAAAAGAATATTGCAGCACGTTTGAAGTTTGCAAAAGAGCACCTGGATGTTCCACAGCACTACTGGCAAAATATACTGCGGACAGATGAAACCAAGATTGAGTTGTTTGGGAAGAACACACAACACTATGTATGGAGAAAAAAAGGCACAGCACACCAACATCAAAACCTCATCTCCACTGTAAAACATGGCGGAGGGAGCATCATGGTTTGGGGCTGCTTTGTTGCCTCAGGGCCTGGACGGATTGTTGTCATTGATGGGAAAATGAATTCCAGAGTTTATCAAGACATTTTGCAGGAAAACGTACGACCATCTGTCCGCCAACTGAAGCTCTGCAGAGGATGGGTGATGCAACAGGACAATGACCCAAAGCATACAAGTAATTCAACAAAACAATAGCCGCAACAGCACAGAATACGCCTTCTGGAGTGGCCCAGTCAGAGTCCTGACCTCAACCCGATTGAAATGCTGTGGCATGACCTTAAGAGAGCAATTCACACCAGACATCCCAAGAATATTGCTACACTGAAACAGCCTTGTGAAGAGGAGTGGTCCAAAATGACTCCAGATCGTTGTGCAGGTCTGATCTGCAACTGCAGGAAACGTTTGGTTGAGGTTATTGCTGCCAAAGGAGGGTCAACCAGTTATTAAGTCCAAAGGTTCACATACTTTTTTCCTCCCTGCACTGTGAATGTTTACATGTTATGTGCAATTAAACCACCATCTAATGTTTGTGTAGTATTATGTTCAGCAGACTGTGTTCTTCTATTGTGACTTAGATGACGTTCAGAGCACCTTTTATGCCCAATTCATGCAAAACTCCACGTAATCCCAAGGGGTTCACATACTTTTTCTTGCAACTGTAAATGTCATTCAGTCAGGGTTGACCTCTACTTTAGAAAGTAGCTGAAAATACACGAGGTTAAAATCTAAGTTTCGCGTTTTGAAAAGGGTTGCCAACCCAAAATTAATTTTTTTACTGCCTGTGGACAGCACAAAATGTTTTATACATCTCCAAAAGCAACATATTATAACCCCAATAGAATTATTGTTTTACTGGAAGTAGTCCTTTTAGAACCATGAATTACATTATATACTGACACATAACTGAGATGCACTTTGTGTGAATGACAGGTCTAGTCATTACATTGTGAGGAGTGACTGTCAATCACACATTGACAGACTCACAATACTGAAAGATCTCAGTGAAGAGCAGCAGTTCTTTATATTTATGAATGCGTCTAAAGCAGCCCACAGAAAAGAAATTACAGATGGGAAATCTGACAATGCTTTGAATTAACAATTGTCAAGAGTGGAGCCCTAACAAACCTAGCCTCTAGTCTCCATAATCTCCATCTCAAATGCAATCTAGTGATACAAAATTATAATTACACATATACAGCTTCCCATACTATATATTAGCTGTTGCTACCTGCATAAATCACTGTGTAGGCAGACAGCTTTGTGTCCTACTATGCTTCTGGATCCCATATAGTTGCATGATCTGCTATAACTACAGTTCCACCCTTATTTGGAAGGTACTCTTCAACTGACTTCAATTATATTCATTTGACTTGAACTGACTTGAACTGTAAAAAGTAGGTCAATGGAGCACAAACTGTATTTTCAACTCTACTTATAAAACAATGGCACCCATGATCTTCTGTGGGATTGCCTGGCTCTTGGAGTAAAGGTCATCACATCACTCGTGATTACTTCATGCCTGGTCTTTGAAATTAGCTTTTCATGATATCTAGTGACAGATTTCTGAAGGGACAAGTATTAAAATCTGAGGTTCAAAGAGTATTCTGTTTAAGCTGAGCTATTTGCATCCTGGTAAGAAAAAACTTCATGAGCACGTTAGTATCAGCAAATAATAATGGACTAAAATAACCAAATAGCTTCCTATTATCACTAAAAACATTTGTTAGCATTTCCAAGTGGAAATCATGTTTTTTCCCTATGTTGCTTTATAGTATATTCTTTCTTTTACCTTGTTAGCGTAGAACAGGTTTTATTTTTTGACTAAGTAAGCAAAAATAGGCAAAATAGGATATTTAACACTGGGTAGATATAAAAGACATGAACTAATGTAGCTCTGTATTAATTAAGTACCGGTAGTTGTAAAGCAATTTTTGCAATGGTTTTGAGTGATATGGTGACATATAAAAGGAGTAACTTCAAGCATTTCTTGAAATACCCATGTAACCTCTAGGCGCCTTGGTAGCTCTAGCAGTAAAGAGACCAAGATAACTCTGACGTCTTGTAAGGAAATCTTTACCAGCCAAAAAATATTGTAGAAAACAATGAGTGGTAACTTTTTGTACAAGACTTTATCAATTTTGGCTGGTGAGCAAATACAAGAAAAATTTATCAGCAAAAGTTCACAGCTGTGCAAAACCAGCTAGGCCTGAGAACACTTTCCCAAATGCCAAAGTTTCAAGCACTTGTTTGTGAATTTCTCTTTTAGTAGCAAGAACACACAAAAAAAATCAGGTTTCTTGAGAGACTGTAGTGATTTTGAAAATATTCTCATGGTGATTGATGCTGAGTAGGTGTATATTAGACAGGGCAATTGATTCCTCCACTTAACAGAATACCATCCAGGCTTTGACCTCCTAAGTGTAGTGGGGCTGACTCCAGCACTTGTCTCTCTCTAAGCAGAATGGGTAGCTGTCACTTTAACCCCTCTCAAGGGCCCCTTTATAACACAGATTGTGCTTTTTATGACATATCTGTGCTCACAATGGCTGTCAAATTCTTGTAGGAATCCTGAGTCTAAATTTCACACAGGCCACTCCAATATGGCATCCAGAGCCTATAGCAGAGGACACATTAGTCCTATTCTGGTTTCCCCCCTAGTGCTAGCATTAAAGCAGCAGTCATGTGACCGCTCATTTGAGCGGAAATAAAAAGAGAAAATGACTTAGCCATCAAATGGCCCCAGTATACTTTCCCATACAGCAACCTTGATGCAGCAAACAACCAGTCCAGCCTGACGTTAGCCATTGGCAATGAGCAGAGGCTGCCCAACCAACCCCCTTCCTACACCCACAATAGCTTCCTTTGTTGTATTCTGCAAAGTGTTAGGCTAGATTCATACCTATGCATATCCCCCTGATGCAAGTTCAATTGAAATCAATGAAAGTGTATCAAAATGCATGTTAACGTATGTACATTGTTGTTCTTTTTTCAACATGTGATGATCTGCAGTATATTGGATATCAACTCCTAATACACATCAATGTGTGCTGACACAAGTTATGGTATGTTTGCATGCGTTATGATATGTCAACTTGTGTCATGTGCTTGTTAATGGACATCTCAGCCCATGCATTTTGATGCATTGTCATCAATATCAATGGAAAATACATAAAGCAAAAATGCAAAGATGTGATTCCAACCTTAGTTTAGGACTCTCCAGACATAAAAACTCTTGAAATGAGTGGTAAGCCCACTTATTGTGGCCAAAATACACACATCACATGAATTTGTGTGTTTTAGTCTTTTGGACAATGGTCCGAAGAAAATGAAAAATGAAATGATACTATACACTTGCTGTTATTTGAGAATTATAATACATAACCATTATCTTTTTTTTTCTCAGTAATTTTTCTAATGTATTGACATTATTTGGATCAGCTAATTCTAGTAGTTAAGTTAATAATTGAAAAGCTTAGATCGTAGGGTTGTCAATTAACATGTAGCCTAAATAATGTTTCCTATGTTTAACATTCTTGAAAAGGTTAATACTCGATATACAGCCTCATTTCTCCTTATAAATGAAATACATTTAATCTAATCTGGGAAGGCTACACACATACAGTAATTTTGTAAATATTTGAAATATTGTCACAAGAGATTATTTGATTTTGTTCCGTTTAGAATATTAGTGTTGCTCATACAGATGTCAATAGCCAGACTTGTTGTCTGCAGTATTGCAGAGGGCTAAATTAGGTTAAGGTACCATATACATGACGCAAACATACTCTTTAAATATACCACATTTAAACCCTATTTTTCTGCCATAGAGTGTTGGCAAGCTTAAAATGGTTTCACCACAGTAGTCTGCCTGGCAATACATGGGAGCATAATTTTCAACAATATAAGCACAATATCTAGGTACTGACCATGCTCTAAAAGGGTGCCAATCACAGTTAACAGTCACAAGTTCTTTTCCTGCCTTAACACATTTCATTTCTAACATACTGAACATTTCTACTATCACTGATTTATAATGCTTCACGGTGTATATACCCTAAACTACAATCACTGGCCACTTTATTAGGTACACATGTTCAATTGCTTGGTAACACAAATTGCTAATCAGCCAATCACATGGCAGCAACTCAATGCATTTAGACATGTAGACGTGGTAAAGACGACTCGCTGAAGTTCAAACCGAGCATCAGAATGGAGAAGAAAGGGGATTTAAGTGACTTTGAACGTGGCATGGTTGTTGGTGCCAGACGGGCTGGTCTGAGTATTTCAAAAACTGCTGATCTACTGGGATTTTCATGCACCACACAACCATCTCTAGGGTTTACAGAGAATGGTCCGAAAAAGAAAAAATATCCAGGGAGCTGCAGCTGTATGGACGAAAATGCCTTGTTGATGTCAGAAGTCAGAGAAGAATGGGCAGACTGGTTCAGCCATGACATTCAGATGGTAGGGTCAGTATTTGGTGTAAACAACATGAAAGCATGGATCCATCCTGCCTTGTATCAATGGTTCAGGATGGTGGTGGTGGTGTAATGGTGTGGGGGATATTTTCTTGGCAAAAGCAAGGTGTACCTAATAAAGTGGCCAGTGAGTGCATAGCTTTACTTTGTATTAGAAACTGTGAATAAATCTTCTCCATCATTTGAGAAAATTGAATAAAGTGTAAGACCTCATGCACACATGAGCTCAGAAATGCCCGTTTTACAGGCTTAAGAGCAGGGGTGAACTGACCATTCGAGCACTCAGACACTGCCTGAGGGCCCGGGGTCAGTAGGGGTCCCCATGAAATGCCCCTGGTACCTTTTATACTGTGGGCAAGGACACAGTGGCCCCATGATCCCCTATTGCCCGGGGGCCCCATGAGTTGTCAGTCCGCCCCTGCTTAAGAGGTTTTATTTTCTGCCTCTATATGCCCCTGCCTGTTAGCCATGTGTCCATGCACACATAGACTTTAACAATTTAGAGGCAGAAAAAAAAACATCACTTGTGTGTTCAAGAGAGGAGTGTTTTTGCTGTTTAGGGCACGTTTAGCTCGAGCGTTTATTCATATCAGTGGCCAGAATTAATAATATTCACGCCAATAAATGAACACCCAAGCACTTGACGCTTCTAAACATTCCTAAATGCATTTTCAAAAACGCAGCTTAGGCGTGCATTTCAATCTGCTTTTCTCCTGCCAGGAGAAAAGATTTTACCAAAGCCGCAGTGTGCACGAGACTGGTATGAATTAGGGGGGGGGGGGGCTGTTATGAATTAGGGGTGGGGACCCCACCCTGTTGTTTGTTTTTTTTATTTAAATATCAGCAGGTTCTATACATTTTGCAGATGTGCAACTTTGCAGGTAGTTTAAGGGGACCCCCCCAGGCATGATATTTAATGGAATGTTTCTTTTTTTTTCTTTTTACTTTAAGCAATGAAAAATGACTGCCCCTTTAAAAATGGTACTTTTTGAAAAATGTTTTATACTGATTCATGTACCACAGGGCAGTAGCCGGGTCTCCATATCCCTTTTATAGCCAATAACTTGCAAATAAGCCTTCAAAATGGCCACTTTTGAATTAACAAGTTTGAGTCCCATAGACTTGCATTGAGTTTGAACATTCATTAGGTTTGAATTTAGGGGGGGGGGGGGTTCGACCCATCACACATTTCCACATTAGAATAACAATTCAAACAATATTTATTTTTGACAATCCACTATAAAGGTTACTTAACCCCTTCACGCCTAAGGGTAAAACAAATCTAAATGCCTAAGCACAATTCTGCAACGTTGACGTGTTAGTAAAACCGTACATATCGTCACAACTACTTTGTACATCCAGGTGGATTATACCTTGTTTTTTCTCAGGACAAATTGGGCTTTCATTTGGTGGTAAATGGTAATGGATAGCTCCTAATTTTTTTTTTATTATTAAAGGAAAACTGGGCCAAAATAGTAAAAAAAATCATTTTTTTTAATTTAACTGTGTGTTTCTTGTTACGACCATAACCTACCACCAAAGAACAACCCAAAATACATTCTCCAGTTCTTGACGATCGCAGCGATACCATATATGTGTATGTTATTTGTTGTTTGTACCCGTAGTACAGTCCAGAAACAACAGTGCGCATTTTGTTTTTGTCTTTTTTTTTATTTTTTTTTTACATAAAACACACTGTCACTGACATTGACATTAACACTAACTGACACTGATACCAATTTTTTTTTAAAATCCTGACCTTTGACCCTGACCTTTGCCCTTGACCCTGACCTTTGACCCTGACCTTGACCCAAACACTAACCCTGGTACTGAACTAGATCAAACCTTGATCTAGGTATTTTTCTTTATTTTTTCTTTTATTTTTTAATATTTATTTATCTTTTTTTTTTTTTTACAAATTTTTGTGCTGGGAGCGGCGCGCTCCCAGCACAAAGACAGGTACGCAAATATGCGGCCCCACGGAAAAAAGCCCAGGTCCGTGAGGCCGCATATTTGTGTTACGTCGGCGTCAAGGTCTTAAAATGTCTCCTATGCTGTTGTGATTGCTGCTTGTCTGCTGGCCATCTCTTTCCGCAACTCCCTGGATTCCCTGCCTGCTTTGCCGTTTCTAAGCTGCTGTTTACTTTCAATTTCTAATAACTACAGATCCCATGGTACCTTCCTGCCTGAAAGTAGTGATTCCTGTACTAACTTGGCCTTCTGAAACTCCTCCTCTCAGCACCTCTGTAGTTCAGAAAGCAGGTTCTTCGAATTGTGAGACACAGCAGCATCTACACACAGGTCATAGTGAATACATTTCACAGAGTTTCAAGAAGTAAATGTGTGTGGATCTTCAGAATGGTAAATTGACCATAGACGGATCAAAATTTCAATCCAGGTGTGGTCATCCCCTCTCAGCAAAAGTCGATCATTTGATTGTTTTCTACCGAAGGGACATGCTTGAAAGCTCTTGTTGACCAGCAGCTTCAGCTGCTGATCAGTGTATTTTGACAGTGCCAGGTCCCAGTGTCAGAATACAATCTCCTGGCAGGGGGACATAGAGATGGATGGAGGAATCTGTTGCCTTTTTACCTGAATGAAAGAAAAACTGCCAGTCTATGGACAGCTTAAGTTTACAAACTTCAAGATCATTAAGATCAATAGGAGTAGGCTAGAAATAATTGAAATACAATGTAGAAATTAATATAATGGTTTTAAGCTGAACGCTGGTAAACTTGGAAATGTTCCCTTGTAGTGGGGCTGTGCTAGCACTGCAATGGTTAACTGCTGGTTTATTCTGGGTGATAGTAAAATACATTTTACATATCAGATCCTTTGCTCCCCCAGCAGACATTGCTCCCCCATGCTCCTGTGACAGACGCATCCTTACATCAAGGCTATGGTCCCTGCATCAGTCTTGATGACATCAGGTTCTTAGACCACCAGATCATAGGGGAGATTCACTGTAAGGGTCTGCCTAGTAGTGTAGAGGAGCCAGCAGAAGGAAAGGATAAGGTAAGTGTAAGGCCCCTTTCACATGGGGCGTAATCTGATTTGCTCAGCAGGGGAACTGCCTGCTGATCCCCTGCTGAGCAGAACAGAGTGGGCAGATGACAGGTCCGTGTCCACTCAGTTTCTGCAGAGCAGACATGGACAGAGTTTGCTCTGCTCTATGGGTGTCGGACACCTGACTGCCCTCCGATCCACCTACATGGATGGGGATGGATTCCCTTTTGTTGTTTTTTGCAGAACGGACCGGAGGTAGGCGGGTGTAAATGAACACAAGTCCATTTACACATGCTGGTTCATAGGGATACATGGACCATCCAATGAGATCTGCCAGGAAAATTGACAGGAGGACCTGATCAGATTGCCTGTGTGAAAGGGGCCCCAGTCTACTTTTTCATGTCTCCTAGACCTCAACAAGCAGTTAACCCCCGCAATGCAGGTGCAGCACCACTGCATGGGAGAACTTTCAAAATTTTCTGCAGTTCAGCTTTAAATTTTGACCATAGGTATGCTTTAAAAAAAACCGTTTACAGAGAGGCACTGTGCCTAACATACTGAAAATTAGTTTTCAGGTTTACACATACTTTACTGAGAAATCAGCTTTTTTTTAAAATAAAAAATCAATTAATATTGCAATGCTTAACTTTTAGCCTAATATGTCCTGTGATACTTAAATGGTTCCCAGATGAAGAATAAAAAAGTGGGTTGACCATAACTAATTATAATTGATCTTGAACTTGCTTTGCTGACCATGGTAGAGTCTGAAGTTTCTCATGAATCACTAAGCAGCTGACACATAACAGTTGGAAAACACACTGAATCATATTTTACTTTTTTCTCTTTTATTATACGTATAATGTAATAAAAAGGAAGATAAACATACTTGGGAATTATATGTTATTACATCATTATTTGCAACCCTGTGAAATCCAGCCATCTCTTTCCTGCTGGAGTTAAAGAGAAACTCTACTTTTGTTCAGCAAAAAACATTCCTCTTTGGGTGATCAATGTAAATTGCACGAAGTTTAACAAACCTTGTTGCAGATTCCATCTGCTTCTGCAGGGGTTTGTTCTACTTTGTGTCTTTGGATAGTGATTCTGAATGGGTGTGACTAAATAATTTTAATCAGCTGGTGCACTTTCAGGATTCTGATGAGAAACATTGCAGTGTCTGCATCTGTCTAGAAGTGATTAACCTTTAGGAAGTAGCTCATCAAAAATGTGTCTTCTGTTGCAAAGAATGCCTTGATTTGCATTTTAGTCCTGAGTTCTTCACCCGAGCAGGAAATGAAGGGCGTTTTTTACACCAACTGTATAATGAGTGCTTCCAAGTTGCCATATTGCATTGAATTTTACAGAAAAGTAAAGGCAATTTTTAACAAACATTCAATTACAATATGGCTAGTGTAGAAAATTTATATATTCTTTTATATAGTTTTTATACTTTTATAAATGTTATATATTCTGTATAGAATATATACTTTTTGTGGGGGCACTGATCTCTTGGTGTGGTCTACTAATTATCTAATACAATACAGTATAGAGTTTGAAGAAGAATATAAAGGCTATCACTTTCAGACTAATTATTATTATAATGTATGTATCTCCAGATGCATGCTGGTTGACTCTGAGAGCCCCTTTACGTCTTGTATCCTATCCAGGTCCTCAGTGTTGTTAGTGAGTGCTGGGCTGTGCTTGAAAGCATTACTTACCTCACTAAATTGTAAATTGATACCCACCTAAAGTCAAAACATTAAATGTTTCATGCATTGTAAATAGATATTGATTGTTATTAAAGGCTTTTGCATTTCCTAAGCAAGTGGTACAGGTGTACTGTGAAATGTGCTCAAACCTGCCCTTACCCCATAGAGCAGGGATGTTCAGCCTTTGACTTTCCTGGACCACACTGGAAGAAAAGGAACTGTCTTACATGAAATACACTAACAGTAAAGATAGCTGACAAGCAGAAAGAGTCAGGCAGATCACCAGTTAATGATCACTGACATAGAAAATGTACCTGAGAAATTAAACTTTTTTAAAAATATTTTTCTTGTAAAAGTAAAAGAGTGCAACATAAAACTAGTGTAATATTTGGCACTGTTTTTGATTATGATAAACAAATGCATCAATATCTAGTTTGATGGATGGAGTAGAAATTCTCAATGAATTCTCAAGGTGCTCATCACATATTTTGGTTCTAAATTTGCCCTTTGTGTGCTTCATCCTTGAAAATAGTTGTTCACGAATATAGGTGCTGCTGAAAACTGATGATTTGAATAAGGCATGATTGTGAAGAGTGGGAAGATAAGACTTATAAAAGTCCAGTAAAGAGATACTGTCAAAATGTTCTTCTTCTACATGTGTTCACTAAGTGTAAATACATTTTTCCAAAAATAAAAAATATATATTTTTAAGTAAGTTTATGATTTTGTGTTGGGCCGCATTCATAGCTATCTTGGGCTGCAGGATGGACACACCTGCTATAAAGTGATCCAGCTACTAAGAAATGAAAAAATGATTTATGAATTACATATAATACAGAGCAGCTGTGGGGTAGAATAGGGAAATTTGTTATATGGAAGAACTTTGCATAAGATTTAAAACTGAAACAAGTTCACAGAAATAAACAAGTGAATCTCATTATGGTGTGCAATATTTGGGGATGTCTAGCTCAGTGGTAGATGCGTTTTCAAGTGAGCTCACGCCAGTCAGGAACTATTTTCAGGGCTTGGTAGCCTACTTTTATTAAAAGAAAAGTCAAAACAAAATTCCAACATAAGGTTTCCCAAGCAGGGGTTCTTCTTCAGTAAAATACACACAGTCCAAATGAAAATACTAGGCCATCTGCTGTTCCTCCACAAAACCCAGACACTGGGTTGGAGATTCCGTCCCGCCCAAGGCACTATGGAATCTCCACACTAGGGAGCCCCATCCAAGATTACCAGAAAGCTGCAAAAGCAGTTGCTTTCTCCATTCAGAACATAATATTATTATATAGTATT
The DNA here is from genome assembly GCF_062004578.1 of Staurois parvus. Taxonomy (NCBI): domain Eukaryota; kingdom Metazoa; phylum Chordata; class Amphibia; order Anura; family Ranidae; genus Staurois; species Staurois parvus. The sequence continues at coordinate 4,699,616 of NW_028318001.1, forward strand.
TATATAGCGCCAAAAGGTTTGCTCAGTGCTGTACATTATAGTGGGGGACAGTACATGAGACAGTACAGTAACAAAACAATACACGAGGGGTTCGAAGGCCCTGCTCTTTCGAGCTTACAATCTATACTCCCTAGTCCTGCCCTTGGCAAAAGTGCAAACCCCATGTCCTTTTGATGACCAACTTCACCGTGGCAAAGTCTCGTCCTGTCACAGGTGGCACTTGAAAATCCCAATACTTATATACTGTATTTTGAATACATTTTATATAATCCTGAATAGGAATGTGGTGTGAATCTAAAATGGTTGGTCCAGTATAAGGATTCTTGAACCTCCTTCATATAACTACAGAATCTACTCAACAGGTCTCTACTCCCACTGACCTTTTAGTCTAAAATATTTAAAACCTATACACAGGGAGCCAGTAGATAATTAAAATCATTCCTAGATTGTAAGCTCGAAAGAGCAGGGCCCTCAATCCCCTCATGTTTTGCATTGTATTGGTATTGTTCTGTCACATGTTCTGTCCCCCTCTGTAATGTACAGCGCTGAGCGAACTATTGGCGCTTTATAAATATTGTATAATAATAATAATAATAATAATTTACAGGAAAATTACATCTCAAAGAGAGATATAGGCAGCCTTCCACTTCCTCCCGTCTCCTTGTCAGCTGTGGAGTAATAAATCTGGTCACATGCCTACGTTTGTCCATGTGCCCTTCAACTCTAGCACTGCTCCATGATGCTACACTACTGGCCACCCCTACTGTCTGCCACCTGTTCAGAACTTTGTTACATTGTCAGATTCCTCTATTGCCTGCTACCTGTTCTGACATTTGTTACATTACCAGATACCTCTACTGTTGGCTGCTGGTCCTAATCTATGCTACATTCACAGATTACACCTGCTGCTAGCCGCCAGTCCCATCTCTGACCCCTCCAGAGTGCTTTCCATGTTGTTTCTCCTATCGCTGTGAGGTACATCTGCTTTCTTTGTGCCAGTGCCAGTTCACAAATATGTGGATTGGATGTGGTTTGAACTTCATCTAATCCGCATGACATGTGAAATAACATTGCTTCCTATGGTGCCTGTTCATATATGTCTGCTGCACTGGCAATGCGGATTCAGTGTGAACTGAAAAAGAGTAATATCTGATTTCTGAGCAGTGCGGTCCAGTTCAGGTGTGGATTACAGGCTATTGACTTCTATGGTACCATTCCTAAACCACACATATCGTCAGTTCTGAACAGGATAAAATCCTGACCTGAACTAAATCTGTCCTGAACCTGATGCTAACCTGACTTCAACCGCGGAACAACTACTGTATTAATTAGCTGTGAAACCTGAGCTGCACACCATACATATGTGAATCAGCATTCAGTCTGCTAGTGATGTTCTATAGCCAAAGTATATATTTTAGTGCATTTAGCCATGAGGGCAACCAAGTACAAGCAGTCCTGCTTGCCAGAAGGGAAGGGGGCTGCTAATGGTAAGGCTACACTTGTCCACTACTTACCCTGACTGGAGTGTCCGCATGTGGACCTTATACAAGACAGTCATAGTGTATCCATCCTAAAGAACAAGGCATGTTCCTGGTATACCACATTGCTGAGTAAGTGTTTGTGCTGTCTTTAACATTTGTAGTGACCTAAAAATTCACATTCTAATTGAAGTACTTCACATACAGATCTGTTGAGTATATTTACGTCAAATAGGTTAACATAATTTATGAGATAAAATACATTGCAGGATAAGCCTTCTTGATACTGTATTATTTTCAGGTAATTGGATAAACACGTGCTGAGAAAGAAGAACAATAATATTATTGCTCTATACTGTATATGTTCACAGTCTACATTTAGCAAGCAAATAGGGTTGTTCCTGTCTAATTACGAAATACATGGAAAGAAAACAATTATAAACTATTTTAAGATAAAACAATTCAGACTAGGCACAGGCATGACATTCAAGAGGCTGCTCTGTATTGAGTTGGGTTGAAGTCTACTGGGGTAGGTAGTTGTACAATATGCTCCCACTATGAGTGCAGCTATACAATACTCTATGGTGTTTAAAAGCAGGGTTGCAACCCCCCCACACTTATTTTTACTGGAAAAACATGGAAATAATTTACTGACAGGGCATGTTTTTACTGACAAACTACAATATTACTGCTATAAGAAAGTAATAAAATTTACATTTAAATGAAATAAATATATAACGATAAACAATACACATAACAAATGATCTGCCTGACTTTACAATCAAAAAGTCAAAGCAGCATGACAACATGTGAGCGTGACTAGGATTATGAAAAACCTGGGGGACCTTGGGATGGAGCAGACAACAAAAAACAAATCCTACAGTAGTGTGCTGTGGCAGTTGGTGGTAATGGTCAGGTTGTGCCTAACAGTGGGAGTGGCTTAAAGGGGAATGAGTTAGCAGAATCTGAGCCTAGTTGCTGTATACATTGCATAGCTATGCCACAGTTCTTGTACCACAAAATACTCATAATTATTCAGCTAAAAGCAGCAGTTCCTCAGACACACATAAACCTCAGGACAAAAGGGCAGGACAAAAATGTTTTACATTTTCAATTACATATGTTTTTTTGCATACAAAAGAATATCACTTTGTCTGACGGAGCAACTACTGAGATAATGAACACTTAGGTTAGGGCTATGTAATGTAGAACAAAGTATATAGAGTGCAGGGGTCTACATGAGGGGGGGGCATAGAAAGGGAAAGGGGGGAGCAAAGAGAAAAGGTAGAGAGGGGGGAGAGAAAGAAGGGGGGAAGAGAGAGAAAGAAAGAAAGAAAGAAAGAAAGAAAGAAAGAAAGAAAGAAAGAAAGAAAGAAAGAAAGAAAGAAAGAAAGAAAAAGAGAGAGGGGGAGAAGGAAAGAGACAAGGAGAAAAGGAGGGAGAAAGAGAAGATGAGAGAGGGGGGAGGGAGAGAGGAAAAGAGATGGGGAAAGGGGAGAAGGGAGGAGCAAGAGGGAGAAGGGGGAGAACAGGGAGGTGGATGAGAAAGGGAGGAGGGAAAGAAAGAGAGAATAACGAGGGAGAGAGGGGAAAGGGAGAGGAAAGGGAAGAGAAAGGCGAGGGAAAAAGGAGAGGGGGAGAGAGGGATGGGGAGAGGGGGGATGGAATAGAGAGTAAGGGTAAGAGTGAGGGAGGTCAGAGACAGAGGGAGAGAAAGAGAGAATAAGGAGGGAGAGAGGGGAAAGGGAGAGGGAAGAGAGAGGAGGGATGGAATAGAGAGTAAGGGTAAGAGTGAGGGAGATCAGAGACAGAGGGAGGAGGGAGAGAAAGAGAGAAGGAGGAGGGTGTGGAGGGAGAGGGGGGCTAGAGGGAGAGGGAAGAGAGAGGAGAGGGGAGAGAAAGGCAAAGACAAAGAGTGAGAGAGGGAGGGGTAGAGAGAGTGGAGAAGGTGGAGAGTAAGGGGAGGACAGAGGGAGGCCGGAGATGAAGGGAGGAGGGAGAGAAAAAGGGAATGAGGATGGAGAGGGGGAAGAGAGAAAGAGGAGGAGGGGGTAGAGAGAAGAGGGAAGAGAAAGGTGAGGGGAAAAAAGAGAAAGGAAAGAGGGGAAAGAAGGAGAGGGAGAAAGGGCAGAAAGAAGAAGAGGGAAAAGGGAGAAAGAGAGAGAGCGAGGTGGAAGTGAGAGAGGACAGGTAGAAAGAGGGAGGGGAAGAGGCATAGAGAGGAAGGAGAGGAGAGAATGAACATAGAAGTCAAAGGTTACTTCCAATGGTGTCTGCATAGTGGTTGCTCCTTCCATGGGTTTCCACTACTCTGCTATGGATTCTAGTGGAATGTTTAGCAGCCTCCTGTAATTCCATTTACAGCAGCACATAGACTAGTAATAGGAGTGGTGGTCAACAAACCTGCTTACAGAAGAGGACAATGCATCCAATCATAGTCTAGGGTGGGTCCTAGACCACAGTGCATTGCTTATCTGAAGTGTAGTCTGCAGAAAGGTCCAAAACCTGGGTGTACTCTCTTTTATGCTTGGAGCACAAGGTTAGCTTTACAGAATTGATTCCTTTGGCATGTAAATTTGTTTACAGGTATGTGTTTCAGCTATGCATTTAGCTGTTTGCTGAGAGTTCAGCTTTAATGTATTCTTAGCATTTCTTTAGTTACTGTAAACAAAGTTTTACTAAATCAAAATTATCTTCTGAAATTAAACAACAATATTTAGGATCATGTGACCATGCTGTAATATTTGGGTGACAAGCCAGCACTGAAGCTGGAACATGGAAACAACACTGGAACTACGTTCACAAGCCACTATACCACGTGGCTTGTGTGGAAACAACTGTCACATAATTAAATACATACTATTTAAAACAGAAATGATAGAAATGTTGTAATATGAACAATTCTTACAGTTCAGATACAGTCAACCTGAGCAAAACTAATGTCAACTCCCACACTGGTCCTTCTAACCGCCCAATCTCTGTGGAATCTACTTTAAATTTACCAAAACTATTTATTATAAGAACAAACTAAACAATCTATTTAACCACTTCAAGTCTGGACACTTTCACGCCTTTCCAGTCCAGGCCAATTTTCAGCTTTCAGCACTGTGCCACTTTGAAGTCTAAAGTCTAGCCTTTGGTCAAATTTGAGAAACCTCCACTATATGTTTGTTTTGTGTTCCCAATCACATATCATATTTTAGTTGATTGTTTTGAGCAGATTTATACACAAGTCTATAGGCAGCTTATTTTGCTTTGAATTGATGGCAATGTGGAGATAGGGGGCAAACACAGGGATAGTTTTTTTTAGTGTGTTAATAAACAATGCACCATCCAAGCCTCAGATTTTTGTAACCATTAGCTAGGACAGACAGGTCTGCACAAAATACACACTGATAATTAAATCTACCAGCACAGTACAAAAGGGCTTAAAGAGTTAGTTCACCTTTACAGAAAAAATGTAAAGGTGAACTAACACTGTACATTCTCACCCACCCCCAAACCACAGGTTCCCCACTATTCTTTTCTTCTCTGTGCAGCACTTCCAGGTCAGACTAAAGCAATTCTGATTGGTCAGCGCCATCAGAGAGCATTGCTCTGATCCGTTTCACAGAGAAAAGGGAGAAGAGAAGGGATTTCAAATCCCTAGTCAACTGGACTGGCTGGCATTTTCAGCTCAGAATCTCTGAAGGTTAGTACAGTGGGGGACAGGGTGTGGTGTGTAATGTGTCAGTTCACCTTTACATTTTTTTCTGTAGAGGTTAACCAACACTTTAAATATGGCAAACAACTCCTCCCAAATATTTAGAAACGGAGAGTTAAGTAGGATTTTTCAGTCCTGGATTTTGTAAACAAGCATTCTGGAATATTTTTTTTAAATGAAAAGGGATGAATGTGAAAGGGATCATCACAATCGCAAAGGTGGGAGGGCTAATGTAATAAAAAAACATTTTCCAGCTCTTAGTTCTCAGTGCATGTTCTGCCTGCTTGTGGGTTTATCAGATCTAATTACTGCACCTTCAGAGCACTAGACCAAGAGATCCAGGGACTGTGGGGTAGTTTCTGCACAAGAAGTTTCGGTTCTTAGACTACAGACAGAGCTCTTGCATAATCCTGTGCAGTGACACGCTGCATGCCTCATGTTTCAACACAAACAGAAACTGCTGACACAGCAATGTGCAATGGAAGTGAAGAGAGAACAGATTTTTTTCTAGCATAGGATTATGTTACGAGTGAACACAGCTTCATTAAGTGAATTAAGTGAAGAGTTTTGCTAAGTGAACAGCATTAACTGTATTATGTAATATTGTTTTTAGCCACCCTGTCATCAGCAGTGTCTAGAAAATTAATTCTGGGTAGTAGTTTGGTAAGGCCAATTGGTAGTTTCTCATCTAGTTTCTCCCCTATGTTTGAGATTGGTACAGTTCCCTACTGCCACCACAGGGTGTCACTGGCACTCAGGGCAATAGTTATGGAGGTGGTGACAATCTTGTGATTCTGAGAGTTTATGTCCTCTCTGGCAACCACTAGGTGGTTCATGTCAGTGGTGCATGCTGAGGGGGGGGGGTATAAATATTTGGCAACCTCTCTGGCAACCACTAGGTAGTTTGTGTCAGTGGTGCATGTTGGGGGAAGATATAAATATTCGGGGAGCAACCTGGTGAACTCTCTTCCCCCAGCCTGGGGAAGAGAATGCACATTTTTGTGCTTTGTAGGCCTGGGACCTGCATGATGCCTAGTCCAGAATTCCTAAAGCTGCCCTGTCTAGTTGTGAAGGACATAGCTTCCAAGGTGGCAGAGGCAGAAGATGGAGGTCCTGCTGGGGGATCAATGTCTGGCTCAGAGGATTCTGACACTCCCTTGGATAGAGGATGAGTCTGGTGGAGTCTGGAACCCTATTGCTGAAGGAGACCTCTACCCTGTCCATCTCTCCCTGAGAGTTGGAGCAATAATATCCAGAAAAAAGACTAAAGTGGCTGGAACCCTTCATTATGACAATCTCATCTGCAGCAACAGATCTGCCCTGGGGTAATGTCAGCCCTCTCCTTGCACTATAAGCAAGCTATCTTCTATCCCAGAGAGTAGGGGAGGTAAATTTTCATTTCTAGAATTTACAATTCGCCTGCAGTGTATGTATGAATGCACAGACTCTGGTATATACAGTATGTGCAATCTACCCCCTCCTAGATTGTAAGCTCTAAGGAGCAGGGCCCTCGAACCCCTCGCGTATCGCATTGTATTGTTATTGTACTGTCTCATGTATTGTCTCCCATTGTAATGTACAGTGTTGAGCGAACTATTGGCGCTTTATAAATACTGTATAATAATAATAATCTACTAAAGATATTGTTTGCATTGAAATATGTATATACTCCAGTATGCTCCTAGCTCAGCCATCACTTGCCTCAAAAAATGTGGTTTTCTTTAATGTTTTGGGTCTATTGTACAGCTGTTCCCTTTTCAAATGGAGGTACTATGTAGAAACAAAACATAATTAAGCGAGTTCGGCTATAATTAAAGGAGACTGAAAAGAACCCTTAATTGTAAAAAGTATGCTGCACAAAATAAACATCAGTGTACAAGCAGCCAAATAGGTTCAGGGATCATGTGTGTGAACATCTGTGAGAACAAGCATCCCATAATGATCAAACCCTGCTCTTTCTTATAAAAGATAGCACATTATACCCTTGAATTGCCTTAATTTATATAATTTACATTATTTACAATAGGATATTTATAGTCACCTTGCAGAAGGAAATATATGTTACTGAAAATTGCTTGACATCTAGAAAACATTCAGCATGTAGGATAAACAGTATTTGGTATTCATGAATGGCTTCAGCCCTCAGGCATGTGATCTTCACGTTTAAATGAGCGCATCCAGATAACAAGTCATATGAAAGGCACATTTTGACACTCTAGGCCTGACTCCATTGCCCACTCAAATAAAAGAAGTGACCAGACTGTCAGCTTGTCATTCTTAACACAGGAGAACAATGCAGACACCCTTCTGTGCCTAGGATGTAACAAGCCCATGCAAACTGTAGCACAGCACCCATCAAGAGTCAGACATCAAACCACTCTTGATTCAGGTTCAGATTAATGGGATGAGTCCATATACTGTATGTACATGACCCAATCCATATTGAATTTTCTTTTATCTATGAAAACATCCAGGGTGGAAGCAATTTTAACTTGATCAAATATATGACTCAGGGACAAGCACGCAGCAAACAAAGTCAGAGTGATTCCAGAGTTCCTGATTTGCATACTTTTTCCAGGTCAAAAAGCACTGAAGTTGAATCAATATGACATCCAGGGAACTAGCATTTTCATAAGGAGAGGTTGGCAGCCTAAAAAAATACAATATCATGAAATGATGCAGCACCAGTGAATATAATAAAAACATACAATGAATAAACAGTGTTCAATGTGAAAGTTCGCATTTGGCATATTGAGTATGGTTTATTTATTTTATTATATTCACTGGCGCTGCATGATTTTATGATATTGTAAGTCTTTGGGTATATCACACTTTGTTTGCCAGAGGCCAAATGTGTTATCACAGCGCAGATTCAGTATAATTTATTATTAGCCTAAAAAATTACTCATAATAGAATTTCTGTCATACACGATTCAACAAATGATCAATTTCTTTTACAATAAATCCCTCCCAATAGGAAAAATAGATCTATGGTCTACAACCCATTCAATTGCTATGCCACACACTGGAAGTGGATTTTAATCAATAGTTGGAAGATACAATTGTAGGCTATTGATCTCATCTCTTGCTTCAGCAAGCAGTTTCATAATTTGATCAAATCTGAGTGTAAATAAACTCAGTGCTGTCAAAACAACCCAACACAATTGATAATTGTCTGTCCTGGTTAATTTACTCAAATCTGATCTAAATTGGTCAGAAGGGAAGTTTTGTTATACCCATTCAATTGTTTACCAGTTTGAGCACTGTGATCAAATTACACATTGAACGGATAATAACATTGAAGCATGTATGGCCTCCATTTAAGTAAATCTCTCCAGTGCAAAGGTAGGGGGTAACTTACCCCCCTCCCCTCTAGCATCATGTACTTACATTTCCTTAATCTTAATGGGAGAAATACATAATGGATAGAAATACTCATTACTTTAGGGTGTTGGGGAGCATCTGACTGTTAGGGATCCGGGTATGACCAGAAATGTGTGGGAACACAAGTGTAGTCAGGGCTGGAGAGATGGAATGCTCAGGCAGGCCGTTTGGTACTGTTAAGCACTGCCTGGCGTCTCTAGCAGCCCACAGCACGGGGTTCCTCAGGGCGCGGGGTCTAAGTCTCAATCTGCTTATTCACCAGGGCCCCTGATGGTGGGAATGGACTTGGAGCAGACTGAGACCAGGTCGCGACCCCTGAGTACGTCCGGCAATGGTAGAGAGCGTCGTCAGAGGTGTGCGGGGAAAGGAACCTGACGTGAAGAGGCTGGCAGACCTGGTAACAGGGATAGATCCGTGCAGGATGGATGGATGGATCGTCTGGGTAGCGTAAGGCGTAGTCAGGCAGGCCAGTTCAGCAACGTGCGGGCAGCGAGGTACCAGAGGAGCAGGCAGAGAATGGTCAGGGTCACAAGCCGGGTTCAGTAACTCACGGGCAGCGTGGTACAGAGGATCAGGCAGAAGGATGGTCAGGCAAGCCAGGGGTTAAACAGGAGCCGGTCAGCAGGGTCAGGAGCAATGCAGAGGTCGGCAACAGAAGATTCACAGGATACCAGGTACAGGGGCTCATGGGAAACAAACACCAAGGCACTGATTGCAGGCCTGGTCCTGCTTAAATAGACCTCCTGCAATCAGCCTCAGGTGATCGCTTGATTGTAGGAGTGAGACCCTGGCTGCTGAAAGCACCCTCTGGTAGGAGCTGGTACTGCAGCCCACAGAGCAAGTGAGCCACAGCACCACCAGTGGTGAGTCCATTCCTGACACTGACTCACTTTTCCTCTCTAAAAGGTCTGTGTTAGTGGCCCTGTAAAAGACCTAGTGCTGTCTAAGGGAAACCATGGCTTTGAATAGGTTCCAACAACTTGGTTTGAAGCCTACAAAGGGCTTTCTTTCCCCAGTTCTGGTGGCTGAAATGAACTCTGCGGGAGGTAAGAAAGGTTAGTATGTCCTATTGGGGGGCAAGTGATCATCTTAATTTGCCCTGCACAGGTAAGGGGAATCAGTTTAAGAAAAGAAAAAAATGAAAAAAGAGTTTATCAGAGTAAATCCAACTCGAATAGCCTGACTAACCTTAGAAAGTATTATTTTACGGATGCTTGGAGCAGACTTCCAGCTGAGGTAGTGAGTCAGTCAACAGTAAGTGACCAGATGGACCATTTGGCCATTTTCTGTCATCACTCTTCTATATTTCTATGAAATGTTTATAACAAGATATTTCAATAATGGCTCAAAGAATGGAAACTGGAGGCCATGGTTATCCACAGCAGCCAGTCTGTGTATTGCAAGTTCAGAAATGGATCCTGACACCTCACATTGTAATAAGTGCAATACTACTTTCTTAACAACTTCACTTCTTTGTTGGGTAGTTATTTGTGTGTGCTAAATCCAAAACTGCAATGTGTGCGTCTATTGACACACACAGTGCGACTGGACCCCAACCCCCTGCTTCCTTATCACTGGATTTGATTGACAGCAGCGGGAGCCAATGGCTCCCGCTGCTCTCACTGAATCCAGTGATGAGGGAGACAGAGAGAGTAGTGATGCTGCTCTCAGACTCAGCGCTGAATTGACATCAGGCTCAGATAAGTATTTAGGTGGGGCATGGGTAGCTGCATCTAAAAGGTGTTTTACCTTATTGCAGACAATGCATTAAGGTAAAAATCTTTAGCCTTTACATCCACTTTAAAGCATTTTTTTGCAGCTTTCAAAACATGGTAGGTTCAACAAGCATATTTTGTATATACAGTGTCATGCCCACATACCTAATGTTAACCATAAACTTGCATTTTTAGGGTATCACTATAACCCCAAACATTTTGGATCCAATTTACTGTAAAGTCTTGGAATAATATTTACCCCTCCCTCTCCCAGTGTGAGTGCTATTACAGAGTGCATTACAAGAAGTTGAAATAAAGTTAATTCAGGTATTTATACTAGTTGATTTTAAGATACATTTTTTTTTATAAATAACTGTATCCATTGGTCTTTTTAATATTTCTCTGGATTTTAGCTATAATCATGTTAACAAAGGTGGCAGTTTTTAGTCCTGAGATGGGATTGAAATAATTATCTGATTTTGGATGTTGATTTTGTACAAATTGTACATGTTACTCCTGGGTCATAATAAAAGGCTAATGCTCCCTCAAATAGATTAACTGGGGAAATATGAAGCAAAATAATAAACAGTTTGACATAGTTAATGCACCAAAATTAAAATGCCACATAAGGCTATGGTCAGTTTTTTTTTAACCTATACAAGTTCTTGAAGTGTCCATTCAGCCTAAATGGAAATCTTCAGATTTTTCTCCTAGTCATGTAGCTGTCTATAAAATGAAGTCTACAGTTATCTTCAGATGACAATGTAATGCTCACATACACACTATATAATAAGATTTATATATTTCTAGGATCTATAAAGACACAATAGAAAAAGTAAACCCAGTATTCTTAAAGCTTACTATTTCAGTCTACCCTGTGGTACAATATCATAGTAATTAAAAATATGGATAAAAGTTTAGATGAAAAACAGGTATAACATCTTAAAGCTGACCTTCCCTCCCAAAAGCTAATTTTCCTCCCTGAAGCCTTTATCCCCCCATCCTTGACAATATGAAATGGCCATTTTTAGGCTTTTTGGGGGAGAGGGGTTGTTTAGATAAGACAAGAATGATGTACATGCTCCCATTGCTTCCTGGGATATGCAGCTAACATATACTAGGAGGCTGTATGAATATGTACTCGGAGAGGCTAGTGGACAATTACAGCAGAGGAAAAGATGGTGGCATGGGACCAGAGCAGCAGCTTGCAGCAGGACAATGCTGGATTTACTGGGCAGGTCAGTATCGGAATTGAGGACTATCCTGGATAACAGTTAAGAGTGGAGAAATTCTATTCTGAGGGTGCTCAGGTCCAGTCTTATGATCCGATTCCAGCTCTGGCTTCAGTGTAGAGAGGAACAGCCAACAACGGATGCACCATAGTAAGTCTATGGGTGACGTCACAGCATAGGCATTTGCAGCCGTTGTTGGTGATCTCTCCTCTTCACTGAAGCCACCACTAGAGAGATCATGTGACCAGACAGGAATAGCTTCAGAATAAGTAAGTATAAGCATCTTTTTATTTACAGGGTAGATAGAATAGGCTTAGAATGGGGGTGGAAGTTGATTTAGCCTTTGTTGACTGAACTTCCACTTTAAGGAAGACTCAAAGCAGCTGCCTATAGAAAGTGATAGATAACAAAATCAGTCAAAGATATCCATTCAGGACTGTCTCACATGGAGGATAATCACAAGGACTTTTTCAATAGGTTCTGTTTTTTGCACAGGGCCACATGAGATCCTGAATTGTGAATATTATCCTTCCATACATACAATAACTATGAAAGGAGTCTTGTTTCAGTATTTTCTTTTCTCAGACGTTGTAAGGAGGAGGTTAAAAGGAAATACAGTATTTTCTGGCGTATAAGACTACTTTTAATACTTAAAAATATACTCCAAAAATTGGGGGTCGTCTTATACGCGGGGTATAAAATGTGAACCTTGAGTTTGTTTGGGTCAAGCTGGCTGCATGTGTGGTAATACTGTACATACAGTATACCGTGCTGAGCCAAGCTGGCTCAAAACAAATGTCCCTATGACAGATTAATCTGTCAGCCCGCTGGATGTGCGGTATATACAGTATACTGCGCTGAGCCAAGCGGTTTCAAAACGTACCGGTACGCCCCTACTGTAATCAGCCCGCTGGATGCGTGTATGTATGGTAGCTGCGGCTACATACAGTATACATTGGCCAATCACGGGGAGTAATGTATTCTACTAATGAATACAAAGCCTGCTCGGATTGGCTGAGTCAGAGAGGTGGGCTGATGATGTCACAACCTCAGCCAATCCGAGCAAGCTTTGTATTTATTAGTAGAATACATCGCTCGCCGTGATTGGCCCAGTGTATACTGTATGTAGCCACAGCCACCGTACATACACACATCCAGTGGTCTGATTACAGTAGGGACGTACCGGTACGTTTTGAAACAGCTTGGCTCAGTATACTGTATATACCACAGTGGAATATACTCAGTATACTGTATATACCACACATCCAGCAGGCTGACAGATTAATCTGTCATAGGGACATTTATTTTGAGCGCGTTTGGCTCAGCGCAGTATACTGTATGTACATTACTGCACATCCAGCGGGCTGTATATATACTGTATACTGTATGTAGCCGAAGCTACCTCATTACCACACATCCAGCAGTAACCATCTGATTTGGAATTTGATCCATATGATGACTGTCTTACAAATGTAGCACAAGATGTCATTCATGAACTTATGATGTCAGAGGATGAACATGAGGATTTTGAAAGATTTTAAGTACTGGTAAGTCATAACCATTTCAATTAAAAAATCTGATGTTTTTAAATGGTGTTGCCTTGGAAGGGGGGTAGTCTTATACGGCGAGTATAAGACAAAACCTTTAACTGGAAAATTAGGGGGTCGTCTTATACACCCAGTCGCCTTATACGCCAGAAAATACGGTACTTTCTTATCTGCTCATATATTTGGGGATCTACTCAAAGAACTACATTTTTAGAGCAGAAGGAACTGATTATGGTAAGTGTTTTAAAATTTTAATACATTTGCAAATATATTGTCACTGAAAGACTATGTAGCGTCTATGAATGCACTGTCTGGTCTACACATTTACACAACAGTGTTGTATGCAGCATTTTTGTACATCTTTTTGTGGTAGCAAAGCCAGGTTAGAATGACTTAATGGAGTTCTCTAAGATGACATTTCAACCTAGTGGCTTATACATTTATGTCCATAAAGAGGTGTTTTCATCAGCACTACTGCAAAAGGCAAGCGACCAGACCAGAAGACTGTCCATAAAGGGGGTCAATTTTCTGGATATTCAATGAGAATAAAATGAAGCAAATGGCAGTAGCAATATTCTAACAAAAAAAACTATTGCTGATAACTGGTGAAGATGGGAAGGATCAGTGAAGATGATTTTTCATACTGATTTACATAGTATTTATCTACTGTAAGATCAGCCTAGAGCTGGACACAAATCAGCAGAAGTTTGATCAGTCAGGTTACTGCATTTGTAATCAAGTGCTTGGCTAAGAATAGAGAGTGAGAGAAACCCTGGCTGTATCTGCTCTCTGCGGTACTGAACTGGTTAACAACTGTATCAGTGAGAGGAGGGAGCTGCTGAGCAGAGTTCAACAGACTCAGGCAGCACTGAACAGTGGCTGTGCAGGACATAACTCTCTCTTGTTGTGAGGGACACCAGAGGGTACATATCGCTGTCCAGTATGCAGCATCACTGTTGCATGTCGGCATCCTCCGCGGGATCCGACAGCCTGAGTCACCTGGGTGCAAAGCAAGAGTAGACTATTCGCTGTGTGCGACTGGTTGGTGAGCTGCAATATCACTGGGACTAGTGGGGCTTTGCTATCTGCTGCTAGAGTGACTGATCCCTTTAGGAACTGACCATACAGTTATCTAGTAGCCTTATTGACTGGGACTATTCTCATGTACAACAACAGTACAACTGGGCCCCAAGGCTAGCTGGCTGAAGAGTTATTATTATTAATAATAATAATTATTATTATTATAATACAGGATTTATATAGTGTCAACAGTTTGAACAGTGATTTACAATCTAAAGGGAGACAATACATTTACAATACAATAAAATACAAGAGGGTTAAGAGGGCCCTACTCATAAGAGCTTACACTCTAATAGGGTGGGGCAATTGGTACTAAAGGTAATACCTATGGGGGATGAGCTGATGGAAGAGTTGAAAGTTCAGTTGTTAGTTGTAGGCATGATAGGCTTCCCTGAAGAGATGAGTTTTCAGGGATTGCCTTAAGGTGGCCTGAGTAGGTGATAACCAGACAGATTTAGGTAGAGAGTTCTAGAGCAGCCTTTCTCAACCAGGGTGCCCAGGCACCCTGGGGTGCCTTCAGACTTCTTCAGGGGTGCCTTGGAAGAATGGCCAAAAATTGTATACAAGCCAGCAGGTGGATCAATCCTGCCTTTGAGTACACAAAGCCACAGGTTTTCATTGTGCATTTTATGGCCTTCTAGCTGCCACCATCCTAACAACCAATGACACCATCAGTTGATAAGGAAAACGTCAGGTGCATGCATCATCTTTGTTTGGCCCTCCCCTGCCCCTCTCCATCAGAACAGGGGTCACATTAGCAGAGTGAGGGAGAGAAAATGAGAGAGACACACTGGAATACTAGTCGGTACCAGTGTGCAAAGTTGTATTTGCTTTGTAAGAATAAATCACCTCTAACGTTGGGTGTCCTGGATGTGTGTAGAATAGTTTTTCACATTTTAGATTCGGGTGCCTTGAGATTTTGCAGAATTTTAAAGGGTGCCTTGAGATTATCCATAATTTTAAAGGGTGCCTTGACTGAAAAAAGGTTGAGAAACACTGTTCTAAAGGATGGGAGAGGCTCTTGAGAAGTCCTGGAGATGAGCATGGGAGGAGGAGACAAGTGAACCTAAGAGCAGGTGGTCTTGGGAGGAGCAGAGAGGATGTTATGGGTGATATTTGGAGACAAGATTGGTGATGTAGCTCGGGGCAGAGTTGTGAAAGGCTTTGTGTGTTGTTGTTAGTATTTTGTATTTAATTTGCTGGGCAATCAGAAGCCAGTGGAGGGGTTAGCAGAGAGGGGTGGCAGACACTGCGTGATTGGTAAGTTAGATGAGCTTGGCAGCAATATTCATGATAGATTGAAGAGAGGACAACCCAAAAAGGTAGGTCTATAAGAAGGGAGTTGCAATAGTCAAGACAAAAGATACGGGAATGAATGAGCGGGTTAGCACAGGATAGGGGTGAGATTTTGTCTTAGAGATGTTCAGTAGCAAAACAGAGAATTGAAGGATTAAAGTGGCAAAGGTTTCTACGAGTAATCATTTGATGCTTGTACTTGAAGAAAATGACACTGTGAAACTGATGAGGTTGTGATCCGAGAGAGGAAAGGGAGTGTTGGTGAGGTTTCCAGGAGTGAAGATATGGGGAAATACAATGTCAAGGGTGTTACCATCTGACTGAGTGTGTTAGGTTGAAAGATGAGGTGAAGTTGAGAAGCTGAGATGTAGCCAGACCGTTAACATTAACAGGGATATTAAAGTCATCAAGAATGATAATGGGTATTTCACAGGAAAGAAAGTAGGGTAACCAGGCAGAAAAGTCCTTAAAAAGCATGATACTGATCCATAAATCACTGCAATCCTCATAGAAATTGAAAAAGGAAAGATACAGTGGGTCTCAAAAGAGGAGAGGGATAGAGAGGGAGAGGTAGGAAAGTCTTGAAAGGTGCTCAGTGGGGATAGAAGGAATCTAACTCCACCTCCTTTCTGTCCACTGGGTATGGATTAATGATTCCAGTAGAAGCCACAATGGGAGAGGGCAGCAGGAAGAGCAGAGTCAGAATCTTGAAGCCAGGTTTCAGACAAAGGGCATTCCAGTGGGCACATGAGATGGGGGGCTGGTTTTCGGAAGCGGGGGAATAGAAATTAAACTGAGAGGATTGTGCCTCTTGCCAGAGGAGGAAGGGTGCCAGATGTGGGGGTTGCAGTTATAAAATGGAGGTCCAGGATTGAGGGAAATTACCCCAGAGATTAGGAGAAAAAAGCATGAGAAATGTAAGATGGAAGTAGGATGTATATGAACACATATGCCTCACTGTCCTGGTGTTTAGGTCAGTGTGTGGGTTCAGTTTTTGCAGGTGATGGGTGCAGTAGTAGGGAGAGTATAGGAGTGAGGGTGATATATATATAAGCTATATAATCAAGCTTCATAAGAAGTTATTTACAAAATGTTTGTTTGATTGCAGTCTTTCCAGAGTGGAGCAAAGTTTTGCTTGATGTATCTTCATACCACTTTAGCTTTTTTTTTTTAAATAACAAACATATCTATATTTACCTGTTCTATGCAGTGATTTTGCACAGAACAGCCCCGAGCCTCCTTTTTTTTGGGTCCACGCCAGTGTTCCTGGCTCCTCCCCGTTGAGCAGTGCCCCCTGGAAAGCTGCTTGCCCCGGGGGCACCGCTGAGTGCTAATCGCCAAGCCACTGCTCTATGCGTATATAAGACTCGGCCCCACCCTCCGCTTTCTCCTCATTGGTTCACTGGTTGTGATTGACAGCAGCGGGAGCCAATGAGCTGTCAATGGGCAGCCAATGAGTAGGAAGAGACCCAGACAGCAGAGGCTTTCAAGAATGTTGTTGGATCGGAGGGGGCTCAGGTAAGGATTGAGGGTCCTGTGGGGTAGTGCTACACATTGTTAGATCAAAGAAGAGCCCTGATCTCCAAGACCCTCCATGAACTGTCATGGGACCTTAGAGTGGAAGAGGGTACCATTAGGGGCTTTAGAGACAAAAAAAAACACATGGAAAATCTGTGTACGTGTGATGATAACAGAAATCCAGTACTTTATCAATACAGCGTATTAAACCCAAAAGCAAAAATATAATATGTCACAGATTTGTGTTTTATTTTTTAGGCTTTTTTTCTTTTATTTCCACCTGTTGATCCTGCCAATAAGTATGTTATTTTTCAGCTTCCTTTATCAGACCAAGCTATCCAGCAAAGGTAGCAATTTACCATTAACCACTGACAGGGATGTTTAAAATGGTCAGCCTTAATTAATTTATGTAAAATCTTTATATGAAGAGGTGGAAAAAAGAAAAAAATCAGCACAAGAGACATACCTTACAGTCAATAGAATATGTCCCTTGTGTTGTTTCCTGTGCAGTTAGTAGTAACTCTCTTCAGTCCTGACTGCTCCCCCCACCATAATCTTCCAGTGTGGCGGGGGTTAATGCAAAGGGCTGTCACAGGCTCTCATCAAGAGAGCCTGACAATGCCCATCCTTTCTGCCCAGATCCACCATTCAAAGAAGCCATACTACAGTTTCAACGAATGGAGCAGATCTAAGAGTGGAGGATGGGCTGATGATTGATAGTTCCACCCCCTTTATTCATTCAGGTCAGAGAAAGATTACTAGTAACAACTGAGGAATTAGCACAAGGGGCACATCCTACTGACTGTATGTTATGTTCCTTTTGCTAACTTTGGTTTGGATTTTGGCTGCGCTTAGGCTTTAAGGGTCTATTTACACCAGGTGTGGTACGACTGTGTTGAGTGGCTATTCTAGCTCAGCCCAACACAAGACAAGACAAAAGTCCTTGTCTCCTGCCTGGCCAGTTTATACCACCATGTTGCAGTACTTTTGTTCAGCGCAGCACAGTGCAACGCAATCAACTACCTCACAGAGCGCTGTGACCAACAGAAATTAGTGAAATGTCACAGCAATTATTTGTCAGTCAAGTCAATCTTAATTTGCTAGTGCATCTAACACTACCCTCTCCAAAAAGGCTGTCTTTAAGGAAAGGCAAAAGGGGCAGTTGCCCTAGGCCCAGTCATTGTTGTAGGGCCCAAAGCAGTTGCCCCATACTTGCCAACTGTCCCAGTTTACATTCCCTTGTCCCTTGAAGTCTTCATCCCGTACTGTGCCCTGATATTCCAGTGTGAAGTGCTGGAACTTATGCTACCCAGCTCTGCCCTATTACTATGACTCACATGCAGACTGTTACCATTAACATGTAAATAAATGGCATTTATATGTAAATATCAGCGGTATTCATATGTATATTATGTCCCCCTGAGGTTCCAGCCACCATCATCTCTGCTGAATTCTGGGAGGTAAACAGGGGCATGCTCTAACATCTTGCCTGCAACTGTGGTCACTGAGCCTACCATCAGCCTGTTCTATAAAGTTAAGTGTGGCGTGTTTGTGTGTACGCAGAAGAAGGCAGGAAAGGAATTATACTTTGGGGTGCACAGGTAAGCAAGGAGGGAATGTACAGAGGTAAGCAATGTGGGTGTAAAGATGAGCAGAGGAGGCATGTGGAGTTAAGGTGGGGGGAGGTTAGAGTGGAGAGGCTAGGGGAGGTTTGGGGTGCAGTGGTTAGCAGGGAAATTTAGGATGCAAAGGTGTACTGATGAGGTGGATAAAGATGTATGTCACGTGTAGGGCAGCCCATTCATTTCAATGGGCTGCTCTATGCACTAGAAATGTGGAAATAATGTCCCTCACCTTTTTTCAAAATCACACTGAGCCACGGCAACATGAATTTTGGTGCATGTGGCAAACGTGCACGTCAGCAGATGAGCAAGGATGTCATTAACAATTAATGGCACTGCTGTGTATCTGCTAAAGGGCAGCACATTTCTGTGGTGTCAGGAAAGAGATTTTGTGGTCAGTGTTGAATCCTCCTTTACATTGGTGGTCCATGTAGGAGCCCCCTTAAACTGGTGCTCAGTGTAAATTACCCCTTTCATTGGCGGCCAGTGTAGAAATTTACTGGTTGTTGGTGTAAAATCCCCCATTAGATTGGTTGTCAGCGTAAATGTTTCATTACATTGGTGATAAATGTAGAACTGCCCTGATACTGATGGTTAATGTAAATCTCCTCTTACATTGGTGGTCACAGTAAAACTGTCATCTCCTATCCCCATTGAGCACTGCCACTGATCCCATCCCCCCCAATTACTGCCACTAATCCCATCCCCCCACGAGCACTGTCACTCATCCCATCCCCCAGCACTGCCACTTATCCCCTTCCCCCACCACTGCCATTGATCCCATCAACACCCCAGCACTGCCACTGATCACACACTGAGTTGTGTAAAATTGTTGTATTTTATATTGGCTAATATGCAACGTAAGGGTCTGTTCTGGTAGAGAGGGATGGGGTCTGTACTGGAGGAGGGTTTGTATTGGTGGGGAGGGAGGGGGTCTGTGCTATAGTGGGGGGTCCATACTGGTATGAAGGGAGGGGGGTCTTTAATGGTACAGAGAGAAGGGAGTGTGTACTGATGGAGGGGAAGCCTGTACTGGAAGGGGGGGTCTTTACTGGGGGGAAGGAGGGATTCTATACTGGTGGGTGGATAAGGGATTTGTTCAGGAGGAGGAGGGGGGGAGGGGTGTACTGGTGGAGACTGAGGGCATCTGTATTGGGAGGGTGGGATGTCTGTACTGAGAAGGGGTTTGGAGGAAGGTCTGTGCTGTGGGGGGTTTAGGGATGTATTATGGAAGTGTACTGAGTGGTGGGGAGGTCTGTACTTGCCAAGTTATGGGCCCGATGGGAGGGATTTTTGGTTGTAATCTGTGTACTGGTCTGTGCATTTTTTGCTTCAGAAAACTGCACTCATTGTGTTACATAGTTCTGACCCCTGTACTTTGAGCATTATGCACTCCTGACCCTCATACTCTGTAAGATAACCTGTACTCTATATATTAACCACTCTTGACCCCATTTCATACTACTGACTACAGCGCTCTGTACGCTGACATATTCCTGACCACTGCACTCTATGAGCATAACTCCTGAAGTTCTTCTTTAAGGTAGGCTGTGTGCGGAAAAAGCTAATTTAATGGAACATTTTCATTTTTTAAAAATGACTGTTTGTTCTGTGTTGCAACTCAGGCTGACCACATGGTGTTTTAAAATCTATGGTAATAGTGTCCATTCACACCAAAGCAATAAAATTGCAGGGTGTTCTTCAAAAACAATTCTATGTGTCATGCTTCCCTTCAACTGTTTACAGACTTTCAAAAGAAATTCAATACATCTGAAGACACATGGCAACATGTGTTAAAGCGCACATGATATTGCAGGCGTTTTCAGTTGCCTCTGGCATGAATAAACCTTTAGCTATTGAAAAGATAGGGGTGATGATGAGCAAAGAGAAGCAATCCACAACAAGCCATGAGATGTCAGGTCACAGAGATACACTCCATAAAGATCTAAAAATAACAATTAATGTAGTCTTTAAAATGAATTCATTATATATTTCTAATATAAATTGTGTATGTGCCTGAATGTATACTGATATTAGCCTTCCACAATCCACTGCATGATAGCAACACTCTGGGACTGGGGAAGGGAAAGGCAGCACTAGAAGCCAGTCTACTGGAAGCCAGTCAACATGGTGATAACAGGAGACAACAGAATGAACAAGAAGACAACTCATTATTATTCTGGTATATCTTACCTGTCCAGTCAGTAGGCAGGTAAACCCTGGATCATAAAACTGGCCGCACATGTAGCTAGGTGCCCGCTAGCTCTACATGTATCCTTCCCCCGTTCACCCCCCCCCATTTCCCAACACATGTTGCTGCCTGAGGGGAGTGAAGAGTGTCAGGCTGTGTTGCAAGGCAGGTTGTGTGTTTGATCCTCTGCTTGCTCCTGCTCCCCCCCCCCACAGTAGAAGATCAAATCCAATCAGGGGCAAGTGATGATGCAGCCACCGAGAACTCCGGGACATGTAGTCCTCAAACAGCACTGCAAAATACAAGTAAATGGAGGTTGATGGAGCTGCGGGCTTCAATACCCAGGATTCCTTGCAGAGGACAGAGACAGCATTTTCCTGGGAAACTGCCAGATATCGCGGTAGACATTCTCTGCATTAACATAAAATACCTTCTGTGTGCACCTACATCAACACCCCTCCCCCTAGCCATCCCTTATACTTACCTGAACCCAATCTCCAT
Source organism: Staurois parvus (assembly GCF_062004578.1). Classification (NCBI taxonomy): domain Eukaryota; kingdom Metazoa; phylum Chordata; class Amphibia; order Anura; family Ranidae; genus Staurois; species Staurois parvus. The sequence goes on from NW_028318001.1 coordinate 4,720,883, forward strand.
CCAGCACTGTGCTCAATAAAGGCGGTTCTCTCGTATCTCTCTCTCCTCACTGGAGAGAGAGGCAGCAATGGGAGCAATTGGCTCCTGCTGCTGTCAATCACAGCCAGTGAGCAGAGAGTGGGGGGCAGTGAGTGTCAATGGATGCACAGAGTGCAGCTCAGGATGAAGCCTGCAGCTGTACCTTCATAGGAAGCCAGCAAGTAGGTAGGTATCTGTTTGTTATTTAAAAAAAAAGGTTTACAATCACTTTAGTGTCACATTCCAATGCTAAATTTACTCTGGGAGCAGATATGGGCAATACATATCTGCAATGTCCAAACAGACAGCAACTCTCCTGGACACTTCAATAAAAGGCAGCAAATTGTCTGACTTCCATTCATGATTTCTTGGCAGTTGCATCATGCATTTATAAATCCCAAAAATTAGTTCTATGCTTTTTTATTCTGGTTTATAACACTTCAAACATGTCCCACACGTGTGGTTTAAATGCTTGGTATCTTTGAAAGTTAGTGGAAACTATAACTGAGGTTGATTTACTAAAGGAAAATAGACTGCGCACTTTGCAAAGTGTAGTTGCACTCTGGGAAGGCATTTGTTCCAGACCTTAGTAAATGAGGGGAAGCTCTGCTGACTTCCATCTTCCAATTATGTGCAAGCAAAAATTCTGTTTTTTTCATCTTCTTGCATGTGACTGAGTATTCTTTGCAAAGCGAAGCTTTAACTCATTTAGTGGATCTTCCAATTGTGTATCTAAATCCAAAAATTAAAATGTAGCATATTGCAGCTTAACAAACACATTTAAAGAATTCAATGTGGTGGCTGCGTTTTTTTTTTTTTACCTTTTTTCCTTTATTTTGGTAGGCTGCAATATATTACATTTTGTGCTTTTGGGTTTAGATACGCTTGGTCTTGGTATGATATTTATTGTACAGTTACAACTACTTCAGCTCCACCCCACAGCAGAAATATATATGTGATTTTGCATTTCCGGGTAGGGGGCGTGCGTGCGCCCTACCTGCACCACCATTCACAGCAGCGGCTGTCAATCACCGGGTCCCAGACGGTGATTACTCGCTGGCACCTGGTGATTGCCGGAAATCTCTGATGGGGGGGAGAAATGTTAGTAAACAAAACAATTCTCTTCCTGTGGGCTCTGACACACTGCTTTACAGTGAAGCACAAAAACAGAACATCGTTAAAGTACACTGTTAACCCTTTGATCTCCCCAGATGTTAACCCCTTCATGTCCAGCGCCATTAGTACAGTGTCAGTACTTTTTATTATCACTGATCACTGTATTGGTGTCACTGGGGATGTCAGTGACACCAAGTCAGTTCCCCCCAGTGTCAGAATGTCCGCTGCAGTCCCACAGTCCTGCTATAAGTAGCTGATTGCCACCATTACTAGTAAAAATGTAAAAGAAAAAAAAAGCCCAGTATATATACTGCCATTTGTAAACACTATAACTTTCACATAAACCAATTAATTTACATGTATTGGTTTTTTTCTTAGAAAAGACATGTAGCAGAATAAATTTTGGCCTAAATTTATGAGGAAATTTGATTTTTTTAATTTTTTTACTGGACAGGTTTAATAGCAAAAAGTCAAAAATATTGTTTTTTTTTTCTCAAAATTGTCCATGTTTTTTTTTATAGCTCAAAAAATTAAAAATGCACAGGTGATCAAATACCATGGAAAGAAAGCTCTATTCGTGGGAAAAAAGGACGTAAATTTCATGTTGGTGCAGCATCGCATGACCGTACAATTGTCAGTTACAGTAATGCAGCGCCGTAAAGCAAAAAATGGCCTGGTCAGGTAGGGGGGTAAATCCTCTGGAGGGCATGTGGTTATTTAGCATGACCCAATATAGGTAAATATGCATACCTCATACCTGAGCAACCACTGTGGAAGCTGCAAATCACTGTCAGCACTAGCGATCATAGGGACCTTTCATAAAATGCCTTGTATTTTTTTATGAATACAAGACATTCTCAGCCAGGGGGAAGTCCTTGAGAATATCGCCCTGTGTCTCCATCTCATTCATTTAGATAACAACTTGTATTCATTACCAAAAATTTAAATACAAGATGTAATGTGCATAGTAGCAGTGCTGAGTAAGTCCTCATGCACACTGGACGTTTTTACAGCTGCTGTTTTTGGCTTTTGATGTTTTTTTCTACAGCTAGTAAACCCCCCGGCATGTTATCCTATGTGTTTATGCACACATAGACTGTAATCAACATTTTTGACTGGACAAAAAACCCAGAACTAGTGGGTTTCTAGAGGAGTTTTTTAGCTGTAAAACCGCTCTAACGCTGAAAAACGCAGCAAAACATGGTAAAATGCGGCACACCAGTGTTTTTGGACTTCTTTTGACCAAAAAAAAAGTTTTTTTTTGTAAAAAAAGAATAAAAAAACGCTAAAAAATCCAAATGCAAAAAACTTGGCTTAACGCTAATACAAAGACGATAAAAAACGCTTAAAAACTCATGTTTTTAACGTGACTTTACACAGCTAACGTTACCAGTGTTATTAAAACGCCCCGTGTGCATGGAGCCTAAGCATACCCCCGTGATTATTATGCAGATGGGATGCCACTCAGCAGAGGTCCTTGAAGATCGCTGCTATCACTTTAGTATTGCAACTACTACAGTGATTTGCAGCTTCCTCTGTGGCCCCTCAGTATGATATATGCATACTTACATTGCTCTAAATCATAACTATGCAATAAAAATCACACCTAGAGTTCAGCTTTAAGTCAGAGCAGGAAACAAAATTGTTCACATAAAAAAAAGTTAGGTCTATTAGTAACACTGAATCAGCATTAGAATCTGCATCTTCTTAATTTGCTTGTTTTCTGACCGAATTCTCAGGTATTTGTGAATCAGGGAATGCTCCACCTTAGGCGGGCCTCTACTCTTAGAGATGAATGTACACCATGTACACTGTTCTCCAGTTGATGTAAATGTACATCGTTCCACTGTAGCTTACAGTCGGTTGGGCTCCACTTGAGTTTAACTCTTGAACTTCCATACCTCTGTAGAGGATGGCGACCTATGCAGTGCAGTTCTGCTCTGGCTGCTTTGGGAGATAGAATGCAGTGTCAGGAGTGCCGATAACATCTCTCTCATGGCTAGAGGCAATTCCACCCATAACAGGTACATGTTCCAACAGACTGCTAGCTGACTGTACCTTCCATTGCTCATGGCAAACGCATATACTGTATAGCTTTTATTAAAGTTACTCTTAACATGTTAACACTTCATATCTCATGGGCAAGTGACCCAAGTGGTAGAATAAGTGTGTGCTAGTGCACCCCTTTCAAGAACTTTAGACCAGGCAGAAGGCAAAAGTTTAACGCTTTACTTGTATTAAAGTACGGCATTACAAATGAATCAAAAAGTAGACAAAATAGTCCATCAAAACTTCAATAAAATGGTCAATATACTATGTCCCTAGTCCCTACTCCTAACCAGGCTATGTGTTGCCCTGGCATACTTGCAAATACAGAGTCCATCAGAGGCACTCTCCATCAGCTGGTGTTTTCAGGGCAAACCCCAAGTCCTGACAACTTCACATCCAAGAAGGAAGTGACATTCTGTACTCCTCCCAATTCTGTACTACTCTGGGAACCTCACAGGCTAAAAAGCAAAAAGACTAGGCTCAGGACTCGGCACACTGTCCCCTTTTATATACACAGGTGCAGTGGGTTTGGACCCAGAGATCCTGCCAAAAGACAAAGAACTAAAAAAGGCATTAACCCCAAGGGGCAGCACCTATCTAGCTAATTTCAACCTAATTAGAATCTTCCATGTTTTATTGTCAAAGCTTAATTGAACAAGCTGAAGTTAAAAGCTAATTGACTACCATGCACAGCTGCACCAGATTCTGAGTGTACCACTTTTAGTAAATCAAGCCCATTGAGCCTTTATAAAGGCTAGCATTGGATTGTGCTAGCAGGCTATGCTGAAGGTAAAATCTGTTATGGCAGATATGAAGAAAACCGGAAGCAGATGGAGAGTGGGAACCTGTCTGGGATTCTTAATTCCCCATAAACCTCCATAATGGTTGTCTGTAATGGACCATGGAATTGCCCTGGTCTCACGAGACCTACTATCCTTATGTTTAATAGAGTCCTGACATTGTACTGCCTGAACCATACAGTAGACATAGGATAGACAGCAGAAAGCAAAATCAGTCAAAATGTTTCAATCCTGAATCTCTTCATTTAAGGGTAGAAGAGCTTGTAGCTCACATCCTGTGAGTTGGCCACAGTTACAGAAATACAATTTTTTATTTAAACCATTATCATATATGTTCTGTAAAAATGCAAACATTTAAATCTTATTGAGCTTTTAAAGTAAACACAGCTTTTATCATCTGCTATGTAAATCAATCATGCCATCCCCTTTAAGTTGCTAAAATTTTAACACAAATGAAATGAAGGTACCAAGAGGTGCCTTTAGACATCCTTATGAGTGTTTGACAGCCTAGCAGCCTTGCAGCTGAGATTACAGAGTTATCTAAATGAGCTTGGATTCAAACTGAATCCAGAAGTTAGCTGCTCTTGCTGGGGTAATGAGCTGCGAATGTGAGATTCCCCACCCCGCAGCTGCACAAACTCAAAGGGGTGGGGATGCTGGTGACATCAGTGATCTAATATGACAACATGGCCATACTATTTATTAAATAAAACGTTGTATAAACACTGCTTTATATGTGAATTATGTATACACAAAAAGACAAATGTGATCCAATATTCTGGACTATATGATTTCAGAAACCGAAACAGGAGCTCCCTAAAATAGTAGCAAAGTTGTTTCTAAAGAAAGATGAAGAAAATGCTAACTGGTCACAGATAACTTCACCACTTGAAACAACATTCTTTTTTCTCAATCAGTCTTTTCTTACAAGTATTATAGAAAACAAAGCCCATGGCTGTAGAGTAAACTCAAGACTACTACAGAACGTAATCTACAGAAACACAAATCCTTTGGCAGCCAAAACAGCTCCCATGTGTGTATTTTATTTGAAGTTAATCTCCTTATGATTGACAAACACATATGTGCAGAGTCACATGCCAAACATGTGTGTTTCTGTGGGTTTTCTGTGAAAGACAGCTCTTGGTCCCTGCTAATGATCGGTAGTCAGCAGTATTGGCTCCCAATCATGTGACTACAGTGACAGCCAATCACAGTGGTCATGTGATCAACTCATGTCTCCCACCCCCGGCATTCAGAACTTTTTAAAAGCACTCCAGGGCTGGCTAGAAGGGGCTAAACTTTAAAGCAAGAACCACTTCATGGAAATCACGAAACTACCTGACTTCTTTAGTGCATTTAGGGATCATGTACACTGCAGCTGATAAACTCTCATTCAGGAGCTTTTGCGTTTTTTTCAGCAGCCCCTCAACTCTTCCTAATGTTTTCCTATGTGTCCATGTACACATAGTCGTTTACAGACAGGTGAGTTTACAGTCATTTTTTTTTTTAATGCACCAAACTTGCATAGATTTTACCGGCGTTTCAAACACCAAACGCTTTAAACATTTGTAAACGCATGTAAACGTAGTTAACTGCGTTTATAAGCATTTGCGTTTAGAAGCGTTTTTAACTTTTCCATGTCCAGATGCTGTCCAGAGCCTTTTTTCATCATCAGAAATGCATGCAAAGCATTTTCCATGTATTCAAATGGACCCGGTACACCAGCGCAGTCAGTTCCAGTTTCACCTGAAGGAAAAAATGGTAGAATGTGCTGCAATATGCTCATGATGGGATCCATAGTGAATACAACCAGAAAAGACAGGTCATCTCAACACATACTGCTCTCTGTGCTTCTGCTCTCTCCATTTCTCTCAAAATATCTGAAATAGTTAATTTTTTACTGTTTTTCAGTGCATTCTGGGCATTTGGGAAGGTCCCCTAAGGTTAACTTTTAAAAACGCTTCTAAACGCAAATGCACATAAACGCGGTATGCAAACGTGGTTAAATTAAAGTTTTTTTAACCTGCGTTTTCCAGCAGTCAGTTTTCCTCGTTCAGAAGAGTTTTCCAAACACCCCGTGTACATTCTACAGACATATGAAATCTTAGTACATGGCATTTACAATTTCATGCAACTAGTGTAAACTATTTACAGACAACCTTGCAGTAACAGGTAAGGCCCCGTCCCACTTCACAAATCACCTTTTATTATTATTATTAGTAGGTGTAAAATGTAACTACAGAAGAAAAATTAAATAAAAGATAGGGGGTTATGATAGGTTTATGCTACAGCACTCTTTTACAGTGTGGTCTCTATGCCTCCCTGGCGGTATTCCCAAGTGTAGCTCGGGGTAAAGTTTCAGTACCACAAGCGGTAACTCCGAGCTACACTCGGGCTTACCATGCGGCGCTGCTCCGTGATCCCTCGATCACTTACCTTGTCCCGCGCTCCCGCAATGTCCCTCCTGCAGTGTCCCCGGCAATGTAATCCGGCGGATGCCGGCATCTGTCATCTGGGTTCCATCGCTTGCGAGCGTCGGGACGTACGGAGGACAAAGCGGCGGGCAATGTGAAAATGACAAAAAGTGCCATTCACTAAAATCACTAAAATCACATAGTAAAACATTACTGTATCAAACCATTTCACATACATTTTGTCCCGAGTGCTTTGTCCTGTGCCCTGCCTGCATTTTTACTGTTCTTTCTGCCTGAAAACTGAGAAATGTCCATGGCATCTAAAAAGCGTCCCTTTAGGTCAAAAGCGGGTTTAGATCAGCTAGAGAACAGAGATAGTAAATTAGAACCACTTGCAGAATTGAGTGATAATGATTCATGGGGAAATTCGTCATCAGACACTGAAAACGATTTTGCGACTTTGCTCAGTGATGTGCGAACTTGGCGATATATTTCAAATTTCAGTGTTTTTGGTTTGATTATATTATTGAATTAAATGTATTATTATATTATTATTTTTTATGATAATTTATTAAATTATAATTTATGATTTCATATTTCAAGTTTTATCATACCCGGAATGTTTACTAGACACTTGTTCGGACAGATTTCAGTGAGTTATTCCTAAAAATGACAGGCCTACAATAAAAAAATACATATTTCCATGCAAAAAAATGTACCGCTTTGAGCACAGAAATATGGACATAATCAGACCGCTAGGGAGGTTAAGCAATGCAATAATTCAAAAATCATACAGCTACGTCACAGACACCGCAAACTGAAAGGTAGCCATATCAGTAGAGACCAACTGGTGTGTGCCAACCACTCCAATCAATGCAATACAAATAACACTTCATCACTTTTAAAAATTGTTCTATACCCAAGCTTAACTACAATATATAAATCTTAAGTACTTCCCTCCACCTTTACAAATAGAAATAGACAATGTTGTCCATTTTCACACATTTAAAAACCTGTCTGGATGTCTAACCGGGTATATTGACCTTCTCAGGTGCTATCTCAATTGCTAAACCACATACTCTAAATCTGAAAGTCAACATGTTTATATACTTCCATATAAGTGCTAATCCATACTTCCATCTATAAGTGCTAACACTATCTTAAACAGTTGCCATAGTAGACAAACAGAAGCAGAAAAGATTAAGCAACAGTAGCTTTTGCAGTCCTATAAAGGGATTTTGTAATTTATTGATAGTGTTGAAACACCAAGTGGAGTCTTATGAGTGGCTGAGCTATTTGAACTTTTATGAATGGGCAGCAGTATATAGGTTGATTTGTTATATGTAAACACATGGTTATCAGCTACGCATAATGGATTTGGTTTATGTTTGAGCTATTTCTATCAGCGTGAATAATACTGCTGCTCTTCATTGCCACTTTCGCAGAGCCATATATTAAGAGATCATTTTAGATTTATGACCAGCAATAACCTCTGCCAATATACAGTCAGGTCCATAAATATTGGGACAACGATACAATTCTAACATTTTTGGCTCTATACACCACCACAATGGATATGAAATGAAACGAACAAGATGTGCTTTAACTGCAGACTGTCAGCTTTGATTTGAGGGTATTTAAATCCAAACCAGGTGAACGGTGTAGGAATTACAAGTTTGCATATGTGCCTCCCACCTGTTAAAGGACCAAAAGTAATGGGACAATTGGCTTCTCAGCTGTTCCATGGCCAGGTGTGTGTTATTCCCTCATTATCCCAATTATCACAATGAACAGATAAAAGGTCCAGAGTTCATTTCAATTGTTAGAATTGTGTCGACGTCCCAATATTTATGGACCTGACTGTATGCTGTGCAACTCTGAGCACGCAAACGCTACTGTTGCTTCATCTTTACTGCATGCGCTCAATACTTCTGCTTACCTCTACTGTTGCAAAGACATATTTTTTTTTGTTAAAAATATAAATATAGCTAAATGTAGCTGCCTAATGACTGGCTACTATTTGAGATAGTGTTACCACTTATACAATGCGTGAAGGCATACGAATGCATGTTGATCTTCAGATTGAGAGTTTGCTGTACATCAATTGAGAGGGCCAATATGTGTTCTATATATACCCCTTTAGACATGCCAGCAATGTGCGAATAGCTTGCTCACCAGTCCCTTGGATGTTGCAGTAACCACTCGCTGCAGAAGGAGGGACCCCCTCAGTCTCTGCCCAAAAGCCTCTGGTGATCAGCGGTGGGAAGCAGAGTGGATGATCAAGTCTGCCTGAGGCAGTGGTGCAGGTGTTGTGATGTGGGAGGTGCTGTGCTGCCCCCAGGTGCCCTCACTCCCAGTCTCATGCTCAGATGTCTGTTGGTAGTCTCCAGCTGGCAGGCAAATATTCAGACAGCTTTCTTTCTAACTCCCTCAGTGCCAAGAGGAAGAACATTCCCAGGCAATTTAATAAAAATTGGTTCTCCACTTCTACTGCACAGTGCGCTGTGACCTGTAGTGTAACCACTTGCCCTCCAGTAAATCTACCCCCCTTCCTAAACAAGCCATTTTTGTGATACAGCACTGCGTTACTTTAACTGACAATTGCGTGGTCATGCAACGCCGTACCCAAATTAATTTTATGTCATTTTTTGCCACAGAGTTGGTGGTATTTGATCACCTCTGCAGTTTTTACTTTTTACGCTATAAACAAAAAAAGACTAACAATTTAAAAAAAAAATATATATATATATATATATATATTCTGTTATAAAACAAATGCAATAAAAAAAAATTTAACATCTAATTTCTTTATAAATTTAGGCCAAAATGTACATTCTACATATTTTTGGTAAAAAAAAAATCCCAATAATTGTATATTGATTCGTTTGCGCAAAAGTTTTAGCATCTACAAACTATGGTACATATACTGGAATTTTTTTTATTTTTATTTTTTTATACTAGTAATACCAGCGACTTATAGTGGGACTGCGATATTGTGGCGGACATTTTTACACTAACTGACACTAACTGACACTTTGTGGGAGCCAGTGATAATAATACAGTGATTAAAAATATACACTAATCACTGTACTAATGACACTGGTTGGGAAAGGGTTAACATCTAGGGTGGTCAAAGGGTGTGCCTAGCTATGAGCTTGGTATATACTGGGTGGTGCTTTAACTATGGGATGTGATGGATCGTGTTCTCAGCTCTGCAGAGATACACGATTCATGATCCCCCATGTCACAACAGAACTATATCTATGTAAACTTAGATACAGCTCTGTTCTTCCTCCCTGACCGATGATCTGCATGTACTGGCAAGCAACAGTTTGCAGATGCTTGGAGATCAGCTTGTGCTGTGACAATTCACAACAGAAGAGATCGTCCAGCGGCGCACGCGCACCCCCTTGTGGCAGAAGTGCAAAATCTTGTATATATAAATATAGATATATTATAATATACACACATACACATGATTTTGCACAGGAATGCTGCCCTGTATCAGTAAAACTGCTATAGGGTGGATGTTAAGTCGTTAAGCACAACTCCCAGGATTGTCATAACTCTGCATAGAAGTCTAGGGTGTTGCTTGGCTTTAGCTCTCCTGCTGGCCGGAGGAGAATGGTGCAGCATAATATCATATATCAGTAGAGGAAGAGAAGAATAAAGGGCAATATCTCAATTTCCATATTGCTGAAGCCCAGCACCTGGCTATATATACACTATATTGCCAAAAGTATTGGGACACCGGTCCAAATCATTGGATTCAGGTGTTCCAATCACCTCCATGGCCACAGGTGTGCAAAATCAAGCACCTAGGCATGCAGACTGCTTCTACAAACATTTGTGAAAGAATGGGTCGCTCTCAGGAGCTCAGTGACTCCAAGTGTGGTACCATGGTAGGTTGCCACCTGTGCAATATGTCCATCCGTGAAATTTCCTTGCTACTAAATATTCCACAGCCAACTGTTAGTGGTATTATTACAAAATGGAAGCAACTGGGAACAACAGCAGCTCAGCCATGAAATGGTAGGCCACATAAAATGACAGAGCGGGGTCAGAGCATGTGGAAGCACACAGTGTGCAGAAGTCGCCGACTGTCTGCAGAGTCAATAGCTAAAGACCTCCAAACTTCATGTGGCTTTCAGATTAGCACAACAACAGTGCATATAGAGCTTCATAGAATGGGTTTCCATGGCCGAGCAGCTGCATCCAAGCCATACATCTCCAAGTGCAATGCAAAGCATCGGATGCAGTGGTGTAAAGCACACCACCAGTGGACTCTACAGCAGTGGAGATGTGTTCTCTGAAGTGACAAATCACTCTTCTCTGTCTGGCAATCCAATGGACGTGTCTGAGTTTGGCAGTTGCCAGGAGAACAGTACTTGCCTGAGTGCATTGTGCCAAGTGTAAAGTTTGGTGGAGGGGGGATTATGGTGAGTAAAGGGAACTCTTAAGGCATCAGCATACCAAGACATTTTGGACAATTTCATGCTCTCAACTTTGTGGGAACAGTTTGGGGATGGCCACTTCCTGTTTCTACAAGACTGCACAACAGTGCACAAAGCAAGGTCCATAAAGACATGGATGAGCAAGTTTGGGGTGGAGGAACTTGACTGGCCTGTACAGAGTACTGAACTCAACCCGACAGAACATCTTTGGGATGAATTATAGCGGAGACTTCAAGCCAGGACTTCTCGTCCGACATCAGTGCCTGACCTCACAAATGTGCTTCTGGAAGAATGGGCAAACATTCCCATAGCGACCCACATTGTGGATATGTTTGGATTCTTGCCTATGACTTAAAGCGGAACTTTACCCATAACACATTGATACATAGTAATGTTCTTTAGCAAGGAACAAACATTCAACATTCATAATTATTCTATCCATAATTTATCAATTATGCTGTAAATTGTCTCCAGCATTGTCCGTATGTCTTCTTGCTGGAGGCTGCCAGCGCCCCTGAGCAGCAGTAAAACTTTAGGGCTGTCAACAGATCAGCCTTTACAATTTTGGAACAGTGCCTGAAAAATAGAAATCAACTGAGTTTTAGCAAGAGGAGAAGAAGAGCAGCAGTGTGGAACACAGTCTACAGAGAAACATACATTTTTTACCCTCAGTGTCCTGCTGGTCACTATTGTTCCTCTCTATACCCCACTGGGCACTACTTTTTTCTCATACCTCCTATTGGGTACTAGTGTTCTCCCCCACCACCACTGACATTATTGATTTCCCCCACCATCTGCTGGTATTTAATACTTTAATAAAGCACTGTTTTTTTAATAAGATAAAGCACTATTTTTGGCAATTTTCTTTCCATTGAGGGCACTTGGCAAGGAAAGGAAAACAGGAGATAAGCAGCATAAGAGGGAGATCCCAGCAGGAATAGGAGATGGGAATCAGCCTGAGAGGGACCCACCACTCTTTATATGGTGCAACAAACATCAGTCCCATTAAGTGGACAAAAACGTTATTAGCCTGTTACAGGCTAATCTGGAGGTGAGTGCACATCTTATATTCATTAAGGAAGTCACCTGGAATTACTGATTAGATTTGAATCACTGGGAAAAGTCACATATATTTTTTTCATTGAAGACTGATTAATTTTTATATATTTTTTTATATTATATATTTTTTTGTATAATGAGCATGGGATGACATTTTGATTTCACATGATTTTCTGTTTTTCACAAGTTTATTAATATTGATTTTTTTATATATTTATTGGAAATATGTATTGATTTAATATTCAAAGAAGGAGCGCAACATATTGTTTTTATGTTTTTGAATTATTTGCACATTTAAAGAGGATGTGTTGTATGTTTGCAATCCTGTAATAGCAGTAAGTAGCTCTATTCTATACCCACATTGAGGATATGTTTGGATTCTTGCCTATGACTTAAAGCAGAACTTTACCCATAACACATTGATACATAGTAATGTTCTTTAGCAAGGAACAAACATTCAACATTCATAATTATTCTATCCAAATATTATCATTGGCCGACAAAAATCAATTTTATAAATAGTCCCATACTAAAATCCAGAAGTGTTGATCAAAGTTTACGCATGTCCAGGACAGAAGGCGTCAAGTCCTCCTATAAATTCTGGGGGTGGGTCAAACGTATCAAAGTGCGCTAAGATGGAGGTGTTCCTAGCAGCTAAGTACAGCGAAGGGAGGGGGGGGGGAATTTGCAATGGGGACTAGGGGAGGGTCATAAATGGCTGGCTGCCAGTGAATGTGTCAGTCTCTATATTACAATGTACAGACCAGTGTATCCATTGCCAGCCAGTGGGGGTAATTAAGGGACAGCTGCTGCAGGGCGGATAAAACCTTGTAGCTTATCAGATTTGGCTTACTAGCTTAGTGCACCATGGTGAACACTGGGTGTGGCCAAATTGCCCAACAGTGGGACTTAAAGAAGCATAGTCGACCACAAACCTCAGTCTCCTTGTACCCATAAACTATTCTTACATTACTGTGCAACAAGTGAGAGTCTGACAAACTCAGCACAATCTTTAAAAAACTCTTCCATTACATATGCTTTTCTGCATACTGAAAACAGACAAAAAAAACACTTTATCTAAGTCTACCTTAAAAAAAAACTTCATTAAAATATTCACGGACTGCTGAGACAATGAACACTTTGATCAGAAATATGTCATGTACAATACTGTATAGTGTATAAAGTGCAGGAGTCTGCAAGGCACAAAGTGCAGGTGTGTGTAATGCAAAGAGCGTAAGGGTCAGTAGTATGTAACACACAAAGTACTGTGGTTAGTGTAAGTACAGGGGTCAGCAATACATGGCACATAGAGTGCAAGGGTCAGGAGTATATAGTGTACATAATGTAGGGGTAAGGTGTAACACATCAAGTGCAGGTGTAAGGAGTATGTAATGCTCCAATCATTTCCAAAACAAGATTGACGCAATCCGTAAGGACATTGTCAACTCACAATCTACCTCTCCACCTTGTCCCCCCCCATCACCCCCTCAACCCTTCCCTCCTCCGACTTCATACCCGCACTGCCCCCCACCATACCGAACACCCCACACACTATCACCTCCCCATCACTCTGCTCCTTCAGCCCAGCTACCACTGAGGAGGTCAATAAGGTCTTCACTGAAGCCCGCCTCATCACTTGCCCCCTGGACCCTATCCCCTCACAGCTCCTCCATTCACCCCCCTCCTCCATCATTCGCTCCCTCACCCACATCTTCAATCTCTTCCTCTCTACTGGCACATTCCCCTCCCCCCTAAAGCACGCACACATCATCCCCATACTCAAAAAACCATCCCTTGACCCCACTGACCCAATTAACCTTAGACTCATCTCCCTGCTACCACTCACTTCCAAGCTCCTTGAGCGCTTGGCCTACAATCGCCTAAGCGCCCACCTCACTGATAACAACCTCCTTGATCTACTACAGTCAGGCTTCCGTCCCCTACACTCCACCGAAACCTCCCTACTTAAAATCACTAACAACCTGCTAACCGCCAAAGCTAATGGCCATTACTCAGTCCTCTTGCTCCTCGACCTCTCCAAGGCCTTCGACACAGTCGACCACCACCTAATCCTAACAAAACTGCACTCCCTTGGCATCAGGGACGCTGCTCTCTCCTGGTTCTCCTCCTACCTATCCCAACGCTCCTTCAGCGTCACCTATAACACTGCCACCTCCCCCTCTCTCCTCCTCTCTGTTGGAGTCCCCCAAGGCTCTGTCCTTGGACCCCTCCTCTTCTCCATCTACACCTCCTCCCTTGGCAAACTAATACACTCCCTTGGCTTCAACTATCACCTCTATGCCGACGACACACAAATTTACCTCTCCACTCCCCACCTCACCCCCTCGCTCTCCGCCCGCATCGCCCACCTCCTGAACGACATATCAGACTGGATATCGCTCCATTTCCTCAAGTTAAACCTGTCCAAAACCGAGCTCCTGGTTTTCCCCCCAGCCCACGCCCCCCCCCATCCTCTCCATCACTACTAGCAACGCCACCATCAATCCCACCCCACACGCCAAAGTCCTGGGTGTCACCCTGGACTCAAACCTTTCCTTCCAACCTCATGTCCAATCACTATCAAGGTCATGCAGGCTCCACCTCTGCAACATCTCCAAGATACAAACATTCCTCACCCCAGACACTACTAAACAACTCGTACACTCCCTCATCATGACACGCCTGGACTACTGCAACTCCCTTCTCACTGGCCTACCCAAACAAACGCTATCCCCACTCCAGTCTATCCTGAACTCAGCGGCTAGACTCATCCACCTCACCAACCGCTCCACATCTGCCACCCCCCTCTGCCAATCCCTTCACTCGCTCCCGATTGCCCAGCGCATCAAATTCAAATTACTAAATCTGACCTACAAAGCCATTCACAATGCCGCCCCAAACTACCTAACTGACCTGATACCCAAATACCACCCTACCCGTGCCCTTTGCTCCTCACAGGACCTCCTACTCTCTAGCTCCCTGGTCTCCTCCTCCCACGCCCGACTGCAGGACTTCTCCAGGACTTTCCCCATCCTCTGGAACTCCCTTCCCCAATCCATCAGACTGTCACCTACCCTCCTCACCTTCAGACACACCCTGAAAACCCATCTCTTCAGGGAAGCCTACCCCACCCTCACCTAACAACTGATCTCCTCCACTTCTCCCACCACTCCATCCCCCACAGTCACTTCCTCCTGTACCACTTCCCCTCCCTTCTAGATTGTAAGCTCGAAAGAGCAGGGCCCTCGAACCCCTCGTGTATTGTATTGCTACTGTATTGTCTCATGTACTGTCCCCCTTGCTATTGTACTGCGCTGAGCGAACCCTTTGGCGCTATATAAATACTGTATAATAATAATGCCTAACGTGAAGGGGTAACGTATACAAAAAAAGTGAGTGCAGATGTCAGGGGTGTGTAATGCACAAAGTGTAGGTATCTGTCCCAGAACAGATCCTTTCCCCTCTAAAATCGCCTCTAAGCACAAATCCTCTTCCCACCTAAAATCCACCTTCCCAGCACTCATCCTCTCTTCCTCTCCAAAATCCTCTCTCCCAGCACAAATTCTCTCATCTTTCCCACTAAAATTCCTCCTAGAAGCACAAACCTTTGTTCCTCCACCTCCCCACGATGCCCCCTCCCAGCACAAATTCTTTCCCTCAGCACAAATCTCTCCTTGTCCAATTTTCCCCCAGGTTCCCTGTACAATTCTGCCCAGCCTCCCTGAATTTACAGGCCTTAGATACAGCATAGCAAACAGTCTTCCTTGCCTTGCAGTTTCCCTTTTGTTTCATCAGAGACAAAGAGAAGCATAGGGGAAACATCCCTCAGTTCTGAAGTGTATCACTCTGACAGGCAGCTGGTTAAGGTGAGATGCCAGCTGCTGCAGGAGCTTGCAATCACAATGTTGAGGACCTGGGGAACCCTGCAGTTGTGGGGCATGTGCTTTGGGTACCCAGTTCTACTATCGCCATTGCCTGTCCCCACCCTCTCTCCTGACATTCTTGACTGAAAAATTGAAAGAGTGTGTGAAAATTGTGTGCCAAACAGTGCAGTATCAGTGTACAATATTCGTCCAGCTGCAGCTATACCTGTGTTTATATGGTCAGCCTATGGTATCTCACCTGCATACACATACTAGGACCAATTTGGACAGGAGACAAGAGTCTATGGAGTGTAGGAGGAAATCAGAGTTCCCAAAAGAAGCCCACTTGAGCACAGCAAGCTCCATGCAGATAGTGTTCTGACCATGATTTGAGCTGAGGACAGCAAGACAGAATTAGGCAAAGCTGGGTTCACTTTGAGTACACAATTGTGTGCACTTGGATTTTAGGTAACATGTTTGGGTATTCAACGTGAATACAGAATAAATTTATTCACTCACTAACATTCATTGTGAAACATGAACCTCCACTTTTCAGAGTTAAAGTTCACTTTACAGGATGATCACCCAGCACTTACTTCTTTAGTAAATAAAACCTGCCTTTTGGGTGTATTCACTTGAATTTGCCATTTATGTCAATTCAAACTGACACTTGCCTTTATGCTTGTGTTCTAATGCGAAAAAGCTTCCATATGCATGGGAAAGAATCATATAATTTATGAATCATAATTGAACAGATTCGTAAATTGTGAGATTCGCTGCAGATCAGACAAACTGAATTATCGGTCATCAGTTCTCTTGATTTGTTATTATCATTATACAAGATTCATATAGCGCAAAATACTTTGCTCAGCGCTTTATAATATAACGGGAGACAATACAGCAACAGTACAGTTCAATACAAGAGGGTTAGGAGGGTTCTGCTCCTTGGAGCTTACAATCTAAGAGTGAGGAGATAGTGGTACAAAAGGTAATAACTGTGGGGGATGGAATGGTAGGAGGAATGGAAGATTCCATTGTTCATCCCTTATAACATTTGCCAGTAGACCTTCCATCCATGGCAGCCTTAGGCAACCTATAAATCTCAGTGATGGTCACATACCATGCTGGAATATATAGTTGTCTAACACCTCAAGAGCAGCAGGTTTTATAGCTGTTCAAAATAAAATTATAGTGTCGCGCTCCACTGACAAGTGAATAAATGGTTCCAAAAACAATATAAATATCCCAAAAATTATTTTGTATCCAAAAACAGTATCACTTTTCCAAGACTAAGTGTCAATATTCAATCCGTGACTTCACACTCTTTCCGGTGTTGCAGACAAAACGATTTGTATTCAATTCACCACTATTACGTAGTTGTAACAACCATATGTGCACCTTCACCGGATGTGCTCTTACCTGGTAAATATGACCAAACCAAGTGAGGTCATGTATGGCTTGTGTCCTTTTAAATTGGACTTAGGACTGGATGGGAGCTTTTTTCACATTAGAACACAAGCATGAATGCAAGTGTCCATTTGAATTGACATAAATGGCAAATTCAAGTGAATACATCCAAAAGGCAGGCTTGATTTACTAAAGAAGTAAGTGCTGGGTGGTCATCCTGTAAAGTGAACTTTAACTTCGAAAAGTGGAGGTTCATGTTTCACAATGAATGTTAGTGAGTGAATACATTTATTCTGTATTCACGTGGAGCGCAACACTATTATTTTATTTTGATTTGTTATAACATATTAGTATGGGTATGTGTGACGTGTAGGTGATCTACTGTTACAATGTAATCGTTATATTATTTCACAGCACTTTATTGGTTAATATAATACTTTTTAACACCTTAGTAGCTCGCAAGACCCCACATATTAGGTTTTATAGCTGTGTCACATGACTACATGTACTTGTTTTGGATTACACAGGAGGAGACACTTCTGTCTCATTTCAACTGGTAGTGGACTGTAATAAAGGCATGTACTAGGTGTGCCTTCTAGTGAACTGTGGGCTGGGGGAAGGGCTGTAATCATTGACTTGTCCTCTTCTAGCCCTACCATGGGCTCTGATCAACTGAGGCAGAAACTATTCCAGCATTATTGGCTTTTGCTTCAAACTAAATCACAGAAAGGGGACATCAACTCAGCACAATGGCTTTTCCACCAAGCCTCATCCCTTTATATGAGAAGCATCATTCCCTGTATGGTCTATAAGTCAGCTCCCAAAAAGTCATATTGCCTTTTGCCAAAACATTTTGTCATTTGTTGAACAGCCCCGTGTACTTAAAAAGCACACAGCTGAAACTCATTTTATTTTTTTCCTCCTTTGATGCCAGTGTAAACATCTTGAATTGTGGATGACTTACAGTAGCCTTTCAAGTGTGCTTTTATAAATTGCTTATTCACAAAATCTTTTAGGCTATTAACTTTACTTTTACATAAGAACATTTGATTGCTCTCTTAGGCTGTCTGTGGATTGAAAGATTCAATGAATTTCAAATGAAATCAAACAACAGTCACAACATTCCAGGTATATAAACAATTGCTGATGGACAATAAAAAGGAAAGATATGGGTCAAAGTGATATGACAACTTGGTGGAAAATAATCCTCAGCAGATTAATTTATTTTTTCAGTAA
Organism: Staurois parvus; assembly: GCF_062004578.1. Taxonomy (NCBI): domain Eukaryota; kingdom Metazoa; phylum Chordata; class Amphibia; order Anura; family Ranidae; genus Staurois; species Staurois parvus. The sequence goes on from NW_028318001.1 coordinate 4,739,299, forward strand.
TATCCATTCAAAGTATTGTCTAAATTGTAAAAAAAATATAATCTAACAGACTTACTACTGTGAAAAGCACAATGACTGACCACCCTAAAAATAGTACAGTCTAAAAGTCACAAAATATATTAATATTAGCTGTTCATTTACAACCTTTCCAAGAATGTGATAGTATCATAACTTTTTACACTTTACATCTTTTCACCTGATGTTACAGCGTTATAGGCCTCTTGCACATGGGTGAAAAACACTTGTAGCCATGTAGCATTTTTAGTTGTTAGAGAGCAACCTGTGAACACAGGTGCACTGCTGCCTATAGGACAATGGACACAGCTGGACAAAGACTCATAATGCAGCAATGTGTTCAGAGGTGTAAAAAAAACAATATTTCACATTTGAGTGCAGTATTGTATATATTATGTAATGCATATGCAAGTATATATAAGAGTAAATGGGTAAATTACAAAACTGGTAGTGAGAAAAGGATGAAGAAGAATTTCACGCATGCATATGCAGGTTTAGATGAGGCCATAATTTGACATTTTTACTCTGGATCCTTCTGTCAGCAAGATCATGCAAATGAACTTCAGAAAATGATTATGTCCATTTGCAAGAGGCCATGCAGAACGTAAGGCTATTTTCACATGGAATTAGGAATTTTACTGATCATACAGGCATGGTTTTTCTGGCACAAAAGTTCTTGCGTAATTGATCAGTAAATGCTTGCATTTAAATACTTTTTAACTCATAAAGACACAAATGCTTTTTTACATAAAATCTAGTTCTTCTGTTTTCAATCCCAGGATGCACATTTTGCACCTACATATACATGATACATACATGCATACAACACATGTGCTCTAACACATATTTCTTACAATTATGGCTATAAATCTAATGAAAAGTATGAATTGCATTTTGCACTTTGAATTGCATTTTTTATGGTTGTATGCATGTAGCCAAAGGTTACCTTTTTACCTGATGCATTGAAGGTATATAGAAAGAAAGGCCATCTTTTCACTTGATGTCATGGAGTTAAATAAACTATATACAATATATGAATAGCTATATAAGAAATGTATGGTGTTGCTAGTGGTCTGAAGAAATTGGTGATTTTGATTGTGGAATGATCATCATTAATATCAAAAATTTGTATTAGTAAAACTGGAATTTGTTGTCTGTTTTCCATGAGATGAACACATTTTTCATAATTTTGTTTTTCCATCATAAGATAATTAAAACCTGTAAACTACATAAAACATGCAACTTTCCACTACCTAAACTGCCATTAAGACATTAGCTGACTCACTTTTTTGTGAAGAAATGGTATTTTTTTGTCAGAATATTATAGGTAATCTGGAAGATGGACAAGCTTCCTGAACACTGTGTAATGTGCAGTAATCACATTAGCAAAATGCTTAATCAATAGAGATCCCGACTTCCTCTGTTTAGTTCCCCTATAGGCAGTACTGACTTGATTAGTTCCAAACCATACACAATCAGACAGTTTGGGTGTCTAAAGACCTGCAGTTCAGAGCAGGTCAACTTTTTTAATTGTTATTTCTAACTATACCTCCCAAGGCACACACATGTACTCAAGAGACTCGTGATAACATAGGAACCCAATAAACGGAGGCTGGGACCAGATGTCTACACTCCCTTACTCACCTGAAACACAGTATAAGGATTTTATGGGGTCTAGTTTAAAGTGTATTTCCAGAGAGGACTATTCTGATTATGGACACCTTTTTCCAGTTTTACTCGAGCCAAGAATGTATCATTTTCTCTGCATACTGACCCTACCATTGAACCATTGTATATGAACATTACCATATTTTTGAAACTTGTACCAATATGTTTTGTATGCATTTTTGTTATGTCATTTCTTATTTTGGAAATTATTTTTATTGTAATCTGGAAACCTTAAATAAAAAGAGATTATACATAAATTAAAGTGTATTTCCAGCCTAAATCATTTGGAAAGAGTTGGGGAAGGATTTGAACCCCTGTCCAGTTTTTATCTGGGGCTCCACTAGTAAGATTTTTAATATCTTTTACAGTGAAAACCATTTCTCCAGGCAGAAAGTGAGTTCAACTATGCAGCAGGGACACAGACAGGAATAACAAGTTAATAGTCACAGATGGTGCCTTTTTTTTCAGTCAGCCAGTGGGCTGATTGAAAAAAAACTGCCTCCCATTCACACAAAGGAGTTGTATGGAGGAATTCTTCCCGATGCACTATTATATTCTGACAGTGGGACTCCTTCACTGTCATACACTGATCAGCGCTGCAGCTGGTTGGCTGCAGTCACTGACTGTACGAAAGGGCATACTGGTAGGTGGTATATGCCTCCAATAGGCAAACCGTGGGAGATTGACTAAAACTGGGGCACTCCGAATCTGGTGCAGCTGTGCGTGGCAACCAAACAGCTTCTAATTTCAGCTTGTTCAGTTAAGCTTTGGCAATAAAACCTGGACGCTGATTGTTTTTTGTGCAGAGCTGCACCAGATTTTGCACTTTCCAGTTTTAGTAAATAACCCCCACTGGTAGGTTTATAAGCTCCTATTAAAATTGTCCCCAGTATGTGTATGTATGCAAGTGTGGTAAAGACCTTAGATGGTAGGCTCTTTGACGGCAGGGACTGATGTCAAACCATAATATGTAAAGTGTTGCATAAATTAATTTATAAATAAAGAGAGAGAGAGGGGTTATTTTTGTTTGTTTTGTTGTTTTGTGATTTTTTTGTGTCTTTGTTTTCTTTTTTGTTTTTGTCTGTATTGGCATTGGGGATTTTTCCTTACTTCCTAACTGGAAACACTATTAGTAAAAGTAGTAAAAACACCACAGAGGTTCCAATCTCCCTACACTCTATCCAAAAACTGTTTTGGCTGAGCTTACACTTTATCCATCAGTATGTTTGATTTACTTTGCAACTTCTCTTTCCAAATTAAAAAATGGACAAGTTCTGTTTTGATAAAGTATCATGTAACAATGTAGGTGCCTCTACCTCTGCTGGCTGAGATCTGTGCCTGTGCACATCAATGAGTCCCTTCCAGGACTGGCTGGACACCAGTGTAACCAGGGCAGTAAAATGGAACTGAGCAGACATGAGCCCAGCATGGAATCTGCTCATCCTCTCCCTGTAAAGCGATTAGTGACAGTCTAAGGAGTGCGGAGGGCTTTCTCAAGGGAGATAAAACTCTGTCTTATGGATTGGATTATACCGTCCAAACTTCATGGTGTAATGAAAAAAAAAGTGATGAGGGTGAGAGAGCAAAGGCAGCAGGGGATCCCAGTGAGCAGATCACTTACCTGAGGGTCTCTTACTGCTGCTCCTTGGAGATGAAGCTGACCTCTCCCTGGATGACAGTCTATGATTGCCATGTTCAGCAGAATAAGCAGGACCGTCGCTGTACCGCCTGCTAAGGACTTTTCCACTTTCTCTGCTGCTGCTGCTACTACTGTCCCCAATGACCTGCACAATGAGATCTAGAAGAGTTCTCCTGTCGCTGGCTGCCACTTCACTGATGGCCTGGACTGACGATGTCACCAGCAATATGGAGATGGCCAGTACTGCCTGCCATTTCCTCGCCCTCTGCATCTCTCCCTTTGTGATCCTGGGGAAGAGAGAGGGAGGAAGACAACTGTTACACATGCTAGCTTCTGCCCCCCATCACCTCCGGGCTGCTCATGGTGGAAAACACGGGGACCCCCCTCTAAGTCTCTGGAGGAACGAGCACAACGGGATTCTCAAAGTGCCAAAGAAGTCCGCAAAATGACAGGATCGACTCCGCTAACGCCGCCAATGTACTAACTTTGCAATCATCAGTTATTCCTCCAACTGTTATAATCCATCCAACTAGCCCACACTCCTCCCAGGGCACGATTATTCCCAGCAACTAATAGCATGGCAATGACTATCCTCCCTAATTGACTGGCCAGACTCTCTCCTCCCATTCCACATCTTCCACATCCCTTCCAGGGCACATGGATAGCCAGGATTAGAAGAAGGTATTAACAAGGCAGCGGAGATAATGCCATCCTGGCTTTGTTTGGGATTGATTTAGCTTTCTTCTCTATGGGGATCGCTACACTGACAGCAAGCTGCGAGTCCACACAGCTCTGGATGGCTGGGACCCTATAGGAGAGTATAGAGGGAAGGGAACAGCCCCATCGTGGACGTGTCACAGCAAAACCTTGCTTGTGTAGTGCAGTTTACAAGGTGGTGCAGGGCTGACTGTCAGGATGACCACAAAACATCGATCAACTCAGAAAATATGACATTGTTGGGTTAAAAGACAGATGCACTTTGCACTTGTACCTTGCATATATGTAGGAGTAGATTTGTACATATATATATATATATATATATATATATATATATATATATATATATATATCCAGACAGAACATGTGTCTGAGTATGAAGTATAAATATATATATATATATATATATATATATATACAGATAAAACATGAATGCATAAAAGTTACATATATAATTTATACATGTATACATATATAATTTTCAACTTACATGCATATATGTGTTTTATCTCTCTCCATATATGTATAGTATGTATACATTCATTTATTTTTTTTACTTACATGCATACACATGTTCTACATATATATATATATATATATTTTTTTTTTCTTTGTAACCTGCATGCATATGCATAGAAGTTACACAGATTATATATATATATATATATATATATATATATATATACAGATAAAACGTGTATGCATAAAAGTTACATATATATATATAAAAATATATATATACACACATACATATATTTAACTTCTATGCGTATGCATGTAGGTTAAAAAAAAGAATATATATATATATATACATGTGTTTTTGAGTATAAAGCATATATATATATATATATATATATATATATATATATATATATATATACAGATAAAACACATATATGCATGTAAGTATATCCAGATGGAACATGTGTATATATATTCAGACAGAACACATGTATTCATGTAAGCTGAGCTATATACTGTGTATATATATATATATATATCTATATATATATATTATATATATATATATATATATGCAGTCCAAATAAAACATATGTATGTATATAAGCTGAATTATATATATCCAGGTAGAGCACATGCAAAGAACTTGAATTACATATATACTGTATATCCAGACAGAACAAATGCATTCATATACTTTGAATTATATAATTACATATGTATTTAGTCCAGATAAAACACATAATATAAGTTCAAAATACACATAGCAAACATTTATGCATATACATTGTGGTCTGTACATCTTTCTTTTACAAAGCATGTAATACTGTTAATGCTGACCTGTGTGATGCTATTGCAGTAACTTACCTCTTGTGTGTTGGATATATTCCCAATACTGATGCTGTGCAGAGCCTTGCCAAGTGCAGACAAGTTAAAAGAACTACAATCTTTTGATACCCAAACACCTGTCTCATATATATATGTTTTCTAGGTGGTTGTTCAGGCTAATAATATTGACTTTAGGTGGGTGGCAGGTAATGAAGACATCTTTGGTAATTCATTCTTTGAGTCACCCTGGCTCTTCCTGGCATACTGTATTACCATCCCCCCATCCCAGTGGATAGCAATTGAGAGTCATTTATTAGACTGACTCAGATATGTTTGTGAATTAGATTCTCCCTCTAGATCAGGAAATGCCTTTTAATAAAACTGCCAACTTCAGACACAATTTAAGACTTGTGAGGATTCTCTGAGAATGGCAACAAAAAAAAGTGAAAGAAAAATGTATTCTTCCCCTGGGACTGACTGAACAATGCATATAAATTTGTGATAATAAGAATACCCCCCTGTGCTAAATGTCCATTATAGGGAGAGATACTGACAAAAAAAGAGGGAAACAAAGGTGGTGATAGATAGATAGATAGATAGATAGATAGATAGATAGATAGATAGATAGATGACTAGAAAGGTAGATATGGTATAGAAAGTATAGAGATAGATAGATAGATAGATAGATAGATGACTAGAAAGGTAGATATGGTATAGAGAGTATAGATATAGATAGATAGATAGATAGATAGATAGATAGATAGATGACTAGAAAGGTAGATATGGTATAGAAAGGATAGATAGATAGATAGATAGATAGATAGATAGATAGATAGATAGATAGATAGATAGATAGATAGATAGATAGATGGAGATGCGATATAGTAAGCACAGATAGATAGATAACCAGAAAGGTAGATATAATATAGAAAGTATAGATAGATGGACAGACAGATAGATGAAGATATGATATAGTAAGCATAGATAGATAGATAGATAGATAGATAGATAGATAGATAGATAGATAACCAAAAAGGTAGATAAGATATAGAAAGTTTAGAAAGAAAGAAAGAAAGAAAAAAGAAAAAGAGAGAAAGAAAGAAAGAAAGAAAGAAAGAAAGAAAGAAAGAAAGAAAGAAAGAAAGAAAAAGTTAAGGCAATGATTTATGAATACATATGAGGGAGACAGAAAGATTAGGTATAAGGCAGCTGGAGCAAAATAACTTGATATATGTGAATTTCTCTGTTTTTATGCACATCTCTATTCATTCAGCCAAAAATATATGAGGTCAATCGATTTAGTTATGCCAGTGGAATCTCTAAATTGCAATCATAACGCACGTCTGCATACCTTAATTAAGACTTGACTTGTAAAAAAAAACCTATTCTTCCATTATAGGACTCCAATGCATCCCAGATACACTTTTTTCTGGTTCATCATATTTTTTTTACTGGGAAATAATTGTGCCCCCTCCCTATTCCATTATTTGGATTTCCAGTCTCTTTTTCATTGCTCCATCCCACTTCCTCCCACACTCTCACTGTGGGGTTTTCAATATAAACTTTCTTATCCATGTTAGAAGATTCTTTGGAGAGTCTGATCATTACAGAGAAAATCATTAAAACTCTCCTTATGCCAATCTCCATCTCCTAAACCTACTGAGTATATTTATTGCACTTCCACCTACACACTGAAACAACAGACACACCAAGTTCTCAAAGCAACCTTCAGAGAGCTCCCACGCACATCACATCTATGGATTGAGTGGTCAGTGTGTTATTAGCATTGTAAGACACCTTAAACAGAGCGAGACCTTTCCCAACCAAGAGGAAGTATTCTGGACATGATACCTCTCTGCAGGATGCAGGACTGGGACTTTTATCAGCCTCTTTGACATCTCAGCATCCATCCTTTCAGGCACCACTTTCAATATATCATCCTTCAATTGCCCCATGATATAGCTCACCAGTAATTGCAGCACTTCATTGTGAGTCCCTGGCTGTCAGTCTGATTTAGGTCACCTATTCTGTAGAATATAGGAAAGTCTGTTGATATCTTTTTCTAAGCCCTATGACAGAGAAAAAGTCTCACAGATCTTCCAAGGCTTACTGTTATATGAATATATCTCTAAATAAGCCCAGTAGTGACTAATGCAATATTTCACTGTTGACGTGTACTATTGATTAATTAGAAATACATTGTTTATTGAGGACATTGCTTCTTTTGCTTTGTTGATAACTTTTTATTTTTTATAATGCAGGTTATTTTTAAGCTGTTGTTTCATGAGCATTGTCTGAAATGAGCACCTTCTGATGTAGTCTTACAGATTTGGATGCAACTCACCAGTGTTTCAACAGATAATTAAAGTAGCATGTCTCTTGGAAGTTTGAGGGGAAACTGTTAGCAGTTGTCCATTGTTCTAGAATCTAGATTGTAAACTCTAATGAGCAGCGCCCCCTGAATCCTCCTGTATTAATTTGTATTGTAATTGTACTGTCTGCCCTTACATTGTAAATCGCTGCATAATATGTTGGCGCTATACAAATCCTGTATAATTATAATTTCAGTTTAACAAAAATGAATTATAAATCATAAAACATGATTGTATGCACATACATAAGCATGCATATAATAGGAAAAAAGTTTTATGTTTGTTTTGTTTTTTTTTGTTTTTTTTTATCAATTTGCTAAAGAAGTACCGAATGTTCAGTAGACGATCCCCTTAGTAAATTAGGTGTTGACCTGACAATGTTATTGAAGTGCATTGTTCATTTTGTCAACCCAGTCACATAAAAACATTTGTTTAAAAAAAAAATACAGATTGTCCTTAAAAATGAATGAATGGTTGATGTTAAACATCTTCACTTTATTCACTAAGCCAACTATCCATACACATTACTGGGTTATATAGTTTCAAATTTAGGTTGAAAAAAGAAATACGCCCATCTAGTTCAACCAACAGGAAAAAAACAAACAATTAGAAAACCTCCATAAACACTAACTTATACCTTCTGTTAACCCAGAGGATGACAAACCCCTCAAAAAACATATTCTCTGGATCAACTGCCACTGGCAATGTTCCCTGTAGATGTTTGTATCCAGGTTTATTTGATGCATTTAGAATTACATCCAGCTCTTTTTTAAAACAATCTGCTAAACTGACCAGAACTAGTTCTTGAGGGAGTCTATTCCACATTTTCACAACTTTTACTGTAAAGAAGCCTTTCCATATTTGAAGATTAAATCTCTTTTCCTACAGATGTAAAGCGTGCCCCCTTGTCCTCTGTAATGACCTGAAAGTGAACAATTCAATAACAAGTTCATTATATGAACCACCTATATATTTATACATGTTGATCATTTCCCCCCTTAATCTCCTCTTCTCAGGGAATACATTCAGTTCCTCTAATCTTTCCTCATAGCTGAGCTCCTCCATGCCTCTTTTCAGTTTGGTTGCCCTTCTCTGCACTTTATACAGTTCGCTGATATCATTTTTGTGACCTGGTGCCAAAAACTGAACTTCATATACCAAATTGGGTCTTACTAATGATTAGTACAGGAACAGAATGATGACACTCTCACTCTCCAGTCTATACATCTTTTAACCACTTCAAGTCCGGACACTTTTACTCCCTTCTTGCCCAGGCCAATTTCCAGCTTTCAGTGCTGTCACACTTTGAATGACAATTGTGCGGTCATGCAACACTGTACCCATATAACATTTTTAGCATTTTTTGAGGCAAAACGTTATTTTGGTGGTATTTATTCATCACTGGGATTTTTATTTATTTTTTGCTATGTAAATGAAAAAGTCCAAACATTTTGTAAAAAAGAGTTTTTCTTACAGCATTTTGCAAATAAATAATCTTTCTTCATAAATCTTGGTCAAAATGTATTCAGTTATCTTTTTAGTAAAACACAGCTTGTCACATGGTACAAGGCTGTTATGAATAGCCTTGTACCATGTGACCTCTGTGACCATTCACAGATTTCACACGTACTAAGCAATGATGTCAGAAGTGACATCTTGCTTACTACTCTTCATGTGATCACTGATTGGCCAATCACACAGAGGTCCCGTACAACGATCGGTGTTCCACTGTGTCCGGAGGACATAGCGGGCACCAGATCGCTCCCAGGGAGCTCGCACAAGCAGGGGGCGGGAAGGCCGTTTATAAATGGCCACCTGCCCCTGCACTGCTCCCTTCCGGCTGTTTATATACATGAGCCGGACGGGGGGTGGTTAAAACAAATAAGTAGTTTAGTTTTATAAACTGCAGCTTGGCTTTGCTTGCTGTTATTAAGTCTATGATCTACCAGAACACCCAGATCCTTCTCCATTATTGACTCCCCCAGGGGTTCTCCTCCTAGAATGTGTGATGCATGATATATGCCTCTTTAAACCCACAGGCGCATAACTTTACATTTATCAACCTCATTTGCCACATAGTTGCCCAGTTAAAGTGGGTGTAAAGTGTATATTTTTTTAAATAACAAACATGTTATACTTACCTGCTCTATGCAATAGCAATGCACAGAGTGGCCCAAATCCTCCTCTTCTGTGATCCTCCACTGGCACGCCTGACTCCTCCTCATCTTGGTGTGGCACGCACCCCCTGCTCCCTTGTCATAGCATTTGACTGACAGCAGCAGGAGCCAATGCCTCCCATTGCCTCAACAAAGCTTGTGAGAGCAGGGAGAGCTGCTACAGACAGCCACAGCTCTGGATCAATTGTGGGCTCAAGGAAGTAAAAGGGAGTAGGGTGAGGAGGCGATACTAATACCTAAAAACATTTTACCTTAATACAGGGAATGTATTAAAGGGTAACTCCACTTTCATAAGAAAAAAAATTAGCAAATAAAAAAAATAATATTTTTTACAATTGTGACGCAAGCCACATTGTAATTTTTTGTTATTAAATATTACCTTTACTTTTCAATTTTTCAATCTGCAGCACTCTCATTTTCTGTAAAATCCAATGCATTATGGCTACCTGGAGGTATTCTCTACATAGATGGTGTACAGAACACCCCCCAGAAATATAATTTCTTGCTTGAGCATTTGGCTTACTTATTTCTCAGAAGTCTACACTAAGATTTTGAACATCCCCTGCAGCAAAAATGTCATCTTTGGTGAGATACTCCCAAAGGGAAATCGCATCTAAAGGGATGCAGACCCTGCCATTTTCCTCATTAGAGCCCTCCAGGTGCAGCATCTGGTTGATAATTATAAAATCACCCCCATACAGATTCACTCTGCACATGAACACAGACAAACAAACATCCATTTCTCCAGAATAACTAAAGGTAGGAATCTGCAACAAAGTTAGTTAAAAAAAACCCTGCAATGTACATAGATCATAGAGGGGAATATTTTTTTTCAGCAAAAGTGGAGTTACTTTTTAAGGTAAAAAATGTTAAGACTTTACAATCAATTTAAATAGGGCTGGCTTGTAAATTGGAGACATCCCATGAAGATGCTATTCCACTACATAGCTTGGTGTCATCTGCAAAGACAGAAATGGTACTATTAATCCCAGCCATTTATAAATAGGTTAAAAAATAAGGGTCCCAACACTGAACCTTGGGGTACACCACTAATAAACTTAGACCATTTAGAGTATGAATCTTTAAAAGAGCTTTGGCCCTACTTCTCCTATGGATCAGTAGCACCTTTCACACGAGCAGTCCATTTAAAAAAAAGCAAAAAAACGGATCAAACAGTTCACAGAAGTGTAGAACAAACTGCACTCCTCTTACCGATTTTCAGTGAGCTAAAGCCCGCTGCCCGCACTCAGCCTTTCCAGACTCTGGACAGATCCTAACTTTATTGTTGGGATTCACCCAAATGTCTGGACTGTCAGCTGATTTAGCCTCTAAACACAACGCTGAGAGCCTAAGCCAGCTGCTTCTGCCCCCTCCACAGCCATTGGCTCCAGGGAGAGCTGGAGGGGCAGAGCAGAGAGCCAATGACTGACACTCACCACTCTCTGCTCACTGAAGTCTGAGAACTAAATGATCAGAGAGAGGTCTTTGATCACTCAGTTCTTAGTGTAGAGGCAGCAGAGGACAGCAGCAGCATCAGATCAGTGCTGCATTTACCTAGGTTAGTATAAATGTCTTGGATTTTTTTTTTAATCCCGACCTTCTCTTTTAATGAATATCTCTGAATATGGTCTATAAGCCAGTTTTCTATCCATTTACAAAACGTGTGAAGCTTAACCACTTCATAAACGTGGTCAAAACAACACCCAAGCCTAATATTGCAACTTTCACCCATGTTAGTAAAACTGTAGATATTGTCAAAACTACTTAGTATATTCAGGTGGATTATACCTTGCTTTTTTCCTATTTAAACACATTATCTCTGACACTAACTGCAACTTGCATTGGCACTAACACGGACACTAATTGACACTGACACTAACTGTCATTAGCTGACAATTGCCCTGACACTAACTGACACCAAGTACCATTACCTGATATTTACACTGACAGTAACACACTGCCACTAACTGCCAGCAACACTGACACCTACACTCACTAAGCTAGGTAAAGCATTGAACTAGAAATTTTTTTTTTAGTATACGTAGATGTCTCCATAGCAAGGAGGAATAGATACTTTGTATCCTTTCCTCCTTGCTAGCAGAGAGGTCTGTTGTCTTTCCTCTTCACAAAGGTACTGGCTGCAAAATGAATGATCACTGTGATAGCCAATCAGAGACTATCACAGTGATCATGTGATTGTGATCCAACTCCCCCAGGTCCTGATCGTTACTAGAGACCCGGGGCTGTCACTGATCTAGCGTGCTCCCAGCATACACACGAGAGCACATATACGCGGTGCCCAGGTTTAGCCACTTGACCTCCGAAAGATTTACCCCCTTCATGACCAGGCCAATTTTTATTATTCAACATTATGCTATTTTAACTAGTAATTGCAGTGCAATGCTGTACGCAACTGAAACTTATATAATTTTTTTTCATACAAACAGAGCTTTCTTTTGGTGGTATTTGATAACAACTTTTGTGATATAAATGAAAAAATACCGCAAATTTTGACAAAAATGATATTTTCTACTTTGTTATAAAATAATATCCAATAAATTCAAATTTCATAATAATTTTAGGCCAAACTGTATTCTGCTACATGTCTTTGGTAAAAACAAAGTCCCAATAAGTGTATATTAATTAGTTTGAGTGAAAGTTATATCGTCTACAAACTATGGTATAGATACTGGAATATACGCAGCTTTTACTGTCTAACTTTCATCACATTTCTTGAGGTGCTAAAATGCCAGGGAGGGCACTACAAACATCCTCAAAATGACCTATTTTCAAAAAGTAGACACCGTAAGCTATTTGCTAAGAGGTATGTTGAATCCGTGGTAAATGTAAATTTTGTCCACAAGTTTTTGGAAAATGACAACTTTTTTTTTTTTTGCACAAAGTTGTCAAATATATTGCTCACACATGCTAAGAGTACACAGAATGGAATTACACCCCAAAATATATTCTGCTACTTCTCCCAAGTATAGGGATACCACATGTGTGAGACTTTTTGGGAGCCTAGCCGCATACAGGAGCCCGAAATCCAATGACCTCATTGAAAGCCTGAAGGTGCGTGATATACTCATTTCACTTCCTCACTACCTATCACAGTAGCACAACACCCCCTCTCCCATATTACCCCTTTTCAGAAATTAGACACCCCAAGGAATTTAATAAGAGGCGTGGTGAGTGTTTTGAAGATCTCATTTATTGTCACAAGGTATTGAAAAAGAAAAAAAGAAAAGAAAAAATACATTTCCGTTTTCTTTATTTTCCAAAAACTTGTGGCAACAAATGGGATCTGCAAAATGCTCACCATGCCTCTTAGCAAACACCTTGGAATGTTTGCTTTCCAAAAAGGGGTTATTTGGGGGGGGGGGTTTATACCACGCTGGCATTTCAGAGCCTCCGAAACTGTGACAGGTAGTTAGGAAGTGTAATGAGGAAATAAAGCCCTTTAACAGCCCGAAGGTGCTTATTGGATTTTGGGGTCCTGTACATGGATAGACTGCCAAAAAGTCTCTCGTATGTGATCTCCCCATACTCGGGAGAAGTAGGAGAATGTATTTTAGGGTGTAATTCTACATATACCCATGGCATGTGTGAGCAACTTTGTGTAAAGTTTTTGTCAACTTTGTGTAAAGTTTTTGTCATTTTCCAAAAACCTGTGGTAAAAAATAAAATCTTCCATTGACTCAATATGCCTCTCAGCTAATAGTCTGGGGTGTCTACTTTCCAAAAAGGGGTCATTTGGGAAGGGGGGTGTTTGTGCTATCCTGGCATTTTATGCCCAATATTAGAAGCATCTATCACACATCACCCACTCTTCTGACCACTTGAAGACTAAGCCTTTTCTGGCACTTTTTGTTCACATGAAAATAATCAGTATTTTTGCTACAAAATTGCTTTGAACCCCCAAACATTATATTTTTTTAAACCACAGGCCCTAGAGAATAAAATGGTGGGTGTTGCAATTTTTTTAAGTCACAGTATTTGCGCAGCGATTGTTCAAACACAGTTGTTTTTGGAAAAAAAAATTTTTTGAATTTGAATGCACAAAAACACAATATATTGGCCAACTATTATGTAAAATATAAAAGATGATCTTACACTGAGTAAATAGATACCAAACATGACATGCTTTAAAACTAAGCACACCCTGTGCAGTGGAGACAAACTACATACATTTTTAATATCCATAGGCAATGTTTTAAAAGCCTTTACAGGTTACCACTTCAGATTTACACAGGAAGTCTAGTGCTAGAATTACTGCAGCCCGATCTGAAATTCACAGTGATACCTCACATGCATGGTGCAATCGCTGTTTACATACCAACACGGGACTCTAGATCTCTCATCTGCCCTTAAAGCACCTGATCTCACCAAGATCGATGTGATCAGATGCTTTCCAAATTAAAACAATGGCGCTGCTTATATCCAGCGAAACAGAAATGATGAAATGTTCGTAGTTTCCAGTTTCTTAGACTGTAGATATGATTGGAGCCATTATGGTCTCCGATCAGCTCTACAGTCAGCCGGTGGAAATTCCAGCTGCATTCTCTGGTTCCCTTCCCACTGCTTTTAAAACAATTCAGCGGCTAATTATCATGAATTTGAAAATGCTGTCATCCAAATGAAACAAATGAAGGAATGAACAAATGCATTCTTTTTTTTTCATTATAACTTTTTTCGGATTCATTGCCATTTGTTGCTATGTCCATTCGGAAATTCAGATGCATCCAAATCTCCAAAAATTTAAATTTTGTCGAAAAACTAATATGAACAAACTGATTCACACATGTCTAACTGTGAATAAACTGTCCATTGGTCAGTGCAGTTTGCAAAAAAAAAGTATAAAGCCAATGAAATGTGATTAGCATCAAACAATATAGTAAATGACTTGGGTTTGTAGTCTGCGTCCACATTCCTTCCATGCGCCAATTGGTGTGTAAGAGGAAAAAAAGCTTCCTGTTTGCAGACAGCACCCGGAGTAGACTAGTAATAGTGTCACCCAGTACTATAACAGTGTCATCCATCCTGCCACTGTCATTCACTCCTCTACAATATACTGTATATCAACTTCATCCTGCACGTGATCTGACCAATGCCTCTCTTCCCCTATCATTTGCACAATTAGCCCGTCATCTCTATCCTCACACTGTATGTGACCTTCACAGTAACCCTATCACTGCCTGTTTCCTCTGTATATGACTTATACATTTAATGTATCTAGTGCATGATTACAGAGCACTATGTATTTACTCCCTCAATATCAGCATGTTTCTTTATTTTTTTAAAATTGTGGCAAAAAATCAGATCACCTTTCTAAAAAAAGTGTCATTTTGTGGGTTTTTTTTGTTGGCCACCATTTTTATTTGCTATGCTTTATAACAGAAACTCAGAAAAATATATTTTTTTTCAAAATATTTGTTTTTTTTAACTTTTATATGTCAAAAAGTAAAGACCCAGGTATTTTCAAATACCACCAGAAGAAAGCTATACGTATCTGTCTCTAAAAAAAGTATATAAAATGCACCAGGGTACAGTGTTGAATGATGGTACATTGTAACATGCTGGTCCTCAAGTGGTTAAAGAACTTAAAATATTTTGAATCACAGCATGTAACTGAGTGACGTCTTTACTTTCTCTGCTTGTAATGAAAATGTAGTTGATATGCAGTCCATTATTTGTCATAGTCTCATACTTTCCATTGCATTGTGGCAGTGGAATTTTTGTTCTTGAACTCTGAGAAACTTAAAAGGACACCCTTGCACTGGGGCTGTGCCCAAACAGCATGGATTAATTGTTCATTTAGGTCTAGGAGGCATTGAAAAGTAGAATTACTTACCTGATTCTCTGCTCCTCCATTCTGCCACTGGTCTCCGCAGTATCTTCTCCCCTGTGCTCCAACTGTCTAAGGTTCTGTTGCCATTACAGCTGATGTAGGGTTTATAGCCCTGCAATGGACCTGAGGATGGTGAGCAACAGTCCACCACTGGAATATGGGGAGTCCTGTCTACCAGTCAAGGTGAGGATCAAGTGAGTAAAATTGCTTCCACTAGACCAATGATCTCCAGACCTTCTGGACAAATGGCCAGTTTACTCTCCTTCAGACTTTGAGGGGCCCAGACTGTGACCAGTGTGAATACAAAATGCCCTGGCATCAACAGGAGTAAACAATGCCCCATCATTGGTATTAGTGGGAGGTTTTTTGCCCTATTGTTGGTATTTGGGGGAGAAATAGTGCCCCATCATTAGTGTCATTGGGAGGAATAATGTTCAATTGTTGGTATCAGGGGAAGGAATCGTGCCCCATTACTGGTGTCAGTTGGAAGAATAGTGCCCTGCCATTGATGTCAGTGGAAGGAATGGTGCCCCATCATTGGTGTCAGTGGTAGGAATAGTGACACATCATTGATGTCAGTGGGAGGAATAGTGCCCCATCATTAGTGTCAGTGGTAGGAATAGTGCCCTATTGTTGGTACCAGTGACAGGAGTTATGCTCCAATGTTGGTGTCAGTAGAAGGGCTAGTGCATTGTATCAGTGGTAGAATTAGTGCCCCAAGGGCCCGATAAAAGTAAGCAAAGGGCCACATCTGGCCCCAAGGCTGCAGTTTGAAGACCACTGCCTAAACTAAAGTTAGGCTATAAGACTTGTTAGAATTGGCCACAGATGAAAACTCTGAAGTTAGGGAGATGGAGACACCAAAGAAAGGAACATACCATGCCTTATGTGGCAATTTTTGATACAACTAGAAGGAGTTCTTCCTAAACCAAATATAGCAGTCTTTAGTTTTTTTCAAACTTTGACTGATTTCTTGTCACTTTCTTTATAATAATAGAACTCAAGGAAGATATTTTTAAGATACAAAGTTGAGGTTATTTTTAAGCAAACGATGTTAATGTTACGAAGTGTTCTGCCTAGATGTAAAAACAATAGCAAACAGACGTTCACAGTTCTGAACATTTACAACCATGAGAGTCGCTACATTTGTCTCTCTAAGCCACTTTGCAATAGCTTTTCAGGCCCCATCAGAGTAGACAATGAAAAAAAATGAGATAACTAATAAACAATTGCAGCCACTGTCATGACAACATGATGGAAAATCTGTGTGATAAATGCCCTTCCAGGGACCACCAGTGTTTGTTATTGCTCTCAGATTAACTTGCACACAACTTATATTGCAGTTAATGCTTGTACCTAACGCATTGCTTTCACATGTTGGGCTATAATGATGGCTTACCAATGTAAACCAATCGGGCTGATCTGACAGCAGCAGCAGGGTTTACTTAAAGTGATTCTAAAGGTTTTTTTAAAGAAAAAATAACAAACATGCCTATACTTCCCTTCTGTGTTTTGCACAGAGCAGCCTGGCTCCTCCTCTTCTTGAGTCCCCCGCAGGGTCTCCTGGCCCCTCCCTCCTGTTGGGTGCCCCCACAGCAAGTAGCTTTCTATGGGAGCACCTGCTGCTCTGTGTGCCCATTCACATATGGAGAGCCCCTCTCTCTTCTTATTGGCTCATTGGCTCTGATTGACAGCAGTGGGAACCAATGGCTCCCTCTTCTGTCTAAGACAATGAGAAGAGGGAGTCCCAGGATAGCAGAGACTCCAGTGCACATCGCTAAATCGAGAGGGGGTTGGGTGAGTATTAGGGGGGCTGGAGGGGGAATGCTGCACACAGAAGGTTTTTTTACCTTCATGCATAGAATACATGAAGGTAAAAAACCTTGAGCCTTTAGAACCACTTTAAGCCTTAAAACTGAACTCTAGCCTTACCTTCAGTCTTGCTCATTTGCACAGATTTCCCTACTGTACTGAAGCTGCTTACACTGATTCACTGCACACTGTATAGCATCAATGGGGAAATCTGTCCAATTATTTGTTACCAAAATAACTGCTTTATAAAATGTGACTCTATTATATTGTACTATTTGTGACAGTATGAACGGCAAAGTGATGGATGGACGATATGTGAGGTATTCTGAGAGAGCTGTGTGTGTACTATACCTACAAGAAAAGGTTTGCTTTTGCTTTGTTTTGGTGACAGGGAGAAGCCCTTCACCTCTGAGAGAGGAAACGCCTTTTGTTTAGTTAGTGCCTGGATGGCAAGGGTTTATTTTGATGTTTTCTTTATTTTGATATTTTCTGCAAACCTCTTAAATAAAGCTGACAACCAGTCAGATTTTGATGAAAGCCTGCTGTGCGGTCTACCTTTTTCCCAGGGAACGTGATCCCCCCACCTGAGCTAACCCCACATATTGATGAAGGGGCAATTTTGTCAAAGCAATTAAAGGCATTGGATGTCAGCTCTTGATAGACCCTTTTATTGTAACAAATTAATATTTATATTTAGCCCAATCTCCACAGTTTGGTACTCTCATTCTTTCTCTTCATATAAGCAATCTCTTTTTTAGTCTTAGTTGATTGGGATTTTAAGTAGATAGTTGATTGCGGTAGTAAAGTGTAGGTACTTGTATACAGACTTACTGTCTGTGCAAAAAAATTATTTCATCCATGTGGGGCTTAATCATAGAGGCTCTATGATTAATCCATTAAGGACATCATAACACATATATATGGCATCCACAAAGTGGACTTTAACGAGTTGCCGTTCACCCTATAGCAGTTTTACTGCTACAGGGCGGACTCACTGAACAAAATCACGTATATATACGTGATCCTCACTCCTGTCATGTTCCCAAACCAGGGGCATGTGCGTACGCACCCACCAGCCCAGCAGTGCTGTGATTCGGTACAGCACCAATCAGTCACCAGATCCAGGCCAAAGATTTTTTACCTGGACCTGCTGATTGACTGCACCAAAGCAGATATCATCCTGTGAATGACAACTGGTTAAAGTCCACTTTGTTAACAGAACACAGGCACAGGAAATGATGCAAAATTCCCTCCTGGAGCCATTTTCGGTTCCAGTGAGAGAAGAGAGCAAATCCACATGAATCAAAGCAGCACACTTTTCACTAAAATACTTAGTTAGTCACATTTTAACCCCCTGATTGCCCCCCAGTTAACCCTTTCACTGCCATGTCACCAGTGTCATTAGTACATTGTGAACTTTTTTTTACTGATCACTGTATTAGTGTCACAGGCGACTTCAGATAGCATTAGCATCAGTTAGTGTCCCTCCCAGATGGCATCAGATTGCCCCCCACTACATTACCATCACTTTTAACCCGTTGGGTGCCAGGAACACTCTCACAGACACACTATAAACCTCTATTCCTAGTAGATTGTCTGAATGGATCAATATTTTTGATCAGATCAGAACTATACTAGCGTCCACAATAGTATAGTGTCCCCAAAAACCCAGCGTTAGCAGGATCAGCTCCAACACCTACCAGCAAGTGCAGTGTCAGTAGATCACTATCACTTGATACAATACACACAAAACTGCAGCATTGGCAAGATCAGGCCTAATCTCTGCTATCAGTATATTTTTTTTGTAGCGGTTCAAGCAATCCCTGACAGCCAGGTGCTCTTTTTCCCATGAGTCGCTCTAGGTACCTCTAGTTAGTGACCAAAATGTCCAAAGAAAGGTACACTAGTGAAGAGACCTACAGTATTCTGAGGATGTCAGATGAAAGTGAAGGGGAAGCCTCACTGACAGAATCAGGCTCAGAATACAAACCTGTAAAGAGCAGCGGCACCCCGACAGATAACTTATTTTAGTTTAGGACAGAGTGGAGAGGGAATAGAACATCTGTTATGTTTGTATCACTGTCTGTGCCACCATTAGGGAGATTTACTCTGTTTATCTGTCCGGTTTGCCATTATTACTGAAAGTGAAGGTAAAAAAACAAACAAACAAATTTTGAGTTGTCCCCAGAACAATAATAAAGGGGAATTCTTCCAACAGGGACAGTAGTGCTGATGACCCCGGTGACAACCAGGAATTCCCTCACTTTGGACAGATTTCCTCTCATTTTCCATTTTGCCTTTGGGACAGGAGGTGAAGACAAGATTCCCCTCAATGTGACACAGATGTTAAAAATAAAACAGACAACAGTTATAACCCTCCCTTACTTTATCGAAATGAATAAAAAAGTTTTGCCAATATACTACAGGGGTTTATGCTTGCTTGCTTTACTGCAAAATGACCAAAAAGTTTCAAAGCAAAACAACTGTTCAGAACTGGGAAGGAGAAAGAATAAGGATGAGTCCTTGCAATGTGAAGATGCAGAGTTTTGTCTTGTCTGACTTGTAAAAAATAAAACTTTGTAGGCTCAATCCAAAAAGCTAATATATCATAAAAGGAATACTTATTTAAAAGGTAACAATTATTTTCAGCCCAATGAGATGTTTCAATTACAGTCACATGGCTAAATTGGAGAGGCTAATGCTTGTGTTAAAGCTTTGTAAATTGTGTCTACTAAGTCCATGCTAAAGCATTAGGTATCATCAGTATAATTTATAGAACTCTGCTAAGAACCATTCAATTTAAACTCATAAAAGAACAAGATTCCCAAGTAACTATCATGATGACTTAGGCAAGCTATACATGAGTTGAATTCTGAATGAATTTTCCTTACAAAATCAGAGATTTCGAGCATTTTGTGATCCAATGGTACCACCATTGATTTCTAAATTAACCAACCAAGCCTTCAGTTTCACCTCATGTAGCTACAAAAAAGAATTTTCATGTCTGGGAATCTTCTTTTTTTTCCAGGTCACAGCTTATGCCCATTTCTTTTCTGATTAAATTTCTAGCATGATTCTCCCATCATTGATTAGAAATTAGTTAATTTTTCAAAAAATTTCCAACATGCCCAATCACTCAAATTCAATGGCTGCACAGAAACCAGTGCTGCAGACCACTATTGGTTCAAAATTTGAATGAATATTCTTAGTTACAATATTCTAAAGAAAATTATTTTGGAATTTGACCCATGTATGGCCTGCATAACATCTATTTTGTTGTCATATATACTGTAGATGAAAGAACGTCTTGATCCTCTACGTGTGATAGGCAGTGTTCAAATCTAGTTTCAATTGATAAGATCTGCTTGTACATTTTAGACAGGGTTTATAATGGGAAACACAGATACACAGCCCCCTCATAAAGAGATTTTCCTTCCTTGAGGGTCTAAAATACAGCATCTAAAGAAAGGTATGCTACAGTTTTTGATTTTTTTTTCATTTATGGTGGGTGACTAGGACATGTAGCAAATATAAAGTAATTATTATCCCAATCTGGCTGCAAAACTGGTAAAGATATCCTGCATCTATTCTCAGACAAAATAGCCCTGGTTTAATATACTGTATACAAGGCAATAATGGGCCACACCTGTCTACATTTCCTTTACATTTTTTTTTATATTTCATGTCCAAATTTTGTAATGAGAAAGACAGTTAAAGCTGAAGTTTAATTTGTTTTTATTTTGCATTCACTCTTTTATTGCATTTTCATTAACATGATAATAACACTTTTAAGCAAAGTCTGTCTGTTTTCAATTCATATCTTGTTTTAGTTCCACTTAGATCATCACTCACTCTCATCACTCAGCAGATGGGGAGAAAGCGATATGCTCTCTGAAGAGTGACCCAAATGCTGACAACTTTTCAAAGTGCAAAGCACATTTGAATGAGCCCTTAATTTGTTTTTAATTATTTTTTAGAATTGAATTTTTTTTTTAGAATTGTATTTTTTTATTTATATTTTATACTTTGTAGCAGCCCTTCAAGTCTCACTTAGATCGCTCATTGTGCTTATTCAGGAAAGACATATGACATGTTTACCGGCCCCCCACTCTCCACCTGGGTCTCTTCAGCAGCTGTTGGCAGGAAAGGAGAGGAGGGATGCCAGCAGGGGGAGCACACAGGTGGGACCAAACAGCAAGAGAATGGGGGTGCAGATACTAGAACCAATCCCCCTGCAGTGCAGCCAGAGGTAGAAAGCCAGCAGTGCTGCAGGGGCATCCACAAAAATCACAAAGCAGTACAGCCAGCCCTCCTGCTCGGCAGATGCCCAGGCCCCCTTTTGAAGTGATGGGGCACGGTACATGAAGGCTGGCTGTACTGCCTTATCAGGGGCCTTGGCAGGCATGCTGGCAATTCAGCAATCTCACAGGTAAGTACAACAGGGAGGGGGGGAGGGGGGTTGCAGAGAGTGTACAGTATTAGTTTACCTTTAGATTTTTTTCTATAAAGGTGAACAAACACTTTAAGGATCAAAACAGTACACCATCAGGATCTATAGGAAAGTTTTGTCCAGACCAAAGTTGTGTTTTAAGTATTAAAATGGTTAATTTGCTTTTAACTTTACAATGTGTGAAATAGAATAACTATATACTAGTTTTAACAAGAAAACATTAGTGGATGGCTCTGTGTGCATTGTAAAGGGATGGTTTGATAGGAAAAAAAATTAAATTTTGCCGAAATAAAAATTCAAGGTCCCCAAAGTTACAAACAACTTGACCCTAGTTTTCTTAGTTTAAGATGTCATCATGGCTAAAATATTTAATTTTCTTTCCATTGTGAAGAGTTGAACCTTTTCAGGTGCATATCTTATGAGAGCACTCATGTGTGCTGTAAGAATTTGCTATTCTTCCTTTGATGTAAACTGTGCAAACAAAGAAAAAGTTCTACTGCACTAAAACTGATGATGACAACAATAATGAAAATTAACATGATGACGACGATAATAATATTGAGCAATGAAGATGACGGTGAATGATGACAACCTCTTAGATTGTAAGCTCCAAGGAGCAGGGCCCTCCTAACCCTCTTGCATTGAACTGTATTGTTGCTGTATTGTCTCCCGTTATATTGTAAAGTGCTGAGCAAACTGTTGGCACTATATAAATCCTGTATAATGATAATAATAACAACAATAACGAATAACTAATAATGATGCATAAATGGACAATGAAGCATATTATATTGGTGATTCAAGCTTGAAATGCCGTGCATACTTAAATGGTCACTGTGATTTGTGGAAAGAAAGTCCTTCAAGTCACTCGTTGGAAAATAAAAGAATATTGGACATGACGAGGCTTTGCTGAGGTTCCCAGTCCCAGTATGATTTGTCAAACTAAGCACTTTGGCCAAATTATTATTATTATTACAGATACTTATGTAGCGCCGTCAATTTACACAGTGCTTTACATATATGTTGTACATTCACATCAGTCCCTAACCCTCAAGGGGTGTACAATCTAAAGTGCCTACCTTACATTCATACATACACATACTAGGGCCAATTTAGACAGGAGCCAATCAACCTACCAGCATGTCTTTGGAGTGTGGGAGGAAACCGGAGTAAACACACTCAGGCACAGGGCCAAATGATAGATGTAGGTAAGTTATAGAACTCTAGCTTGCAGATGCACCTAGACGCTGCATCTACCTACTTGCCTAGGTGGATGCAGCATCGGTCCGATGTTGGATCTGTCCCCCGCCAGCTCTAAGTGTGAGAACTCAGTGATCACATGACCACTGAGTCCTCAAAGTCGCTTAGAGCAGAGAGCAGTGACTGTCAGTCACCACTCTCTGTTCTGCCTCCCCCCTCGCGTTTAATGGAATGCTGGGATGAGGGGGGCTCACTCAGGCTCTCAGTGAATCGCTGAGAGGCTGAGCCAGGTGCCGTTCCAGACTTTAAAGTCGGGATCTTTCCCCAACCTGGGTGACATCAGCTGAAAACGGATCACAAGAGTGCAGAATACACTGCACTCCTATAATCCACAGGAAAGTACAGCCAAAAGAGCTTTGGCCGTACATCTCCTTTAAAAGAAACCTGTTCCCAGACTATGCACATATTCTAAGCAAGCAGTAAAACACTTTACAAGATCTCATTCACCTCTGTAGCTATACGCATTGTGAAGATGTTCAGAAGCGAAGGCACTGAATTTACAGTTACTTTCCACACTTCTATGAAGAGGAGAATTTTGGCAGCCTGTCAGCCCTTTAATGTAAACAAACAGCGGGTGCTGCTAAGCTGCTAGAAGCTGACTGACAGCCAAATTTAGGATCTTGAGGGTACATTGCACTGATGCATTACTACAATGGCAGTGCAATACACTTCCATGCATTGTGGTGTACTGCATTACAAAGAAATTGTGCCTGTCTGATTCTTCTGAACAGTGTGAAGCTTCTTAGAGCAACACCTCTCTCACAGGGATGTAGGAAGAGTCTTGTAGTCCAGATAAATAGCTGAAAATATCCCCAGAGCTGCTCCATAGGGTAATGTTGGGAGGAGTCTCTGCTCTGCATACAGAGGATAATGGCTGCATGCACAGAATCACTTCACTTCAGGCTTGGCCATCTGGACAGCTGGCATGGTGCCGGGGCTTGGAAGGAAGATGCATGCTTGTGTGCTCAATCCAGGCAGCCTGTACACCTGGATTAATGTAGGAGGACCTGTCACCTGGAGACAGCTCACATGTCCAGTCTCTACTGTCTCATCAGGTGTGGTCTGTCCTAAAGTGTTACTAAACTCTGGACCCTGCATTCACTCTATCTGGTCTCCCACAGTACACAGAACATGGAAGTGCAGTTATTTTAGTAAATATAAACTGGTAAACCTTTTCTCATCAGCAGTTAGAGCAGTCTTGTGACTTCTATCAGTGTCCAGCAGAGCACTGGTTAATCCTTTAGGAGAGTTTTCATTCTCCTTGGACTGACCTGAGGGGGGGGGGTATCAGAGAAGTCAGGATCAAAAATCCTTTTTACACAGTGCAGAGGATTAACCCCTCAAGTTCCACAATGAGTATAACAAGCATGCTTTACTGCATATACAGACTGATTTTACTGTTGTGGGTTTAGTAACACTTTAACTCTCTTAACCGCTTCCCAACTACCCTATAGCAGAAGTACTGCTACAGGATGGCAGGGCTGCACAAAATCACATATATATATATATGATTTTGTATTACCGTGTAGGGGGTGCGCGCAGCCCTGCCTGCGCCGCCATTGGCGGCTTCAGCTGTTGATCACCGGGTCCCGGCCAGAGATTTCCCTCCGGCACCCGGAATCACCGAGTAAAAGTGACAGAGGAGAGGTCTGTATGTAAACAATAAAGATGTCTCCCCTTTCAGCACCAGCAGGCTGCTTTGTTTTGCTCTGCATAGCAGAGTAATACAAAGCAGTGTGCTTACATAGTAAAGCACACACAGACAAAACAGTAAAACAGCACACAGCACACAATTAACCCTTTGATCGCCCCAGATGTTAACCCCTTCCTGCCCAGTGTCATTAGTATAATGTCAGTGCTTTTTTATTAGCACTGGTCACTGTATTTGTGTCAGTGGGGATGTCAGTGACAGTTAGTTCCCCACCAGTGTCAGAATGCTTGCCTCGGTCCCACTATAAGTCGCTGATCGCTGCCATTACTAGTATAAAGATTTTTTTTTTAAACTCCGGTATATAAACCGCCATTTGTAGATGCTATAACTTCCAAGTAAACCAATTAATTTACATGTATTGGGATTTTGTTTTAGCAAACACATGTAGAAGAATACATTTTGGCCTAAATTTATGATTAAATTTGATTTTTTACATTTGTTTTACTGGATATGTTTTATAGCAAAAAGTAAAAGAAATTTTTTTTTTCTAAATTGTCGGTCTTTTTTTTGTTTATAGAGCAAAAAATAAAAACCGTACAGGTGATCAAATTCCACCAAAAGAAAGCTCCATTTGTGGGAAAAAAAGGACATAAATTTAATTTGGGTGCAGCGTTGCATGACTGCGCAATTGTCAGTTAAAGTAACGCAGCGCCATATCACAAAAAATGGCCTGGTCAGGAAGGGGGGTAAATCCTCTGGAGGGCAAGAGGTTAATGGATGGAGATAGGGGAATTGATCAGAGATGATACTACAGACTTCAACAATCATCACAAAATAGTGCAAACAAGTGACACAGGGATTACACTAATAACTAGTTAAAACAACTAAAACATTTGAAATTGTACAATGCCTTTAAGCCAGTTTAGACAGGTTGCTATACAGTATGCCAGAAATACAACAAGCAGATTGCATCTTCAAAATAAAATAAAATGGGCTTATTTCTTTCCAGACAGAATAAAGAGTCAATATAAAGATATGAAGCACCATTTTTTATACCCTTTTATTAAGGCCAATAGTGTGTGAGGTACAGAGGAGGGAAATTGAATGTGGAAAAAAATAATTTATTTTATTTATATTTGAAACTTAAAGCAGAAAAATTTCAGTGATTCCAAGTACACATTTTGGATAGTATATCATATAGGCATGCGCTAAAAATATACAACACCAAATAATTAAGTGTCCATATTAAAACTGTGAAAGTCCAAAAAAATCAATTAGAAATTCCATTGTGAACTGTGAGTGATCCACCTCCAAATGAATTAAATAAACTCACCAAACTCACACATTTTGGATAAACTGCTATTTCTGAGGGAGAGAGCAAGCAGATTTCAGCGATACATTTAAAATTAGATTGAATCTTTGAGTAGACATAATACAAATAATGTACAGATTTGCTGCAGAGAATCTCATCCTTATTAATGGGAGGATAACTCTGAGGCAGAGATTAGGCCTATTTTAACCAGAAATATTACCTGAAACTGCATTAAAGAGTTTTAAAAATTGCTCAAATCTGAAGATCAGAATTTCATTTGTGCTAGTAGCAAACACGCCTGCAGGCACAACGTTGGATTCTTTTAGCTAGACATATGAATAACACATGTATTTTCTAGAAAGGTACTATATGAAAATCATTTGGATTAGTTAACCACTTAAGCTCCTGGAAGATTTTACCCCCTTCACGACCAGGCCATTTTTTGCTAATCGTCACTGCTTTACTTGGTTAGTGTACAATAGATGTCACCCATTCTAACAAATGGGCACTAAGCCAAAACCCCTTAGTTATGAAAATAAAGGAGACCACACAACAAATGGCGTGAAAATGGCCATTGCAGCCTTTTATTAACAATTCAACTTAAACTAACATAAAGAATAAACATTCCTTAAAACAGAAACAGGTTACCGTTAAGCTTGTTAGGCTTCGAAGGCACTCAAAACTATATTCCATTATACTCTGCAGAACCTTTACCCTAAGACCCCCAGCCACAACACCACAGCTTGGGAGACAACATACTATTCGCAGTGCAACAATTTCCATGTTTCAGTTACACCTTCATTAGCAGGAATGCACCAGAGGGACACATAGTACTGATGGGTCCCGAACCATTATCTTAGCCTAAATTTTCACTGCTTGCAAAGACCAACAGCCACCCAGCTGCCATGACATCCACTAACCCAACAAGTCCAAACAGGTGAAGAAAAACAGAGAGGATGGGGTAGGTGGGAAGCTGTCTTCTGTGTCTGCCGAGCTCTAATGGATACCAGGGCTAAACCACCCCTCCTTAAGCCACCCAAGACCCCACCCAGCCACATGCCACCCCCCAAACAGGTAAGCCTTCTACTAAATAAAAAAACCTCCATTAACCCTTCACAGCAAGTCTCCCCTCTTCAAACAGTCATGTCTGCCCTCCTCTTTTTTTTTTGCTCCGAGCCTTCATTTACCTGGCAATTGTGCAGTCATGCAACACTGTACCCAAATGAAATTTATATAATTTTTTTCACACAAATGGAGCTTTCTTTTGGTGGTTTTTGATCACCACTGGGTTTTTCATATTTTATTATATAAACAAAAAAAGACATAAAAGTTTGAAAAAAAAAACAATTTTTTTTACTTTCTGCTATAAAACATATCCAATAAAAAAAAATATTTAATTAGTTTGCATGAAAGTTATAGCATCTACAAACGATGGTATATACAGTGCATCCAGAAAGTATTCACAGCACTTAACTTTTGCCACATTTTGTTATGTTACAGCCTTATTCCAAAATGGATTAAATTCATTTTTTTCCTCAACATTCTACAAACAATACCCCATAATGACAACATGAAAGAAGTTCATTTTGAAATCTTTGCAATTTATTAAAAAGAGAAAATGAAAAAATCTACATGTACATAAGTACTCACAGCCTTTGCTCAATACTTTGTTGGAGCACCTTTAGCACCAATTATAGCCTCGAGTCATTTTGAGTATGATGCTACAAGCTTGGCACACCTATTTTTGAGCAATTTCTCCCATTCTTTTTTGCAGTACCTCTCAAGCTCCATCAGGTTGGATGGGGAGCGTCGTTGCAGAGCCATTTTCAGATGTCTCCAGAGATGTTCAATCAGGTTCAAGTCTGGGCTCTGGCTGGGCCTCTCCAGGTCATTCACAGAGTTAGCCCATAGCCACTTCTTTGTTATGTGGGCTGTGTGCTTAGGGTCGTTGTCCTATTGAAAGATGAACCGTCACCCAAGTCTAAGGTCCAGAGCGATCTGGAACAGGTTTTCATCCAGGATATATCTGTACATTGCTGCATTCATCTTTCCTTTGATCCTGACTAATCTCCCAGTTCCTGCCACTGAAAAACATCCCCACAGCATTATGCTGCCACCACCATGCTTCACTGTAGGGATGGTATCGGCCAGGTGGTGAGCGGTGCCTGGTTTCCTCCAGATAAGACGCGTGGCATTCAGACCAAAAAGTTCAATCCCTGTTTCATCAGACCAGAGAGTTTTGTTTCTCATGGTCTGAGAGTCCCTCAAGTGCCTTTTGGCAAACTCCAGGCGGGCTGCCATTTGCCTTTTACTGAGGAGTAGCGTCCGTCTGGCCACTCTATCATACAGGATTGGTGAGTGCTGCAGAGATGGCTGTTCTTCTAGAAGGTTCTCCTCTCTCCACAGAGAAATGCTGAAGCTCTTTCAGAGTGACCATAGGGTGCTTGGTTACCTCCCTGGCTAAGGGCCTTCTCCCTCGATCGCTCATTTTGGCCGGATCACGTGTACTTTATGTGGGCCGCTCTGCCATGGTATATATGCAGTAGGTGGTAGCCAACTAGTTAAAAAAATATACATTTTAATGGGAGATAATCTTATAGACAGGGATCAGTCAGATTTCAGCATGAAAAATTACATTAAACTGTATTTTTAAGACACCAATACCATATAATTTGTACAAATGTGCTTAAAGTGGAACTGCACTGCACCTGAGCACCACAAACACAAAATGCTGTTTTATCCATTTTTATTATTCAAAGCAAACTCCCCCATCCATGTCTCCATGCTTTATTTTGCTTAGAAATAATTTTGAAAGTACCCCCTGGCATTTCTGGTCGTGGCGGTTTTGAGTAAGGGCAGACGATTCATGTATCATCTATTTCCTGGAATCCATCTGCCCTTAGCTCAGGTATAGGGTGACCTCAGAACCCTCCGTCCCCTTCTGAAGACTCCAGGGGTGTATGACATAATTTGCCTAGATATAGAAACCAGGAACAAACTGAAGAAATGTAAAAAAAAGAAGTTTAAAACCAGTAAATATATTATACTTCCTTATCTAATTACTAATGCTTGCAGCATAAGGTTTAAAAATAGCCTATGTTGATTGAGAGAGTAGAGTTCTACTTTAACAGAAGCTTATTTTTTTTCATGGGAGACAACTTATGAGCCAGGGAGATGACATATTTCAGCCTTATATATGTCTCCAACTCTTTCGAGGTCTTGAGGAAGCTAATAAGCGAAACGCGTCGACCTCTGGAGGACTCTGGTTGTCATGACATGCGATGCTATATATTAATAGGCTGACTAGCCAAAATACTGTTTTATGGTAAATGTTTGGAAGAAATGTTTCAATAAACATGTTTTTATACAATAACATGAGGCTGTCCATTTTCTGTACCTGTAAAGTCCCATTTGGTTTTTCTGTGGTTCTTTATACGGCATATTTCAGCCATAAATTTTAAATGAATCTGTATTGTTTCCAAAATCATGTAATACATCAAATTAAAAAACCTAATATATTATAACCCTACAATAATTTTCTCGCTAAAAAAGTTAACATTCCTTGCAATGGTGAAAAAGCTGCCGAAAAACTGGGTTTGAGGTGTTAGTGGTGCCAGCGCACCGTAACCCAACACAAATATTTTTGCAGCACACAGGATGTTACCTGCCAAAAATGTACATTCTTTGCAATTATAAATCAGCTGCAGAAAAATTGAGTCTGTGATGTTAGTGGTGCTAAAACACTGTAACCCTACTGAAATATTGGTGAAATAGCTGTGGACCAATTGGGTATGCCAAGTTAAAGCGCTGTTGCATTGGATGACAGTAATGATCCCAGTATGAGAAAGTAATGGTGGCAGGCCTACAGAGGTAGCAGTTGATGTTAACAGTGCCAAGCTAGCAGTGGTAGAAGGAAGTGTTAATTGTGGCAGAGTGTACTCATGAGGGCAGGAGGTGGGACAGCCCTGGGCCCTGGATACAGAACAATATTTTGAAGACTTCTCTTAGGTAGCCACCCCAACCGCTGATAGCAGTCTCCAAGCCATGTAGTCTGTGAGATAACATCAGATTCCAAGCCACATTGTCTGTAAGACAGGATTCTGCCAGCCTCTGGAAAGGAGATTAAAATGTTCCTCCACAGCATGTCCTCCAGGTGTTTTATCCTTCCTCCAACTGAGTAGTAATGACTTGAACTGCCCTGGGTTTGGGTAAGGGGTCTGTATTTTTTTTTTCTTAAAGCAGTAGTAAATAGCAGGAAAAAAAAGAAAATAAAAATCCCCTGCACAGTAATGTCATAATGTGCTAGTACGCATCGAATACTAGCACATTATGAAGGACTTACCTCAAAATAAAGCCCTCCAGCGCCATGCTGTCATCGCTGACAGGGCTTCCATCTTCACCCGATCTCCCTTTTGGGTTCACAAGCTCTGGCCGTCTAACTGGCTAAGCCGCGATGACATCACTCCCACACATGTGTGCGGGAGTTCTAGGCCACGGCACGTGCTCTGAAGGAATGGCACGGGTATGCCATTCCTTAAGAGCGCATGCGTCGGCTATCAAAAAGAGCTGATATCTCTTAAATGATGCACGTTTAGGAGATATTCATTTTACCTACAGGTAAGCTTAATTATAAGCTCACCTGTTGGTAAAAGTATTAAAGAAGAAGTTTACTACCACTTTAAAGAAGCCAGCAGTGAATGTAATTTGCCAGCAATTTAAACTATATCATGTTTGTGAGGCGGGGTTCATACTGATACGGTGCGGAATTTGCGTTTTCTGTGTGAATTCCGCACTGCATCAGAATCACACCCGTTCGTGCGAACTGATGCGATTGTTAAGTTAACAACACCCTGAAATTGGTCCACAAAATGCAGTGCAATGTGCAGAATGGGAATGCATAGGTGTAAATACCCATGCGATCCGATTCCAGTGCAGACCCAAAAAAGGGTCCTGCACCTTTTTAGTGCGGGTGCGGTGCAATTTGAGCCATACATGATGTATGGCTCAATCCCACCGCACACAGATCGCTTGTGATTTGCATAGGAATACGTTGCTGTTCCTGTGCGAATCACGCGCAGTATACCGCACCGCATTAGTGTGAACCTAGCCTCAATGTTACTTTTGCTGTGTAACATCCTACACCAAAAAGGAAAAAAATATGTGCAGAGTCTCCCCAAAATACCTACCAGACACATTGAGTCTTGAATGGATTTTAAGGGGGTACCTCATGCATAAAAAAACAAAAAACAAAAATAAAAAGTGTGAGGTTACCTAGGAAATCCATAAAGTACCCTTAGGGTTTGGTATGTATTTTAAGAAGGACTTCATCCAAAGAAAAAAAAAAAAAACAAATAGCATGAGGTCCCCCCATAATCTAAGCATGGAGTCTGAGGGAAGGGATAAGTGTGCACCCCCCTCCTCCTGCACCATAGTAGGCCACATACGCTCAAGATAGGGGGATGCCTTGCATGGGGGGACCCTCCCTGGAAAAACACCTTTTTCCCATGATCATAAGGAGAAAGGCTTCTTCCCCACAACTACTGCCCCATGGTTGTGGGAATATGCAGGCGAGGTGGCTTATTGAAATCTGGAAGCCCCTTTTAATATTAAGGAGGCCCCCCAATACTACCCGACCACATGAATTATTATTATTATATAATGTTTATATAGCGCCAATAGGTTTGCTCACATGAATGAGTAGAAGTACATAGGTGGAGCCAACAGTCATGGGAAATTTAATTTATTAGGCAAAATATAGCTGGAATTCATAAGGGCTAGGAAAATGCTGTGGCATTCATTCAATAATTTGTTGATACACTTATGCTACCTCCTATTTTTAATCAATGATCCCATCAGAGTTTCTAACCTATCCAGAGTCTACTGCAAAAAATATTTTTATTAACGTATTTTTTTAACCCCCATAGGAGCCGCTGGTTAAGATGGGTCCTTTGCTCTTTGCATCGACCTCCATAAGAATTTCAGCACCTCTGACACACTAGGTTGAATGTACAAAATCACCGAAAGTAATACCTGGTAATCAGTAATAATATCATGTCCTGAGGTTTTCTCTTTCTAACTCCTTGGAGCCAAAAAGAAGCAGTTACCCTGGGTAGTTTAAAACAAATTCCTCTCTCCACTCCCCCTATTGCACAGTGTCAATGGGATTTAAAATGTAAAGAGTCTATGGGGTTGATTTGTTAAAGTTAAATAGGCTGTGCACTGCAATTGCTCTAGACCTGAGGGGAACATTCAAGAAAAATTAAAAAAACAGCATTTTTGTTGCACAGGATTGGATGAAAGAAATCAGCAGAGCTTCGCCTCATTTCAGAACTTCCCCTCGGATTTAAAGCAACTACTTTTAGTAAATCAACCCCTATGTATCCCATAATATGGTTGTCGTCCCAAACCACAACTCCCAAGATTTTCAGCACGCTGCATAGAAGTCTTTGGGCTTGCTTGGCTTTATCCCTCCCTCAGAGGAGAATTATGCAGCTTAACATTAGCATCCCAGCAGAAAGCTAATGTAAACTGGATACAGCACGGTGGCTAAATGGTTAGCACTTCTACTTGGCAGTATTAGGATCATTGGTTCAAATCCCAACCACAGCACCACCTGCCTGGAGTTTGCATATTCTCCTTGTGCCTGTGTGGGTTTCCTCCGGGTACTCCAGTTTCCTCCCACACTTCAAACACATGCTGGTAGGTTAATTGGATCCTGTCTAGTATGTGTATGTATGAATGTAAGTTAGGGACCTTAGATTGTACACCCCTTGAGGGTTGGGGACTGATGTAAATATACATTATATATGTAAAGTGTTGCAAAAATTGACAGTGCGATCAGTGGCATCCCACCGGAGGTGCGGTCTGCACAGGGTGACACCAGACCCACTCCACAAAAAGGTAAGTTGTAAACAAAGCCGACGATCCCCGCAGGATGCATCGGATCTGCAGATTGAGCATGATGGAACGGAGTCTGATCCATTATGCTCAATCCGCAGAGCCGATCCATTCTGTGGGGATCGTTGGAGGGGGTGACACCTACCCTAGGGATGCCTCTGAGTGCTATATAAATACCTGAAAAATATACATTATAAAATAGGAAATATCTCCTTCTCCATAATTCTGCAGTCCAGCACCTGGCTACATATCTTTCTCCAGTGGGTACATTTCTCAAACTCCATGTTCTATCAGACACTTGTCAAGTAAAAAGGAAGTGAACAGAAAGCTCCCAATTGGGGACACAAAAATGCACAGTTAATGGAGCTTAAAGCAGTATTGAACCCAAAAGCAAACATATGCAGCTTACAAATTTTTAGATATGATGGTTGTATTAGTTTCCTTTTTTTAGGCTCTCTTTCTTCTATTTCCACCATGTGATCCAGACATCAAGTCCATTATTTTTAAAAAGCACAAGCTCTCCAGCAGAATGTATCAGTTTACATGGATGAGACAAACCATTTACCACTAGCAGGAATGATTAAAATGATCAGCTTTTATGTATTCACGTAAAACCTTCATCCCAAAAGAAAAAAAAAACTGTTGCTGTAACTGATTATAAAGTATGAACTGGAGTTTGACTTCAATTTGTTATTGTGACTGTAACTGATTATAAAGTGTGAGCTGAAGTTTGACTTCAATTTGTTATTGTATTCAAATGTGCTAATACATTTAACACTTCTGACCCTCCAAGACTAAAAATGCTGCTGTCTGCTTTGCCCCCTGTACTCATTCATCCAGAGTGGGGGCACTCTAAGTCTCCATTCACACCAATGCGTTTTTTTAGTTCTTTTTGCAGAAACGCACTGCAGTCCATTTAACATGGTTTCCTATGGAACATGTTTACATCTACTGTATGCTTTTTTGAGCTGCTGCGTTTATGAAAAGGGTCAGGGACTTTTATAAAAGCAAAAAGCTATTGTTACAATAGAGCTCAATGGAGAATCTGCTGAAATGCACAGTAGTGCATTGTTGCCTCGTTTTTGCCACGTTTTGCATTTTTATTGTGCCCAGCAAAAAAAAAATTCCACTTTAAAAAAAAAAGAAGCTGAACAAAATGCAAAGTGCAGTAAAAAACCTGTCAAAAATGTGTCAAAAACCTGTAGAAAAATGCAAAATGAACTATGAAATGCACTGCAAAATGGACAAAATGCAAACTCCAGCCTAATACAGAAGATATATTACTGGCCCGATCACCAATGAAAAAAAAGAAAAGAAAACGTTCACAGCCACCACTTCTAATGATTGGTAAGCTGCAATATAATACATTTTGGCTTTTCAGTTTAACACCTCTTTAATGTTTAGGTCATCCAGTGACAGCTCCAGTCCAGTAAATGGACACAGCCTTTGAACGTCGTATTGCAGCTTCTCCTGAGACCTTTCAACAGTGTGACAGGAGCTGTAGACTTGAGATCATCATTTCATCAGGCAGATCATGTGATGATGATCTCATACCTATGTCAACTTATGTCCTCAGCCATCAAGTTAGGATCTCTATGATTAATATATATATTTGTAGGTATGAGAGTGCAGTTACAATAGCATATTTGATTATGGTTCCTGATTAATAGATGTCTCATAATCCAGTTTTCTTTTCTTACTCCTTAACCTCTTAACGCCTAAGGGTAAAACAAATCTAAATGTCTAAGCAAAATTCTGCAATGTTGACATGTGTTAGTAAAACCGTACATATCATCACAACTACTTTGTACATCCAAGTGGATTATACCTTCTTTTTTTCAGGACAAATTGGGCTTTCATTTGGTGGTAAATGGTAATGGATAGCTCCTAATTTTTTTTTATTATCAAAGGAAAACTGGCCCAAAATAGTAAAAAAAAAAAAAGAAATTTATTTTTATTTAGCTGTGTGTTTCTTGTTAAGACCATAACCTACCTCCATAGAACAACCCAAACTAAATTCTCCAGCTCTTGACGATCGCAACGATACCATATATGTGTATGTTATTTGTTGTTTGTACCCATAGTACAGCCCGGAAACAATAGTGCGCATTTTGTTTTTGTCTTTTTTTTTTTTACCTAAAACACACTGACACTGACATTAACACTAACTGACACTGATACCAATTTGTTTTTTAAATCCTGACATTTGACCCTGACCTTTGCCCTTGACCTTTGACCCTGACCTTGACCCAAACACTAACCCTGGCACTCAATCCTTGATCTAGATATTTTTCTTTATTATTTCTTTAATTTTTTAATATTTATTTATTTATCTTCTTCTTTTTTTTTTTTTTTTTACAAACTTTTTATCTATGTCAGGAGTTAGAGAGATACAATGTATCTCTCTTCTCCATTCATAGAGAGAGAAGAAACAAGGGGGCTGGGCTGCACAGTGACTGATCACTGTGCAGCCCAGCACAAAGACAGGTACGCAAATATGTGGCCCCACGGAAAAAAGCCCAGTCCTGTGAGGCCGCATATTTGTGTGCCGTCGGCGTCAAGGGGTTAAGGAACTTATAAAATTGCCTTACATTTAGCTGGCGTATTAAACAATGTACCGCAAATAGCAATGATGATATGGATAGCAACTATTGATATGGTGTAGCAAATGCCGCTGTTGACATTTTACTTTTCATCAGTGTATCAGAGAACAATGAAATGTAATGAAATTCCTGTAGTTTCAGTAACAGAACTGAGACATACTGTATATTCTGTAAGGACAATCATCTATTAAGCTACAACCTCTATAGCAAATAGAGAAATAATTGTGCTGCTGTTTATTGCTCAGTTCACACTAAGAAAAAAGTAAATTGCAGGTTGAAGGGGTTAAATGGAATCTTTTCTCCTTTAAAGAGCACACTTTGACATGCAGGAGGTCATGATACAAAAGTAACTTGTTTTTCTTAGCAGTCAGGGTCAAACTTACTTTTACAATGCATCCAGAAAGTATTCACAGTGCTTAACTTTTGCCACATTTTGTTATTTTACAGCCTTATTCCAAAATGGATTAAATTCAGTTTTTTCCGCAACATTCTACAAACAATACCCCATAATGACAACGTGAAAGAAGTTCATTTTGAAATCTTTGCAATTTATTAAAAAAATAACAAACGAAAAAAAAACATGTAAATAAGTATTCACAGCCTTTGCCATGACACACAAAATTGAGCTCTGGTGCATCCTGTTCCCACTGATCATCCTTGAGATGTTTCTACAACTTGATTGGAGTCCACCTGTGGGAAATTCAGTTGACTGGACATGATTAGGAAAGGCATAAACCTGTCTATATATGGTCCCACAGGTAACAGTGCATGTCAGAGCACAAATCAAGCCATGAAGTCCAAGGAATTGTCAGTAGACCTCCAAGACAGGATTGTATCAAGGCACAGATCTGGGGAAGGGTACAGAAAAAGTTCTGCAGCATTGAAGGTCCCAATGAGCACAGTGGCCTCCATTATCCGTAAATGAAAGAAGTTTGGAACTAACAGAAAACTTCCTAGAGCGGGCCGCCTGGCAAAAATGAGCGATCGAGAGAGAAGGACCTTAGCTAGGGAGGTAACCGAGCACCTGATGATCACTCTGAGCTCCAGCATTTCTTTGTGGAGAGAGGAGAACCTTCCAGAAGAAAAACCATCTCTGCAACACTCCACCAATCAGGCCTGCATGGTAGAGTTGCCAGACGGAAGCCACTCCACAGTAAAAGGCAAATGGCATTCCACCTGGAGTTTGCCAAAAGGTACCTGAGGGATTCTCAAACCATGAGAAACAAAACTTTCTGGTCTGATGAAACAAAGATTGAACTCTTTGGCCTGAATGCCAAGCGTCATACCTGGAGGAAACCAGGCACCGCTCACCACCTGGCCGATACCATCTCTACAGTGAAGCATGGTGGTGGCAGCATCATTCCGTGGGGATGTTTTTCAGCGGCAGGAACTGGGGGACTAGTCAGGATTGAAGGAAAGATGAATGCAGCAATGTTCAGAGACATCCTTGATGAAAACCTGTTCCAGAGCACTCTGGATCTTAGACTGGGGCGACGGTTCATCTTTCAATGACCCTAAGCATACAGCCCACATAACAAAGGAGTGGCTGCAGACCAACTCTGTGAATGTTCTGGAGTGGCCCAGCCAGAGCCCAGACTTGAACCCAATTGAACATCTCTGGAGAGATCTGAAAATTGCTGTGCACTGATGCTCCCTATCCAACCTGATGGAGCTTGAGCGGTACTGCAAAGAAGAATGGGAGAAATTGCCCAAAAATAGGTGTGCCAAGCTTGTAGCATCATACTCAAAATGACTTGAGGCTATAAGTCTAAAGGTGCTTCAACATAGTATTGAGCAAAGGCTGTGAATACTTACTGTATGTACTGTGGTTTTTTTTTCAGTTTTTATTTTTAATAAATTGCAGAGATTTCAAAACAAATTTCTTTCATGTTGTCATTATGGATTATTGTTTGTAGAATGTTGAGGGATTCAGTGGGATCTTTGTCATGATGAAGCTGCAGTGTCCAGGAACAGATCAGTGCTGAGAGAGCGTGGTGGCTTCTACGTCGTTCACCAACACAGCATAGTAATCTGTTTTCAAGTGTGCATTTTACAATTTATGACAGTTACTATAAAATCATGAGCCACACGAATAATATTTACCACCTATTAAAAATATTAACTGTTTTTATATTATGCACTTGTAAAATTACTATTCAACTTTTATTTGTCCAAAAATAATTATTCAGCTTTCCATTTGCTGCAATAAAACTACTGCACATAAAGAAATACATTCATTATGAATAGGATAATACAAAAAGCTAAATTGGTCAGTCGTAATTTTCTCTTACACCCTACAGCAGCGGTTCTCAACCTGGGGGTCGCGACCCCTTTGGGGGTCGAACGACGCTTCCACAGGGGTCGCCTAAGACCATCGGAAAACACATATTTCCGATGGTCTTAGGAACCGAGACACCGCTCCTCGCCGCCGCCGTCTCTAGGTGTGGGCGGGATGACATGCCGCCCCTGTCATCTGGACACATCTCGAGATCAATCCTCGCCTGTGATTGGTCGCCGGCACTGTAGCTCAGGAGAGGCACACAGGCGGCCAATCACCGGCAAGGAGGTGGAGCTTGGAGAGGAGGAGCCGAGCGGCACTGCGAAGATCGAGCGAGTGAAGAGGAGGAGAGCGGCCGGAGAAGGAAGACATCTGACAGGTAAGTGTCGGTACCATGGGAGAGGGAGGGAGCGAGCGAGCCCAGGCTGGAGCAGGGGTCTGCAAGGTAAGTATCATTGGTGTCAGTGGGAATAGTGCCCCATCATTGGTGTCACTAATACCAATGATGGGGCACTATTCCTCCCACTGACACCAACGATGGGACACTATTCCTCCCACTGACACCAATGATGGGGCACTATTCCTCCCACTGACACCAACGATGGGGCACTATTCCTCCCACTGACACCAACGATGGGGCACTATTCCTCCCCCAAATGACACCAACGATGGGGCACTATTCCTCCCCCAAATGACACCAAGGATGGGGCACGATTCCTCCCCCCACTGACACCAACGATGGGGCACGATTCCTCCCCCCACTGACACCAAGGATGGGGCACTATTCCTCCCCCCACTGACACCAAGGATGGGGCACTATTCCTCCCCCCACTGACACCAAGGATGGGCACTATTCCTCCCCCCACTGACACCAAGGATGGGGCACTATTCCTCCCCCCACTGACACCAAGGATGGGCACTATTCCTCCCCCCACTGACACCAAGGATGGGGCACTATTCCTCCCCCCACTGACACCAAGGATGGGGCACTATTCCTCCCCCCACTGACACCAAGGATGGGGCACTATTCCTCCCCCCACTGACACCTATGATGGGGCACTATTCCCCCCACTGACACCTATGATGGGGCACTATTCCCCCCACTGACACCAATGATGGGGCACTATTCCCCCCACTGACACCTATGATGGGGCACTATTCCTCCCCCCACTGACACCAATGATGGGGCACTATTCCTCCTCCCACTGACACCAATGATGGGGCACTATTCCTCCCACTGACAGCAATGATGGGGCACTATTCCTCCCACTGACAGCAATGATGGGGCACTATTCCTCCCACTGATACCGATGATGAGGCACTATTCCTTCCACTGACACCGATGATGGGGCACTATTCCTCCCACTGACACCGATGATGGGGCACTATTCCTCCCACTGACACCGATGATGGGGCACTATTCCTCCCACTGACACCGATGATGGGGCACTATTCCTCCCCCTGATACCAATGACGGGGCACTATTCCTCACACTGATACCGATGACGAGGCACTATTCCTGCCACTGACACCAATGACGTGGCACTATTCCCCCCACTGATACCAATGACGGGGCACTATTCCTCCCACTGATACCAATGACGGGGCACTATTCCTCCTCCCACTGATACCAATGACGGGGCACTATTCCTCCCACTGACACCAATGATGGGGCACTATTCCTCCCACTGATACCAATGATGGGGCACTATTCCTCCCACTGATACCAATGATGGGGCACTATTCCTCCCACTGATACCAATGATGAGGCACTATTCCTCCCACTGACACCTATGATGGGGCACTATTCCCCCCACTGACACCAATGATGGGGCACTATTCCTCCCCCCACTGACACCAATGATGGGGCACTATTCCTCCTCCCACTGACACCTATGATGGGGCACTATTCCTCCTCCCACTGACACCGATGATGGGACACTATTCCTCCCACTGATACCGATGATGAGGCACTGTTCCTCCCACTGACACCGATGATGGGGCACTATTCCTCCCACTGACACCGATGATGGGGCACTATTCCTCCCACTGACACCGATGATGGAGCACTATTCCTCCCACTGATACCGATGACGGGGCACTATTCCTCACACTGACACCGATGACGGGGCACTATTCCTCACACTGATACCAATGACGAGGCACTATTCCTCCCACTGACACCAATGACGGGGCACTATTCCTCCCACTGACACCAATGATGGGACAATATTCCCCCCCACTGATACCAATGATGGGGCACTATTCCTC
This sequence comes from Staurois parvus, assembly GCF_062004578.1. Taxonomy (NCBI): domain Eukaryota; kingdom Metazoa; phylum Chordata; class Amphibia; order Anura; family Ranidae; genus Staurois; species Staurois parvus. The sequence goes on from NW_028318001.1 coordinate 4,779,559, forward strand.
CCACTGACACCAATGATCGGGCACTATTCCTCCCACTGATACCAATGACGGGGCACTATTCCTCCCACTGATACCAATGACGGGACACTATTCCTCCCACTGACACCAATGACGGGGCACTATTCCTCCCACTGACACCAATGACAGGGCACTATTCCTCCCACTGACACCAATGACGGGGCACTATTCCTCCCACTGACACCAATGACGGGGCACTATTCCTCCCACTGACACCAATGAAGGGGGCACTATTCCTCCCACTGACACCAATGACGGGGCACTATTCCTCCCACTGATACCAATGATGGGGCACTATTCCTCCCAATGACACCAATGATGTGGCACTATTCCTCCTACTGCAAAATTACAGTTATGAAGTAGCAACGAAAATAATTTTATGGTTGGGGGTCACCACAACATGAGGAACTGTATTAAGGGGTCGCGGCGCTAGAAAGGTTGAGAACCACTGCCCTACAGGGTGTCCCTATAGTCTGGACACATAGGAAATATCACTATATATATATATATGTGTGTGTGTATAATACAGTATACCACTGTATAAGTTCATCAGACCTTAACTCCCTTGACTCTTTTTTGAGGGATTTGGTAAAGGAGAAGGTGTACTGAATGAAAATCACCGATATGAATTGCCTGAAGGAACGCACCATAAATGAATGTGCTCAAAATTGACAGAAATGTGTAGTTACTGCATCTGGTTCATGTCAATCGTCCAAAGTGCATGGAACTTTGCATCACAAATAGTGGACATCACATTAATGATGTTATTGATTAATATTCCAATGAAATAAAATGTTGTTGAAAAATGTATTGGCATTTCTTGAAAAAATGTATTGAAAAATGTGTCCAGATTTTAGGGATACCCTGTACAAGAGAATTGTTTGGAATTTTGTACTGTAGATTGTATTGTCTGTAGCACAACATTTTACCAGTAGGTGGTGCTCTAGACAACATGTCATTTACATTACAAACAAAGCTGGGTTTATTCCATAGCTAATTAAGTGTTTCAGACACTCTTTTAGTGAGTGTGTTTTCCTTGTTAAATCTGTACATTTCCTATGACTATATTTAAAATTTAGTAACATGAATATAGACGTGACATGCAAGGATTAACTTGTTTTTCTAGATGGTCATCTGCTTTAAGAACAAGGAATATTTTTCCTTGCTTTATTTTTTTCTTAATCCCTGTCCATTTTTGCTTCATATATTTCTAGTCTACTGTAGCACTACCCCCGTAAGAGTTTCCAAAGATTTGGGTCCCCTATAGTCCTGCACAGCCAGGCAAAACACATTTTCCAAGACTTGCATTCCAGCTTGCATACAGGAGACAGTAAACAGTCCTTGAGCTTGGTTTTATGTTTTATTAGGGGTATTAAACTTGAATGGGATAAGTGGTGTATGAGATGCTCAAGGAACAGTGAAGTGAGGACAAACTCCTTAGCAACTATGTACAAGACTTTACATAGCAGAAACTCTTCTTGGAGAGCTCTCCAGTCTCTCCTAGTGTGCCACCCCAGACCCCAGATAACCCTCTTTTTATCCAGCTGCCTGAGGGAATCTCCCGAACAAGGGGATTCAGTGCCTGCCACTTTAAATGAGACTGTCCTGGGCAAGGAGCTAATCAGGTTTCCCACCAGAGTACTCTTCTCCCCTTAACTGACCCAGGGGGTGAAGATCTACTCACTCAGTCTCTGTCCTGCAAGCTAATTTAGGTAGGTGGCTGCCTTCAGGCCTTCTGCTGGACTGTGTCCTTTTCTGGCTCCACAGTTGGTCCTCGCTCTAGGGGCCAGTGGGGCTGAGTGATCCTCCTTTCCAGCTTCCTGCCTGCAGGTAGGCCTCTTCCCACTGGGCTCCTGTATCTCAGCCTCCCTCACATCTTCCACCCAAACTCTCCTGCTGTTGAGCAGGCTCAGTCATACGTAAGGGTTGCTCTTGTCCCATGCCAAGCCTCATGCTTGGGGATTGGCCAGAGTCTTTTAAGTAAACAGAGCAGCTACTCCTCACCCTCACCCACTGCTTCTAGAATCTTCTCCAAGATTCTAGAGCAGGAGGAAGTATCAAGGAACTGATCTCCAGAGCCTCTCAGCCCTGACACAAACGTAGCACCCTTTGGTATGCTTTTGGTATAGCATAGTTGGCAACATTTAAAAAAAAATTTTAGGGACACTTTTTTTCCCAGTATGACCAGAAAGACAGTGTAGGAGGGGCGGTATGTTAATTATAGGTGGGGCATTCATTTATGGGTGTGGCCTAAGAAGAGGATGGTGGTGCGCTTTGCTCGCTGTGGCAAAAATGGGTGTGGTTTAAACTACACTAAATATTGGGCATGGCTTAAAGTGGGTGTGGTTAAACAGTCTGAGATTCTTTTGCCCCCCCCACATGCAATTTTGCTCTCCACCCCAACATCCCAAAAAACAAATAAACACAATCATAGACTTATCTCAAAAAACGTAATGTAAACATAAAGAACTGGTTCACACTCACTGATTGGTTGCTAGAGGTTACAGCACATCATTACCGCTCACTGATTGGTTTACTGCAGTTAGTACAGGACTATGGTTTCAGACTGCAGGCATAGTACAGACGTTGGTCAGAGACAGCAGGCATAGTAACGGAGTTGGGCAGAAACTGCAAGCATAGTACAGGAGTTGGTCAGAGACTGCAGGCATAGTACAGCAGTTGGTCAGAGACTGCAGGCATAGTAAAGGAGTTGGTCAAAGACTGCATACATGGGATGGTCACAGACTGCAGGTGTAGTACAGGAGATGGTCAGAGACTGTGTACCTGGCACAAGAGATGATCAGAGACTCCGTGCCTGGCTCAAGGGATGGACAGAGACTGTGGACACGGCGCAAGATATGGTCAGAGACTGCGGACACGGCGCAAGGGATGGACAGAGCCTGTGGACATGACTCAAGGGATCGACAGAGACTGTGGACACGGCACCTGAAATTTACAAGCTGTCCCTAAACATACAAACAGTTGCCAACCCAGCATACACACATACTACATTCACACATACTACATACACACTTGCTACATACACACATGCTATATAAACAAACAATACATATGTCCTACCACCACAGCACTTACTTTCATTGCTCACATGCCCTTGGTAAAAGGATGGATTATCTGTGAGGCTGGCCCCACCCCCTCCCACCCACTCACGCTGTCAAGCCTCACAGGGAGTCATCAATCAGAGTGCCCAGGGGAGGAGGGAGAGGGGAGGAGGAGTGATCTGTCCTCATGTCTCTCAGTTCAGAATGACATGGACCAACCCGGAATATTTCCTATTTTCAGGACGGAGCCCAGGACAAAGACCGGCCATGACAGGGCTTTAAAATCTGAAACCGTCCCAGGCAATCCGTGACATTTGGTAACTATGGTATAGTGTAGTGAATGATAAGTAAAATCATTGCCGAAGACCCACTGCAGCAATCAGATCCTGTGTTGAGCCGCTGATGAGATGTGCTCAGTGACCTGCCACTGGTCACCTATTTAGTGGATCTGAGATCAGGACTGTACGTGGAGAGGAAGAAGGAATCCTGGCTGGCCAGAGGAAGGTAAGAGGTGTGTGATCCTAAAGTCGGTCAGGTATCCGCCACTACTCTTGTGGGAAAGGCCAGAGTCTGGAGAAGGAAGAGTCATGACCAGAGGCAAGCGTGGTTCAGCGCACGTTGCTTCTCAAGAAAGGCAGGTGGCTGAAGCTTGCCCTGTAACCCCCACTTGGAATGAGCCAAGTTTGGGTATCTGTATACATACAAGTGAGCCAGTGGGGAGTGACGATAGGGGCGCAATTGATTGGAGGTCTCCAGGCCTGGAGGCTGAGTTTGGGCCTCTGGAGATAGAGCCTGAGATTTCCCAAAAAAGTGATTCGGATGAGGAATGGCACTGGGAGGGGTGCTCAAGACATCGCTGCCCTGCATGATGAACCATCTGGAAAAAAGAGGGATGCAGGGAGAGGACCATTACCCCTGACCAGCAGAATGGGTGGTCAGATTGGAGTCACCATTGATCCCTGCAGAGAGACAGCAACCAGACAGACCATATCCCATTCATGTCCAACATCAAACCCAGGAGGGGCCATGGGACACTAAGGGCAGGAAAGAAGCCTGGGACTTGGCCTACAAGCTGTGGATAACCCGGTCTCTGCAAGCTTGTGTTCTACCTGGACAGGGCAGATGCAGGGAGCTCTCTAGATTCTCCAGGTTCCAGTGAGTTGTGCAATGGACAACCGCATTGGAGTGGGGATTGGACTTCCCGTATGTCCTCAACATATGTAATGGACGCTATTCAGACCTCCCATTCCCACTGGGAAGAGGAGCTGATTTGGGTCTATCTGCATGGCCCTATGTCCAAAAGTGGGTCCCTTAACCCTGATATGTTGGTCCAGTTTCAGGATATCCGGCTGTAGTGTAGCTGGGGGAGGGATATTTACAAAGACCGACTGGTCATTATCAAGGCCGGCTGCCCTAGCAAGAGGTACTCAGTGGCCAGAAGGAGGCCCAACGAAGAAGTCACCAGATTACCCAATCCTGTGCTAAACTGGTGAAATATTTGGGAAAGCCTTTGTTTCTTTTTTGTAGCTGCCAGGCCCAACCATGCAACAGACCGTTGTCTTTCCCTCTTTCATTGATAGTATGGAGAAGACTTGGTGGTAAGGCCCAGGACACTATTCAAAGAGACCAAAAAAAACTAGCAGGGGCTCCTCCTTCATAGACTCTCACATGTAAAACATTTTTTTTCTGCTAGCAGATCATGTAGATAGATTAGCCAGTGTGAGGGTAATGTATAATTTTTCTCTTCTACAGGCTCACCATGAACATCTGTACTTCTATTAGAACTGGGACTTTAGAACTAATATTTATTTTCTACAGCTTGGTAGAGGGCTTTCCCTTAGGGGGAGGTGCTTCAACACAAGAAAAAAAAATGCAGATATTTTATCTACTGGTAATCTGTGATCTGCTTAATACATCTGCTAGCTCCCATTTATAAATTTACAGTTAAGCCCATATATATTTGGACACAGGCACAATTTTAGTTTTTTCAAGTATTTACATATTCAACATATTCAAGCTATAGTTATATAATGGATATGGGCTAAAAGTGCACACTCTCAGATTTAATTTGAGGGTAGGTACTACCAAAATTGGAGGAAGGGTTTAGGAATTACAGCTCTTAAGAGTAGCCACCCCCCCTTTTTCAAGGGGCCAAAAGTAATTGGACAATTGAATCAAAAGCTATTTCATGGCCAGGTGTGGGTTATTTCTTCATCAATTAAGCAGGTAAAAGGTCTGGAGTTGATTCTAAGTGTGGTATGTGCATTTGGAATCTATTGATGTGAACCTACATCATGCGTTCAAAGGAGCTGTCCATGCAAGTGAAACAGGCCATTGTAAGGCTTCAAAAACAAAACAAATCCATCAGAGAGATAGCAGAAACATTAGGAGTGGCCAAATCAACAGTTTTGAACATTCTGAGGAAAGAAGAACGCACTGGTGAGCTCAGCAACATAAAAAGGCATGGACATCCATGGAAGACAATGGTGGTGGATGATCGCAGGATCCTCTCTATGGTAAAGAAAAACCCATTCACAACATCCAGACAAGTAAAGGACACTCTCCAGGAGGTGGACATATCATTGTTAAGGTCTACAATCAAGAGGAGACTTCATGAGAGCAAATACAGAGGGTTCACCACAAGGTGCAAACCATTCATAAGCCTGAAGAATAGAAAAGCAAGACTTTGCCAAAAAACATCTAAAAAAGCCAGACCAGTTCTGGAAAAGCATTCTTTGGACAGATTAAACTAAGATCAATCTGTACCAGAATGATGGGAAGAAAAAAGTGACAAGAAGTGCTCACGACTGATCAACAGCTGTTGGCCCGAGTGATGGACAATTTTAAGCAAAGGATTGAAAGCTACATTCAAGAAGATGGTAATCATCTGAATGACATTATTTTTCATAACTGCATAAGTAACTCAAATGACATGTCTTTATCTCTGTTTTTGTAAAAATAAATACATTTTGAGTTGAAAATCTACGGAGAACTGTGTATTTCAAAACCATCCAACTCCCGTCTGTCACCCTGTATGGTTAGCACAGAAGGATACATTCTGTGGAGAGGCATGAATGGGATCAGGCCTGGAGCAACAGGGAGCAAAGGGGATAGTGTGAGTACAACAGCACGCTTTGGGATCTACAATAGGAAAGACTGCCAAATGTAGCAAGTTTTCCAAGGACAGTATTGAGCTAACTCCTTTTATCCATGATCCAGGAGATCTTCAGAGAAGTCAGGAGGGCTGGTAGTTTCTGCAGACCAGGGATCTTGGCACAACTTCATAGGGGTAAAGAAGATTTCTCTGCATGTAGCCACAGAAAGTAAAGTGATTTTTGAGGGGCTGCTAGTTCATCGCCCATAAGGCGCAGCTGCTACTGATCCGCAATGACTGACGGCTTTCAGGAAAAGAACAGTCCAGGATCTGCAAGTTGAATTGGGCATCCCATAATCCCTATTTCCCTATCCAAGTTGAATTCCCCTAAATAAAACAATAAAACCAAGTTCATGGACTGGTCACTGTCTCTGGATGCAAGTTTGTGTGAAAATACCAGTTGCCTGGCTGTGCGAAGCTTAGAGATACCCACAGCAGCCCTCACGAGGCTAGCGCTACACAAATTTGACCCAGCTGACTATTGCCCAGGCTGCTACTCAGCTCTTCTAACTGAAAGAATATTTGGCTAGCTCCCCCTAGCTAACTAGTGGGGTGCGACACTACTTTGAAAGACCAGGCTGTGTGTTAAGTCTATAATGCTATAAACACTGGGGTTGATTTACTAAAACTGTAGAGTGCAAATCTAGTCCAGGTATGCATGGTAGCCAATCAGCTTCTAACTTCAACTTGTTAATTTAAGCTTTGACAAAAAATCTGGAAGCTGTTAAGTTTCTATGCAGAGTTGCACCAGATTTTGGACACTCACGTTTTAGTAAATCAACCCCACTGTAAATCACAGGCCAACACACATTTTGGTGCCTCGCTGGTTAGACCTGTTTCTGGGTGTATTTGACCCATTGATTCCAAAAATGGCACTGATATGTCCCTATCAGCTCTAGTTTTTGAGATACAGCATGCATACCATATACTACTCACCCAGGGGCGGACTGACCAGTTGGAAACTCGGGCACTGCCCAAGGGCCCGGTGTCAGTAGGGGGCCCCATGAGATGCCCCTGGTACCTTTTTCATAGGCTTTTTAGAGTTTGGGCAAGGACACAGGGGCCCCATGATCCCCTATTGCCCGGGGGCCCCATGAGTTGTCAGCCACCCCTGTACTCACCCATCAAAAATCAGTACATAGTGTTAGATCGGAAACAATATGTGAGCCCTACTATCTAGCACCTAAAAAAACTTTCTTTAGTAACTATTTTATGCACTAAATATGTTATGTAATTGCTGACTAGATTTAAGAATGTATTTGTGTTTTAAATCTGACCTGATTTGATCATTCCAGAATACAAATTTTCTAATTAAGAAATTTTGTTGTTCATTTGCTCTTTTTATTTAGGTCTGTTCTGTTCTTAGGTTATCCAAAATCTATTAAAGTGTATCCATACCTGAAATATTTCTTTTTCAGTTTTGGATAGAATGGGTAAAGTTTTACCCCTTTCAGCTTTTACTGCTGAGGCTCAGTTAGAGAGATTTCCTTTTACTTTCCATTCTGGGGAGAAAGTTTTACTAGACAGCAATAGAGGGAAAATCAGACAACAACAAAAAAGTGACAGAAGTTCTAGCATTCCCCTACTTAACCTAAACAAAATATAAAAAATACTTTTTGTCTGTGTTACTGTAAATGAGATTTCCCCTTGCTTCCTGTTCTGCAGACAAACTTTTTACAAGACAGAAAGTGAAAAAATCTTTACAATGGCTGAAAAACCTAACAGGAGTTCTAATCCTTCCCCAGTCTATCCAAAAATAATACAAAAAATGACTATAGATACAATGTTGACCTTAGGACACAACACATTGCCTTATAGGAAAATAGCAAAACAACAGCAGAATAGCCTAAATAAAAAGTGCATTCTGGAATGGCCAAGTCAGACCAGACTTCAATCCGAAATAAATGTGGCATGACATGAAATACGCTGTTTAAATAAATCTGCTCAGCTTCTTCAGGAACCATTTAGTGGAGAACATAGTTGCTAAAGCAGGTTTTCCTGGTTGCTAAGTATTGGAGTCCACATATTGTTACATTCTCTAAAATTTTTGATACAATTTTGATAGCAAGCTGTTGTCCTGAGGCATCAAAGCAAATGGAAACCATAATTCCCCTTTCGCCATGCATCATAGTTGTAATGATGCTTTGGCGTGGGAGCTTTTACCATACTTACAGTACATATAATACCGCACAATTCTGTCAAACAGTTTGCATTTTGTTCAACGAACATTGTCCTCGAAGCATTGTGGAGCATCCAGGTGGAATTTTGCAAAGTTCCTGTCAACAATTTTGTTTTTCTGAGAAATATGATGGACATCTGGAATCCTCCACTGAAGGTGTTTTTCTTTTACTGGACACATGGACATAGAGTGCTCTTTGCTGTTACCTTGCTGATTTCTCTCCTTCGGTTTTGAACACAGTGCTTTTTCTGTTAACTTTGATGCTCACTGATAGGCAGAGTAGAATAGTGCCATAATTCCTGCACTCCTAAGCCCGGTACCCACAGGTAGTTTTTTTTTTCATTCAACCTAGCAGGCTGAACAAAAAAAATCTGAGGAGCTCACTGTGCTAACTACGCAATGTTAGTACAGTGATCTCCTGCTGAGCTATTGTGTTCTGACAGGGGGACTGCCCCCTCAGCAGAACACATCAGTCAGCACTCGCAGCCATTGGCTGCGGGTACTGATCAGGTGCTGGTTGGCTGCTGGTTTTCTGACATGCCCATTTAACTGAAGCTGGACATTAGGTCAGCATTTGTCAGATAGGCTGCTGTACACAGGGCAAAATGTCAGTCAGTTTCAATATTCAACCCCTGTGTACCAGCCTTTTGAATAATTAACTTACTATTCTCAGTACAGTGAAAACAATTTGCAGTATCTTTCCTCTTTAACCTCCCTAGCGGTATGATTATTTCAGATTTTTGGTGCTGAAAGCGGTACCATTATTTTGCATGGAAATATGTAGTTTTTTTATTGTAGGCTGTAATATTTAGAAATAACTCACTGAAATCTGTCCGAACAAGAGTCTATTAAACATCCCAGGTATGATAACATTTTAAACACAAAATCATAAATTATAATTTAATAAATAATCATAAAAAATAATAATATAATAATATTACAGGGGACACATTGTGGGAGCGAAGGACAAGGTAAGTGCTGCAGGGACTCTCTATGCAGCGCCGCATGGTAAGCCCGAGTGTAGCTCAGGGTTACCGCTTTTGGTACAGACATTTTACCCCGAGCTACACTCAGGGAATACCGTTAGGGAGGTTAAGCATTTCTCCAAATCATTATTCTAAGGTCCTATTGTTGGGGATTTCTTAACATGGCTTCAGTCAGGTGGTTTTGATCTTGTTACTTTTAGCTACTCTAGTTAGAGGGTTAAGAAGGTTTGGTTGGTAATAATGAGAAGTATGTCAGATGTTAATCAGCTTTATTGCATATGCAGCACCCTCCTAGATTTGCTAGGGGAGCTAGACCTTAATGGTTAGTTAGGAGCTGATTAGCAGCTCAGGTGAGATAGCTAAAGGAGTCAAATTCTGGTCAGGACTGAGAGACTCAGCAGGCCAGTCCCTCTGGAATTTCCCCCTGCTCTGAGGCTTTCGGAGGGGGGACGTGGGGGCAGTGGGTGGGTCTGTGGAGTGGTTGGATGCAATTTTGAGGGACCTCAGCCAATCCGTAATAGGATACTTGGCATGGGGCTGGATTTCCTTAAAAGTGTTGGAGCTTGCTCAGTGGCAGGAGAGTGGTGGTGGAAGAGGAGTGGGAAGCAGGAAGATGTGAGGCTGGAGGAGGAAGGCTGCCAAGAGGCCTAGTAAGATTAGGCCTGCCTGTGAGCCTGGAGGTAGAAAAGAGGAAAACCCAAGACTCACTGCCCCCCTGAGAGAGGACCATCTGTATGGCAGGAAAGGAGCAGCCCAGCTGATAGGCCTGGTAGCAGCAGCCATTCCTCAAGCGGTAAAGGAGAGGATCTGAGTGAGTACACCCGCACTCCCTTGGCAGATAGGGGAAAGGGCACTCTGGTGGGAAACCAGATTATCCCCCTACCTGTGACTGTTACCTATTTAAAGGAACAGGAGCCAGATACGCTGCTAAGGAAGAAAGTCTCCAGATTGCTGGGTGAAGAGGTAGTACAACTGGAGCTGCTGGCTAGCACTCCACCACAGACTGTATCAGAGAAAAGCTGTGATTAGTTCAGGAAGTTGTCCCCAGACTTCATTTCCTTTGGGCATCCTATACAGTTGCAAGAAAAAGTATGTGAACCCCTTGGGATTACGTGGATTTTTGCATGAATTGGGCATAAAATGTGCTCTGAACGTCATCTAAGTCACAACAATAGAAGAACACAGTCTGCTGAACATAATACTACACAAACATTAGATGTTGCCATGGTTTAATTGCACATAACATGTAAACATTCACAGTGCAGGGAGGAAAAAGTATGTGAGGCCCTAGGTTAATGACTTCTCCCAGAGCTAATTGGAACAGGGAGTGCGCCAACCTTGACTCCAATCAGTGTGATGATATTGGATGTGTTGCTGATAGCTGTCCTGCCCTTAAAAAACACACATTTGTTTTGGGTTTACTGGTTTCAAGAAGCACTGTCTGATGTGAACCATGCCTCGCAGAAAAGAGCTCTCAGAAGACCAGAAGACCTACGATCAAGAATTGTTGACTTGCATGAAGCTGGAAAGGGTTACAAAAGTATCTCCAAAAGCCTTGATGTTCATGTGTCCATGGTAAGACAGACTGTCTACAAATGGAGAAAGTTTAGCACTGTTGCTACTCTCCCAAGGCGTGGTCGTCCTGTAAAAATGACTGCAAGAGCACAGCATGAGGTAAAGAAGAATCCCAGAGTGTCAGCTAAAGACCTACAGAAATCTCTGGCACATGCTAACATTTTTGTTGACACATCTACAATAAGGAAAACATTAAACAAGAATGGAGTACATGGGAGGACACCATGGAGGAAGCCATTGCTGTCCAAAAAGAATATTGCAGCAGATTTGAAGTTTGCAAAAGAGCACATGGATGTTCCACAGTACTACTGGCAAAATATACTGTGGACAGATGAAACCAAGATTGAGTTGTTTAGGAAGAACACACAACACTATGTGTGGAGAAAAAAAGGCACAGCACACCAACATCAAAACCTCATCCCCACTGTAAAACATGGCGGAGGGAGCATCATGGTTTGGGGCTGCTTTGCTACCTCAGGGCCTGGACGGATTGTTGTCATTGATGGGAAAATGAATTCCACAGTTTATCAAGACATTTTGCAGGAAAACGTATGACCATCTGTCCGCCAACTGAAGCTCCGCAGAGGATGGGTGACGCAACAGGACAATGACCCAAAGCATACAAGTAATTCAACAAAACAATGGCTGCAACAGCACAGAATACGCCTTCTGGAGTGGCCCAGTCAGAGTCCTGACCTCAACCCGATTGAAATGCTGTGGCATGACCTTAAGAGAACGATTCACACCAGACATCCCAAGATGCTACACTGAAACAGTTTTGTGAAGAGGAGTAGTCCAAAATTACTCCAGATCGTTGTGTAGGTCTGATCTGCAACTACAGGAAACGTTTGGTTGAGGTTATTGCTGCCAAAGGAGGGTCAACCAGTTATTAAGTCCAAAGGTTCACATACTTTTTCCTCCCTGCACTGTGAATGTTTACATGTTATGTGCAATTAAACCATGGCAACATCTAATGTTTGTGTAGTATTATGTTCAGCAGACTGTGTTCTTCTATTGTTGCGACTTAGATGACGTTCAGAGCACATTTTATGCCCAATTCATGCAAAACTCCACGTAATCCCAAGGGGTTCACATACTTTTTCTTGCAACTGTATCATGAATGAGGGTTTGCTGATTCATAAATTAATCCCAGTCTAGTGGCACATAATTCTATTCTAAACTACCTTGGCATAGTGAGTATACTGTCTAATGGTCTTGTGTCTATTTCTTGGTGCTAATTCACAGCCAAGTTAAATGTATCTATACCCTTGTTTTTATAGGTGCTTGCAGTAGCTTTCATTCAATCAGGTGTGTTAGAGGGGCTGAGGGTGTTCTTGAAGTTAAGGCACAGAACAGAGAACCCAAGTTACCAAGCAGCTCCTGGAGGGGTTATGTTACATGTTTACAACACTGGTGAGGGGATAACAAAGTTATTGAACCTGTCTGCCTCTAAGCTATTTTCAATCTGGTTCTTGAGATTTCTCCTTCGCTGTCTTTGTAAAACATTTCCACTTCTCCATGCATCCTCTACTGCTGGGGAGCAAAGATATGTACTGTGGCTGTCCTGCCATAACAAAACAAACCACACAAGTGAAATGTAATTAACTTTTTTATTACAAAATTCAAATAGGAATAAATAATGATAAAATGGAAACAAAAAGCAACACCTGCCAACAAAAAAGCAAAGTGTGCTGCTGAGAGCCTGAGCCAGGCACTCATGCCCCCTCCACAGCCCAGAAATCCAGTGAGCACTGGAGGGGCAGAGCAAGGAGCTAGTGACTGACAATCACCACTCTCTGCTCACTCAAGACCAAGAACTGAGCAATCAGTGGTCTTTGGTCAGTCAGTTCTTGGTCTTGAAGGCAACGGGGAACAGATGCAGCATCTGAATCTCAGTGCTGACGTCATTTCGCTGCACGATCCCAGGTCGTCAGTGAGTTTTTACTGTGTTTTTTGGTGTCACATTGTTATAACTTGATGACTGTCTCTGTACTATAATAAACCTTTATATAAACTACTATATTATCACTGGCTTCCTGTTGGCTCCTAGGTGAGCTCTATCTGTCCCAGTGGGAGTTGCCTTTTACTGCTGCCTAAGAGGAGGAATTCCAGAGTAGACGTACATACACCCAGGGAGGATTTTTGTTTGAGAAACATGCTTGGTGAGTGTGCATTTGATTAAGATGGTGGCACTCAGTCTTTTGGTTACACTACAAGAATTTGCTTGATGGTTGAAGGTCTTTTTTATCTGAATATATATGGACTTTGATATAAGAGAGACTTCACTGTTGGCACATTGAACACTGTTTACTTATTTGGATTGTTTTTAATGTTTTTGTTATATTCACTGGTGCTGCATTATTTCATGACATTGCAAGTCTTTAGTTTTGGGTATATCAGCCACATGTTATCCCAGTGCAGATTCATTACAATACGTTTATCAGACTGATGCTGCATCCACCTAGGTGAGTATGATTGGTATTTTGAAATCCCACACTTCTCTCTGAAATGTGAGAAGCCAATAAGTGATTTGTAATGTAAACAATTAGTTTTGGGTGAAGTAATCCTTTAAATAAACCACACCGCAAGAGACATGTTGAAATATTTATACAATTTATTAACACACACTTTAAATGAACAAACTTTCTATAAAAGTTTGTGATGTCCTTATTTAACAGCCGTTTTAATTTGATTAGGAAATTACAACAGATTTTTGGCACAAATGATGTGAAAAAGCCATGCATAGCAAAGCCAATTTGTCATAGCGTGTCAAAATCATCTTACACTCTCATTTTCAGTGACTAAATTTATTTTATTCATTTGATCTTCATCTACCCACATTAAAGTATGATATTATGAAATCTCAAAGATGAGAAAACTCTGTTTTGCCTTGACACTTTTTACAGTTTTTATGTTTTGTTTTTCTCACTGGATGGCCCACTGATCAAGCTTTTAGTAAGCACAGAAGCAAGTTGTAGTTGTTGTCCACAAAACCTTTGCAATCCTGCAGGTGTAGTCATGAAGTTGTAAAACTGCTTTTAAAAGAATTCAAATAGGATAAAATGATAGCATGCTGCCAATTGTTTTTGAAGGAAAAAACAATATTGCCTGAAGGATCTCCAGGACTGAATTACAATTTCCAAGCTACATTTCAGTATGGAGGGGGCATTCTTTATAGAGGCAGGGCATTGCTTTCTCTTCCTAATGACTGTTGATCTGATGATTTGTGAGAAAATATTTAAGAAATAGAGGAATAGGTGCAGACCTACAGAATGAATAAAGCAAGAGCAGGAAGGTGATTCCATTGCAGCTCCTCCAGTATAGCTCCTCTCCAGCAACCTCTCAGAAGAACAAAAAACAACACAGAAGGGTCTTCAGTCATCAGAGGCAGTGCCGCTGAGGGGACAGGTGCAGGAGAGGTCCGCTCTCCTCCGCGGAGAGGAGACACCCGCTCTCATCCGCCGTGGGGGACTCGAGGTGAGGTCCGCTCTCCCCTGCCATGGAGGACACGAGGAGAGGCCCGCTCTCCACCACCTTGGGGGACATGAGGCCCGCTCTCCACCACCTTGGGGGACATGAGGCCCGCTCTACACTGCCTTGGGGGACACGAGGCCCGCTATACACCACCTTGGGGGACACAAGGCCCGCTCTACACTGCCCTGGGTGACACGAGGCCCGCTCTCCACCGCCTTGGGGGACATGAGGAGAGGCCCGCTCTACACCTCCTTGGGGGATACGAGGAGAGGCCCGCTCTCCACCACCCTGGGGGACATGAGGCCCACTCTACACCGCCTTGGGGGGCATGAGGAGAGGCCCGCTCTACACCACCTTGGGGGACACAAGGAGAGGCCCTCTCTACACCACCTTGGGGGACACGCCGAGACCCGCCAACAGTGCACATCACTACACCCACCAGCTTAAGGTAAATGACATTTTTTGTGCTGCGCTCTAGGGGCAAAATGATTTTGAAAAGAGTAAAAAAAAAAAACACCAAAAACGTTAAAAAAAAAACAACCACACCATTTTAGTGCTGCTCTCTGGGGCCTAAATATTTCAAAAAGAAAAAGAAAAAAAAAGCACAGCACACCTATGCACAATCAGGTACAAATTTAATTTAAAATAAAAACAAATATTTTCAATAAAATTGGTAGCTGACTATGCATAGGAACGCATCATCATATGGTAGTGGTGAAAATTATCAGTGCCCTCCCAGTTTTGACTGTGGTAACTTATATGCACCCTGTTTATTTTCCTAGGGTCGCCATTGGTCACAATTGTAATGCGTGGACAGACCCACCAAGCAAGCAGCTGTGCTCCACCCTGCTCCTGAAAGGCAGCCCAGCCAACAGACACACCAAGCCACAAGAGGAGCCTTCAAGCAGACCAGCCTTCAAGCAGACCAGCCTTCAATCAGGCCAGCCTTTAATCTGAGCTGCCTTTAATCTGAACTGCCATTAGTCTGAATCGCTTCTCGGCCTTTTGGCTAAGATCAAGTGTAGTATCTGTTCTTATCAGTGTCCAGTGGGGGTGCTCCCGGCCATTCTAGCTTTGCGGGCATGGCTGTTGTATAGTACCCTCACTGGTATGATGGGGGTCCAGAAGGCTAGTACCGGAGGGACAGAAACCAGGGAGCGCCATGATGCGTTCTGGGGCCCTGGGAGTAATTCCTCCGGGAACACTGGAAAGACCCAGTAACTCCTTATCTGGACGGATCTACCTTGGTCTGGTCAGGGGCTGAGGAGGCAGAAAGTCCGCAAACTCGGTGCCCCCTGAGTAGACGCTCTCAGGGGTGCCACTAGTAACACCTGGGTGTGGGACCCCACTGTGTGAACATGGCACATGGTCACTGTTTTTACATTCTTTTTGCACAGCGCCCTAAGGACCAGGCCTTTTGGCTAGGACCAGGGCAATTTTTGCTACGGGCCTCAGGGCCTGGTCTGTGCACAATTTGGCACGGTACCACTTTTTTTATTTTCTATTTATTTAATTTATTTCACCTCCCACGTTTGTCACTTTTTCTTTGCTTATGTGTGTGTTTTCACGGATGGAGGGTGTGGGTCCTCGGGCCTACCCTGAAGTCTAGGGGAAGGATGTGTGGCCTTTTGGTTCCTTCCTCCCCTGATCCCTAGGGGGCTTTTCTTCGGGAGAGCCCCCTGACCAAGTACTGTGTGTCTGGCTTCGGCTGGACACAAGGAAACGGTGGTCCACCAGGCCTTTTGGCCAGGAGGACCAATTGGGAACCTTGTCCCCGTCAGGAACTTCGTGCCCCGGGGGAACAGGGTAAGCGGTCCAAGCCCCTTTTGTGGTAGGACACAGCACACCCCTGAGTGCACTTTTTCGTGTGGTGTTTTGCACTTGCACTTTTTTTGTGAACACTTACGGGTTTTTACGTTTATAGTTGCACGTTTGCGGACTTAAAAAAAAAAAAAAATTAGTCTGAATTTCCTTTAATCTGGACTGACTTTAATCTGAAGTGGCGTTAATCTGAAGTGGCGTTGAGCTGAACAAATGCCATTGGGCTGAACAACTGCCGTTGGGCTGAACAACTGCTGTTGATCTGAACTGCCTTTATTGTGAACTGCTGTTAATGTGAACTGCCGTAGAACTGAACTGCTGTTGAGCTGAACTGCCTTCTTTAATCTGACCTGTCGTTAAAATGAACTGCTGTTGAGCTGAACTGACTTTGATCCGAACTGCCGTTGAGCTGAACTGCCTTGTTTAATCTGAACTGCCGTTGATCTGAACTGCCATTGAGCTGACCTGCGGTTGAGCTGACCTGCCCTTGATCTGAACTGTCTTTAATCTGAACTGCCATTGAGCTGAACTGCCTTTGATCTGAACTGCGTTTAATCTCAACTGCCTTTAATCTGAACTGCCATTGAGCTGAACTGCCTTGTTTAATCTGAATTGCTATTGATCTGAACTGCCGTTAATCTGAACTGCCGTTGAGCTGAACTGCCTTGTTTAATCTGAACTGCTGTTGAGCTGAACCGTCTTTAATCTGAACTGCTGTTGAGCTGAACTGCCTTGTTTAATCTGAACTGCCGTTGATCTGAACTGCCGTTGAGCTGAACTGCTTTGTTTAATCTGACCTGCCGTTGAGCTGACCTGCCGCTGAGCTGACCTGCCGTTGAGCTGAACTGCCGTTGAGCTAAACTGCTGTTGAGCTGAACTGCCTTTGAGCTGAACTGCTGTTAATCTGAACTGCCTTTGATCTGAATTGCCTTTAATCTGAACTGCCCTTGAATTGAACTGCCTTGTTTAATCTGAACTGCCGTTAATCTGAACTGCTGTTAATCTGAACAGCCTTTGATCTGAACTGCCGTTGAGCTGAACTGCCTTGTTTAATCTGAACTGCCGTTGAGCTGAACTGCCTTGTTTAATCTGAACTGCCGTTAATCTGAACTGCTGCTCAGATGATCTGCCGCTAATCTGCCTTCAAGCACACCAGCCTTTTAAGCAGGCCATCAATCAGACCAGCCAGCAGACCAGACTTTAATCAGGCCAGCCAGCCATCAATCAAGCCAGCCATCAATCAAGCCAGCCAGCAGACCAGCGTTTAATAGGCTCAGCCAGCAGAAAAGCCTATAGGCAGCCAAGAGTGGCCTTGACAGTAGAACTAGCATTATCACATGTCATGGAGGATCTTCTTCAGCCTGAGTCATCTGTGGAAGCCCAGACGTAAAACAAAAAAGTGGTCCTAATTTCCAGTATTCAACCCATATCTCATGTCTGTGAGTTGTTCCTTATTTTTTTTGGTCTCCTTGTTAACACTGCAACATGAAACAGAGCAAATTAAGATTTATTTTTTGCAGAAAAAGATCATCCTACTATTGTGGAGTCCCAGTCAAACTGTATAGAAAAAGAGAATGAATCAATAGCTAATTCAGTTGCTAGTTGTGGTTTGCCACAAACTTCCACTGCCGTAATAACTAAAAAGACAAATGATGGTCATGCTGGAAAGACCGCAAAAAAACTCTGTTTTAGTACACATTGGCTGGATCAGTTTTCATGGCTTGCTTATTCCAAGGAAAATGATACAGTTATATGTAAAGTTTGCAGTCAGTTCTCCCAAATTTCAGATGAAAAATGGGCAAATGGCGTAAAAGCTCCATTTAAAAGGGAAACTTTTGTATGGCATGACAAATGTAATAAACACAAAGAGAATATTCATAAGGCAAAGGCTAGAAGAGACAACCCTGAAGAAAAGGGACGTTACACAAGGCTTGGTCCTGCTGTACAACAAAAACCATAGCAAATCTTGATGTGAAACTGGCTTCCTATTGCTTTTTGGCATCCAAAAATTTTTTTTTTTGGTGTTATTTTTCTTAATTGAATATAATGCAATCCACACACAGCCATTGAAGTAGTATTTTGCATCAGAAAAAGGGTATTACACAAGTTTTGGTCTTGCTGTACAATGAAAACCATAGCTGCTCTATTAGCACATCTTTGTTAAAATGTTTACTATTGTTATGCGATGTTTTTTGGCATCTAAATAAGCACTTTTTTGTTTTTTCTTAATGCACTACTTCGCTAAGCTCTCTTTTAATAAGATGCTGGAGATAAAAAATGCAAAATGTTTACTATTGTTATTTATTTTATGCAATGTTTTTTGGACATCAAAAGATGCACTTTTTTCTTTTTTCTTAATGCCACACTTCTCCAAGGTATCTGCTGGAGATAAAAAAATACATGTTTACAGTAACTATTATTCCATGTTATTTGGCATCAAAATAAGCACTTTTTCTTATGCTATACTTCTGTAAACTAAACTTACATCTTTTAAAAGAGACTTTAGTTTCTAAAGTCTCTTTTTAAAGATACAGGAGATAAACAAAAAAACATACAAAATGTTTACTACAGGTTTAAAGCTGTAAAACTTGATATTTTGATTGCACCCTATTGCTATTAAGCTATTGCTGTTGTTTAAATTGACACAATAAAGCTATGTTATAATTGCAGTTTATTATATTTTGGACTCTTTATTCTAAAGAAAAATGTAATTTCATAAGCTTTAATGGGGCGTGGTTGGGGGCAGGGCTGGTGGTGGGGTTGGGGGACGGCATGGGGGTGGGGTTGGAAACAGACCTGGGCAAGGTTGGGTGGGGCAACTGGTGGAGAGTAAGGTTTGTGCCTGGCTAGTAGGTGTAGACTCGAACATTTAAGCCCTGTATAGGGTATAGGCTTTATCAATAATAGCCAGTGTTTGCTAAGTCCTCTAGATCAAACATATGTAGCTGGATTACATCTAGGTATTTGATGGCAACTCACAAGCTTAGCAATACTTTACTTATGATAAGTTTCCTGTGTCACATTCATCTAAACTCATCTACACAGACATACGCTTCCTTTTTTCATTGTTTTTCTTCAGCTTCAGGATTAAGATAAGCAGCCTCATATTCTGTTATATATACAGTATCTTGCTGAATTTACATGGTACCTATCAAAAGACTGTAAATCCTTGCTCCTTCATTGATAGGTTTTTGAAATGCAATAGCCATTGCCAACAAAACAGAATTCATACTCACACAACTTAGGTTGGACAGACCAGTGAAAGCTTATGTAAGACTGGTTGCAGAGAATGAAAGCACTTTGTCCCTTGTTTCCTTGCCTTACCTCTTCCTGTATTAAATTCTTCTTCCTCCCCATTGGTCAGTGAGGTTCAACATCAGTACATGAAGGTGTATGGCCAAGATTAATTTTTCAGGAAAATTTTAGCTGTCTAGATCTTTGGATCTACTAATTGCTTTGACATATGTTGACTCCTTTTGATTGCTTTTATTTTTTTAATTATTAGGGACAGGTGACTCTGCCTGGGTTCAGTTTGCAACCAGTTTCACTAAATGTCTTCAGCATTCAGAAAGTTCAAATATTCTTTTGAACCCCACTGAAATTCATGTAAGGCGAATCTTGATATTTAATTTTTTCCTTTTGTGGGGCCAATAAACACACAGTTGTCAATAAAGAGGCATATGATGTGTGGCGTGGCAGCGCTGGACCAACAGAAGTGAGGCTTGTTTCTGATGAGAGGAGCGAGTCCTCCTTCAAAACAGCTAATATTCAATGAAGGTAAAAGTGTAAATGGAACCAAGATGTTGCACATTTACTGGTGTGTTTTGGGTCGTTGTCTTGTTGGAACACCCATTTCAAGGGCATTTCCTCTTCAGCATAAGGCAGCATGACCTCTTCAAGTATTCTGATGTATTCAAACTGATCCATGATCCCTGGTATGTGATAAATAGGTCCAACACTGTAGTATGAGAAACATCCCCATATCATGATGCTTGCGCAACCATGCTTCACTGTCTTCACAGTGTACTGTGGCTTGAATTCAGTGGTCTTTAGATCTTCTGGGAATCTCAGTCTTGCCGATTGTCCATCTTTCCTCCCAATAAGGCAGGCTGGGAAGCCCCAGTTGTTTCCGCATTAACTCTAATAATGGCTTCAGAGATCTTGTTCTGGCCAGTGTCTCTGATGCTACATCCGCATAAATTTGCAAACTCGCGTCTCCACATTTTACTTCTGGGATTCTCCGTAATTTCTTCCAGATGTTTACCCTATCTTCATAATGATGTAATTTCGCAATCACGTCTCGGGGGATGTCCAGTGCCATTCCTTGGGGAAGTTTAATCGTGTGTACCCTATCTATTTTCAGTTGTTCTGTCACTGGTCTACGAATTAGTGGATTAAATATTTTCCTCATTTCATCCCACAGATCTTCTCCTGATTGAGTTTCTGGTAGGCCCCGGATCCTTAGGTTGTTCCTATCTCTGTTCTCTTGATCTTCCATTTTGTATGCCAGTTTTGTTTGCTCTTTTTGCATTTCTTCCACCTGCGCTTCTAGCTTAATAATTACTTGTGCATGTTTCTCTTATTTTCTTCCATTTCTCCTACTCGGGATAAAACCTGACCAAGATCATTGTGTAATACTGCCATTTCATTCTTTATGGAGTGCTCTAGTTTCGCGAACATCTCTGTGATTTCCATGTTTGTAGGCTTGTGGGCTTATTCCTTCAATATTTCTAGTGTCTATCCTCATTTCTGTATTTATAGATTCTTCAATCTGATTTAGATTCAGTACTCCTAGAGACAGTCTAGTTTGATCTCCAATAATCTTTCTCAGTTCCTGACTTCTTACCCCTTGCTGTCTCTCAGGGGTGAGACCCTCTGGGCTTTTCTCCTGCAGGGGCATATATTTCTTTATTGTATTTGATTGTGGAGTTTTTATTACTCCGCTTTTTTCTGATCTACTCTTCATTGCGTTGATTATTTCCCTTCTGGCTCCAGGTCAGAATATTATTTTCAGATTCACTCTAATTAGACTTAGGCATTAAATATCCATATAGATGTATTTTTCTTCTTTAGACCCCTTCTTTCACATAATATACAGTTGCAAGAAAATGTATGTGAACCCCTTGGGATTTTGTGGAGTTTTGCATGAATTGGGCATAAAATGTGCTCTGAACGTCATCTAAGTCACAACAATAGAAGAGCACAGTCTGCTGAACATAATACTACACAAACATTAGATGTTGCCATGGTTTAATTGCACATAACATGTAAACATTCACAGTGCAGGGAGGAAAAAGTATGTGAGGCCCTAGCTTAATGACTTCTCCCAGAGCTAATTGGAGCCAGGAGTGAGCCAACCTTGACTCCAATCAGTGTGATGATATTGGATGTGTTGCTGACAGCTGTCCTGTCCTTAAAAAACACACACCTGTTTTGGGTTTACTGGTTCCAAGAAGCACTGTCTGATGTGAACCATGCCTCGCAGAAAAGAGCTCTCAGAAGACCTACGATCAAGAATTGTTGACTTGCATGAAGCTGGAAAGGGTTACAAAAGTATCTCCAAAAGCCTTGATGTTCATGTGTCCACGGTAAGACAGACTGTCTACAAATGGAGAAAGTTTAGCACTGTTGCTACTCTCCCTAGGCATGGTCGTCCTGTAAAAATGACTGCAAGAGCACAGCGCAGAATGCTGCATGAGGTAAAGAAAAATCCCAGAGTGTCAGCTAAAGACCTACAGAAATCTCTGGCACATGCTAACATTTGTGTTGACACATCTACAATAAGGAAAACATTAAACAAGAATGGAGTACATGGGAGGACACCACAGAGGAAGCCATTGCGGTCCAAAAAGAATATTGCAGCACGTTTGAAGTTTGCAAAAGAGCACCTGAATGTTCCACAGCACTACTGGCAAAATATACTGTGGACAGATGAAACCAAGATTGAGTTGTTTGGGAAGAACACACAACACTATGTGTGGAGAAAAAAAGGCACAGCACACCAACATCAAAGCCTCATCCCCACTGTAAAACATGGCGGAGGGAGCATCATGGTTTGGGGCTGCTTTGCTGCCTCAGGGCCTGGATGGATTGCTGTCATTGATGGGAAAATGAATTCCAGAGTTTATCAAGACATTTTGCAGGAAAACGTACAACCATCTGTCCGCCAACTGAAGCTCCGCAGAGGATGGGTGATGCAACAGGACAATGACCCAAAGCATACAAGTAACTCAACAAAACAATGGCTGCAACAGCACAGAATACGCCTTCTGGAGTGGCCCAGTCAGAGTCCTGACCTCAACCTGATTGAAATGCTGTGGCATGACCTTAAGAGAGCGATTCACACCAGACATCCCAAGAATATTGCTACACTGAAACAGTTTTGTGAAGAGGAGTGGTCCAAAATGACTCCAGATTGTTGTGCAGGTCTGATCTGCAACTACAGGAAATGTTTGGTTGAGGTTATTGCTGCCAAAGGAGGGTCAACCAGTTATTAAGTCCAAAGGTTCACATACTTTTTCCTCCCTGCACTGTGAATGTTTACATGCTATGTGCAATTAAACCATGGCAACATCTAATGTTTGTGTAGTATTATGTTCAGCAGACTGTGTTCTTCTATTGTTGTGACTTAGATGACGTTCAGAGCACATTTTATGCCCAATTCATGCAAAACTCCACGTAATCCCAAGGGGTTCACATACTTTTTCTTGCAACTGTATATGATAATATTTAGCTTCTGGTTCGCTCCTCTTTTAGTCCCTGTGGATGACCTCTCCTCCCTTTCTTTTCTTTCTTTAACTCAAATAGTCCCGTCGACCCCCCGAGACCACCCCAGGCCCCCTTGTAGCAAAAAGAGTAACCAGTTGTCTGTATTTTCTTTTTTGATGCAACTCGCAGCCACTCACCCTCTCCTTCCGGTCCCTGTATATGGGGAATCTCGGGGTCCTGATGCGTTCCTACTGAGGGTGTAATCTCCTTAATCCAAACGGGGGTCACTGGTGATCTAGAGGGGTCACCTTTCGTGGGTATCGAGGCTCCCTTGCTCTGTGTTCTGTCCCTCCTCTGTTAGGCACAGCGTCTTCTCGGGCACCCTACCCAGTGGTATATTTAGGTTTTGTGCTGCCCTAGGCAACACAAAAATTGTGCATGCCCCCCCCACCAATGAGAGAGCAAGAGAGAGTTCAATGAGTGTGTGTGTGTGTATATATATGATTCTCTCTCTGCCATCTCTCTTTCTCTCTCTCTTCCTCTCTCTTTCTATCTCTTTTCCCTCTTTCTTTCCTCTCTCTCTCTTCCCTCTCTTCTCTCTCATTCTCTTTCCTCTCTCTCTCTTCCCTCTTTCTCTCTCTACCCCCTCTCTCTCCTCTCTCTCTTCCCACTCTCTCTTCCCTCTCGCTCTCTCTTCCCTCTCTCTTCTCTCTCTCTTCTCTCTCTTCTCTCCCCCCTCTCTCTCTCCCCTCTCTCCCTCTCTCTTCCCTTTCTCTCTCTCCCCCCTCTCTCTCTTCCCTCTCGTTCTTCCCCCTCTTTCTTCCCTCTCTCTTCCCTCTCTCTCTTCCCTCTCTCTCCCCCCTCTCTCTTTCCTCTCTCTCCCTCTCTCCCCCACCGCTCTCTCTCTTCCTGTCAGGGCTCCCGGGTATGACCAGAGGTGTGTGACTGACGCAGGGAAACGCAGACTTCAGATAAGTTATAAACAATTTATTAACACTAACAATACAAACATAAACGCAGTGCAATACTAAAACATAACACAGTGCAAACAAACCAAACCAAACCACCCACAGATAACAGTATATACAGTGCAAGCGTCGTCAGGCAGGCCGGGTCAATATCAATCGGGCAGGTAGGTACAGGGGGAGCAAGCGGAGAATAGCCAGGTCACGAGCAGGGTACAGCAACTAACAGGCAGGTAGGTACAGGGGGTCAGGCAGAGAATGGTCGGGGTCACAAGCCAGGGATCAGAACAGGAGAAGTCAGCAGAGGTCAGAATCAAGCCGGGTCAGCAACAAGACAGGAACAGGAACAGGAGCAGGAGCAGGAGCTGGAGCAGGATGCAGGAACAAGATACAGGGCCCAGGAAAAACACAACACCAAGGCAGAGTCTGCAGGTCTGAATGTCCCTTAAATACACCAGTATAATTAGTTCCAGGTGTTTGACTGGCTGCAAGGTTGAGTCTCTGATTGCTGGGAGCACCCGCTGGCCAGCCCTGGTACTGCAGCTCAAAAGGCAGGTGAGTCCCACTATTGCTGGCCAGTCCATTCCTGACAGTACCCCCCCCTCAAGGAGCGGCCTCAGGACGCTCCAAACAGTCCTAGCTGGGCAAAAAGTTCCACCGCCCGGGTCTGGTAACTGGCGGGATATCAAAGACTGGCACACCGGGCAGGACTCCGGGCAGGGGCACACCGGGCAGAGGCACATCGGGCTGGACTCCGGGCAGAGGCACATCGGGCTGGACTCCGGGCAGAGGCACATCGGGCTGGACTCCGGGCAGAGGCACATCGGGCTGGACTCCGGGCAGAGGCACATCGGGCTGGACTCCGGGCAGAGGCACATCGGGCTGGACTCCGGGCAGAGGCACATCGGGCTGGACTCCGGGCAGAGGCACATTGGGCTGGACTCCGGGCAGAGGCACATCGGGCTGAACTCCGGGTAGAGGCACATAGGGAGATTACCAGGTGAAGCAGCAGGCACCGGGCCCCCAGGCGGGGCGACAGGCATCGGGCCCCCAGGCGGGGCGACAGGCATCGGGCCCCCAAGCGGAGCGGCGGGCGCCGGGCCCCCAAGCGGAGCGGCGGGCGCCGGGCCCCCAGGAGGGGCGACAGGCATCGGGCCCCCAGGCGGGGCGACATGCATCGGGCCCCCAGGTGGGGCGACAGGCATCGGGCCCCCCGGCGGGGCGACAGGCATCGGGCCCCCAAGCAGAGCGGCGGGCGCCGGGCCCCCAGGAGGGGCGACAGGCATCGGGCCCCCAGGCGGGGCGACAGGCATCGGGCCCCCAGGAGGGGCGACAGGCATCGGGCCCCCAGGAGGGGCGACAGGCGCCGGGCCCCCAGGCGGAGCGGCGGGCGCCAGGCCCCCAGGCGGAGCGACATGTCTCGGGCCCCCAGGCGGAGCGGCGGGCGCCGGACCCCCAGGCGGAGTGGCGGGCGCCGGACCCCCAGGCGGAGCGACAGGTCTCGGGCCCCCAGGCGGAGCGGCGGGCGCCGGACCCCCAGACGGAGCGGCGGGCGCCGGACCATCAGGCGGAGCGACAGGTCTCGGGCCCCCAGGCGGAGCAGCGGGCACCGAGTCACCAGGCACGACAGTAGGCTCCGAGTCAACTGGCAAGACTGCGGGCACCGAGCCAACTGGCAGAGCAGCGGGCTTCGAGTCGTCTGGCAAGACTGCGGGCACCGAGTCGTCTGGCAAGACTGCGGGCACCGAGTTGTCTGGCAAGACTGCGGGCACCGAGTCGTCTGGCAAGACTGCGGGCACCGAGTCAACTGGCGGAACAGCGGGCACCGAGTCGTCTGGCAAGACTGCGGGCACCAAGTCGTCTGGCAAGACTGCGGGCACCGAGTCGTCTGGCAAGACTGCGGGCACCGAGTCAACTGGCAAGACTGCGGGCACCGAGTCAACTGGCAAGACTGCGGACACCGAGTCAACTGGTGGAACAGCGGGCATCGAGTCAACTGGCGGAACTGCGGGCACCGAGTCGTCTGGCAAGACTGCGGGCACCGAGTCGTCTGGCAAGACTGCGGGCACCGAGTCGTCTGGCAAGACTGCGGGCACCGAGTCGTCTGGCAAGACTGCGGGCACTGAGTCGTCTGGCAAGACTGCGGGCACCGAGTCGTCTGGCGGAACAGCGGGCATCGAGTCGTCTGGCAGAACAGCGGGCACCGAGTCGTCTGGCAAGACTGCGGGCACCGAGTCGTCTGGCAAGACTGCGGGCACCGAGTCGTCTGGCAAGACTGCGGGCACCGAGTCGTCTGCAAAGACTGCGGGCATCGAGTCAACTGGCGGAACAGCGGGCACCGAGTCGTCTGGCAAGACTGCGGGCACCGAGTCGTCTGGCAAGACTGCGGGCACCGAGTCAACTGGCGGAACAGCGGGCACCGAGTCGTCTGGCAAGACTGCGGGCACCGAGTCGTCTGGCGGAACAGCGGGCATCGAGTCAACTGGCGGAACAGCGGGCACCGAGTCGTCTGGCAAGACTGCGGGTACCGAGTCGTCTGGCAAGACTGCGGGCACCGAGTCAACTGGCGGAACAGCGGGCATCGAGTCAACTGGCGGAACTGCGGGCACCGAGTCAACTGGCGGAACAGCGGGCACCGAGTCGTCTGGCAAGACTGCGGGCACCGAGTCACCAGGTACGACAGCGGGCTCTGAGTCAATTGGCACGACAGCGGGCACCGGATCAGGTACCGGATCATCTGGATCAACAGCGGGCATCGAGTCAACTGGCCTAATAGGATCATCAGGCTGGATCAGTTCATTATGCTGGGTAGAAGCATCCGGCTGAGTAGAGGCATCCGGCTGAGTAGAGGCTTCAGGCTGAGTAGAGGCTTCAGGCTGAGTAGAGGCTTCAGGCTGAGTAGTGGCTTCAGGCTGAGTAGAGGCTTCAGGCTGAGTGGAGGCATCAGGCTGAGTGGAGGCTTCAGGCTGAGTGGAGGCATCCAGCTGAGTAGAGGCTTCAGGCTGAGTAGAGGCTTCAGGCTGAGTACAGGCATCAGGCTGAGTAGAGGCATCAGGCTGAACCACGGAAGGCAGGTTCTCAGACGGTAGGCTCACCGGTTTGGATACTGGCAGGATGGTACTGGTTGGAAAGAATTTTTGCTTTTTTCTGGTTTTAACTACTGGGGCACTGCAAGTAAACGCAGGTCTGCAAATGAACGGAGCAGCTGGAGACAGAGAAGAGCTGGAGGATGGAACAGGGGAAGGAGCAGTCGCTACAGAGGGCTTCTTTACAGGGTTAAAGGCAGGATAGGTGCAGCGAGTGGGAACAGGGTACTGACATGCAGTAGATAGCAGGGCAGGAGGAGCTGTTGGGAATGCAGGAATAGAGCTTTGAGGAAATAGATTAGAAGCAGGACTGGGTCTTTGTAAGCTGACTGAGGCTGGGTGCAACAAATCTGTCCATGTCTGCAGTATGGGTTGAACAAAGCTGAGCTTACACAAAGCCTGTCTGACCAAAGACTGCACTGCGTTTATACAATCTCTTAGTACCTGTGGTGAACATGTGGAATAACGCTCCAGAAAGTAACCCACATCATCCTCTAATAACCATACCAGGGACTCTACCTGGTCTGCACTAAATGGTGGCAAAAATTCATCCCTGCATTCGGGGGTACCAGATGAAACCAACTCAGCACAAACCTGAATCAATGGCTGCACCTCAGAGAACTCTGTGCCCTGATCTACTAGAACATGAGCGAGCCGTATACATTCTAGCAGTTCATCCCGGGTATACTCCTTCAGAGTTTGATAAGCATACTCCCTGTCATCAAACACTAGCAGATATAAATACGCAACCTCATCCAGATCCATCCTTCCCATCAACAAACCAAGATGGCTTCCCTGTGCAGCCACTTCTGGTCAGGATTGGCCTTGGTGTAATGTCAGGGCTCCCGGGTATGACCAGAGGTGTGTGACTGACGCAGGGAAACGCAGACTTCAGATAAGTTATAAACAATTTATTAACACTAACAATACAAACATAAACGCAGTGCAATACTAAAACATAACACAGTGCAAACAAACCAAACCAAACCACCCACAGATAACAGTATATACAGTGCAAGCGTCGTCAGGCAGGCCGGGTCAATATCAATCGGGCAGGTAGGTACAGGGGGAGCAAGCGGAGAATAGTCAGGTCACGAGCAGGGTACAGCAACTAACAGGCAGGTAGGTACAGGGGGTCAGGCAGAGAATGGTCGGGGTCACAAGCCAGGGATCAGAACAGGAGAAGTCAGCAGAGATCAGAATCAAGCTGGGTCAGCAACAAGACAGGAACAGGAGCAGGAGCTGGAGCAGGATGCAGGAACAAGATACAGGGCCCAGGAAAAACACAACACCAAGGCAGAGTCTGCAGGTCTGAATGTCCCTTAAATACACCAGTATAATTAGTTCCAGGTGTTTGACTGGCTGCAAGGTTGAGTCTCTGATTGCTGGGAGCACCCGCTGGCCAGCCCTGGTACTGCAGCTCAAAAGGCAGGTGAGTCCCACTATTGCTGGCCAGTCCATTCCTGACACTTCCATCTTTCTCTTCTCTCTCTCCTCCTGCGCTCTCTCTCTTCCCTCTCTCTGTTCCCTCTCTCTCCCCTCTCTCTCCCCCCCTCTTCCCTCTATCTCTATCCCCTCTTTCTCCTCCCCCTCTCTCTTCCCTCTATCTCTCTCTATCTCTCTCTCCCCTCTCTCTCTCTATTCCCTCCCCCCCCCCCGTCTTCCCTCTCTCTCTTCCCCCTCTCTCTTCCCTCTCTCTTCCCTTGTCCCCCTTTCTCTCTCTCTCTCTTCCCTCTCTCTTTCTCAGATTGTATGGGACTGTATACACACACAGAGTATGATTACCCCCCCATCTCCTCAAAGGGCTGCTGATCTCTGGGCAGGAAATGTGGGCAGGGAGTGGTAATCATACTGTGTGTATACAGTCCCATATGATCTGTCAGTGATTGTGTATCATGCGCTGGATGGATGATGAGGGAGAAACCAGAGAACACATCACAAATCACCTCCTCCCAGCTCTTTCCTCTCTGCCACTTCTCTCCCTGCTCGAGGCTTTCCCTTGGTCTTGGCTCTGAGTGCTGACAGGGGAAGGAGCTCAGCGGAGAGCGGACACTCAGGAATACCAGGGCACCCGCTCCATCTGGCCAGGTCTGTCACTCCCTCCAGCAGCAGAAAGCCGGCAGGAGGGAGAGTGGGAGAAACCTAAACCGGCTTTCAGCTGCTGGAGGGAGAGATACACAGTGAATCCTTCTGCAACTGCCCTCCCCCACCACACCAATCATCCTGCTGTCTGCGCCACTTACAGGAGTACCAGTGGCGCCCCTCAGATGGTGGCCCTGCATGGCTCTGTCTGCCACTGCTCACAAGGTCCATTCTTCCCAGGGGGGTGGTGCTGCCCCCCCTACAAATTGCTGCCCTAGGCAAACGCCTTGTTTGCCTCGCAGTAGATACGTCCCTGACCCTACCTCCTTCACTGAGTCCTGCTGGTTCAGTCATCCTGGGTGTACAGCCCTTCAATGGCATTCCAGTGTCCTATACCGGTTTCTTTTATGAAGCATTTTGCAGCTCCCAAAGCACCTCTCTTCCATCACCTGGGTGCTGTGTCCAGTGATTCACTGGCCAGGCACCATCCTTGCTCTCCCGGGATTCCAGGGAAAACTGTCTCCTCCACACTGCAGACACCGCCCAACCACACCACCACGGAGGTCCAGGCTGGAAGGTAAGCAAGGAGGGGGGTTTCAATAGACTTCTATGGGACCACAGGCATTGTGAGCTCCATGCTCTAGAGTCCTACTGCAGCCATGTTCCAGCCCCTCCCCCTCTGGCTGTAAATGGACCTTGTTCTAGTCCCAGGCTGCTACCTCTCTGCAGAATGACAAACTCTGCGGTGGATATTATGTAGCACCAACTACAAAAGTTCATATCACTCAGAGGTCTTGTTGAAGTTTTTATTGGTTAAGAGCATCAAGTAAAGTCATGTATTTTGGGGAACAGCCTCGCCTCCTCCTTTCTCTGGGCTGGAGCAGTTGTTGCAATTAGCATTAGGATGCAATAGGAGACATATATTAGGGCTTGATAAGGACTATTAGATCTTATTGGCACTACAAACTGGTTTCCATGCTGGCAATTCATAATGCCATTAAGATGTGACATGGGGGACATGGACCAATGGCAAAAGAAAAAAAAAAAGTACAACAGGAAGAGGAAATTTTCATGAGTCTTCAATGTGTCATATATCTAGTTGAGAGCAAGCTGGAGGGGGGGCTTCTCTTGCACCTCTTGTCTAACACCCCTAGTAGAGATGACAGGAGGTGTGAGGGCACAGAGTGGCACGAGGACCTGTATAGCGGACTGCGCCAGCTGGTGTTTGCAGATGCAGGTGACCATGATCACCAGACAAGAACCAGGAATCAGAACACAGTGATACTGGATCAGGAGACAGGAGCGTAGCCAGGACACAAACCAAAGGGTCATTAACAGCAGCAGCAAGGCACAGAAATGACAAGCAGAGGCATAATCAGGACACAAGTCAGGATCATTACACAGCCGGGCAGCATGGTACAGGAACATAGAACACAACAGTTAGGCAAGAATCCAGAAGCAAGTCAGGAGCAAGCCGGTTTGTGCACAAGAAGGAAAAAATAGCAAGTCAGGGTGAGGCAAAGGAGTTATTACCTGAAGACCACACAACAAACTGTTCATATTGTCATAGTCCAGCTTCTATAGGCCATTTGGTACCAATGCCAATGCCAGTACCGGTTGTGGGTGTGCACATTCACATGCACTTGTGCATGTTCCATTTGTACACATGCTGATACGTTTGTGCACATGTGCCAGTGCCTGTTTTGCAGTGATCCTTTGCTCAGAATTATAAGCATGCATGTGAGCATGCAGTAGTCTTCAATTTCCAATATGTACTGAGCTTTTCTTACACAATGGCTAAAATGAAGTTACACAAATCCTTTAAATTACATGTTTGGGGAATGTGTTAAAGCTGTATGTAGTGCCACAGAACACCACAATGTTTACTGACTGCCACAGTGAGGAGGAGGGGTATAAGGCCATATTAACAACCTTGGAAAACAACTTCTTGCACTTGAGCTGGGGTGGACTGACCATTTGAGCACTGCCTGAGGGCCCAGGGTCAGTAGGGGGCCCCATGAGATGCCCCTGGTACCTTTTATTGGCTTTTTCATAGGCTTTTTTGGGTGTGGATGAGGTCACGGGGGCCCCATGATCCCCTATTGCCCGGGGGCCCCATGAGTTGTCAGTCCGCCCCTGCTTGGGAGGATGTAGGTGTAGAAGGTTTTGTCATCCAGCCAACTTTGTGATGGATGTGCAGTGACTGTATTGGTCAGCCACTTTGGGAAAAAAGGCACACATACTCCAGTTTGCGCAATTGCCACTGCTATGTCCTGCAGAACCTGCTCACCCCCTACTACTGCCACACACAGTACCTCTGCTTCTTATTTTAGACCTGCTTCTAATGGTAGTACTTTTTTTTTTTTGCAGAAGTGAATGAAATGCCTAGCTTTTACTGAAATCATGACAATGTGGGGCAGGGTGGGGTGGTTAATGTGTGGTGCTTTTGATGTACACTAGCTACTGAATAGCAATGTGGTGGTGTCAATAAATTATATAGAAAATCTGTGCTTAGATAAAGAAAAAAAATCACTAATCTCATTCTCTCTCTTCTGAGGGTTTAAGTCCCATTTTAAACTGCAGGGTGCCATCTGCTCTGCAATATATTTCTCCAAAAAGGCAATGTCCCACCTAATGTGTACTTCAGAAATCATCAAATTCTTTAGCCTCACAAATAAACCACTTAAATCATTTCCCTCTTAAGTGTTACCATCAAAAACTCCATCTGAATTAAGGATACGTTTAGCCCTGTACTCAAAGATATCCATGGAGTGATATATGCATCCAGCTGTAGATAATTTGTATCCAAAAAACAATGCCAATAAATTATATAGAAAAAGAAAGCAGCTAGCACAATATTGTGAATACGCAATACCAAACAAAAATAAAAAAAAAAGGTGCAGCGTTTCTAAACAAAAATAAATATGAAATTTAAATGGATGAATCCAAATCCAATATACATAAACTGTGAATTCAGTGTTTACAGTATATATATATATATATATATATATATATATATATATATACATACTATATTGTCATAAGTATTGAGATACCCCTCCAAATCATTGGATTCAGGTGTTCCAATCACCTCCATGGCCACAGGCGTATATAATCAAACAACTAGGCATGCAGACTGCTTCTACAAACATTTGTGAAAAAATGGGTCACTCTCAGAAGCTCAGTGAATTCAAGCTTGGTACTATGATAGGTTGCCACCTGTGCGATAAGTCCATCCGTTACATACCCTTGCTACTAAATATTCCACATTCAACGGTTAGTGGTATTATAACAAAGTGGAACCAACTGGGAACAACAGCAACTCAGCCACGAAGTGGTAGGCCACGTAAATTGACAGAGCGTGGTGAGCGTATGCTGAAGCACACAGTGTGCAGACATTGCCAACTGTCTGCAGAGCTGATAGCTAAAGACCTCCAAACTTCATATGGCCTTCAGATTAGTACAACAACAGTGCATAGAGAGCTTCATGGAATGGGTTTCCATAGCCGAGCAGCTGCATCCAAGCCTTACATCACCAAGTGCAATGCAAAGCATTGGATGCAGTGTAAAGCATGCCACCACTGGACTCTTGAGCAGTGGAGATGTGTTCTCTGGAGTGATGAATCACGCTTCTCTGTCTGGGACGTGTCTGGGTTTGGCTGTTGCCAGGAGAGTTTGATGAAGGGGGATTATGGTATGGGGTTGTTTTTCACGGGTTGGCCTTGGCCCCTTGCCAGTGAAGGGAACTCTTAAGGCGTCAGCATACCAAGACATTTTGGACAATTTCATACTCCCAACTTTGTGGGAACAGTTTGGGGATGACCCCTTCCTGTTCCAACATGACTGCGCACCAGTGCACAAAGCAAGGTCCATAAAGACATGGATGTGCAAGCTTGGGGTGAAGGAACTTGACTGGCCTGTACAGAGTCCTGACTTCAACCTGACAGAACACCTTTGGGATGAATTAGAGCAGAGACTGCGAGCCAGGACTTCTGGTCTGACATCAGTGCCTGACCTCAAAAATGCGCTGTTAGAAGAATGGTCAAACATCCCCATAGACACACTCCTAGACCTTGTGGACAGCTTTCCCAGAAGAGTTGAAGCTGTATAGCTGCAAAAGGTGGGTCAACTCAAAATTGAACCCTATGAACTAAGACTGGGATGCCATTAAAGTTCATGTGCGTGTAAAGGCAGGTGTCCCACCAATACGTTTGTCAATATCTTTTGGCAATATAGTGTGTGTGTATGTATATATATATATATATATATATATATATATATATATATGTGAAATACTTGTGATCCTTCGCTTTTTGCTCAGTCTTTCATTAGATGGCATTTTTGCAAGGTTTGTAATTATGTTATTTGGCCACTAAATGGCATGTAGAGACATCTTTTTAAGGTTCTCAACATAGCTTTTATACGCCCATAGTAATGGCGCCCTCTGGTGAACAGAATGTGATGGGCTGTTGATATTGTATATACAGTAAGAGCGCAATAGATGTCCTGCCTTTGAGCCCCTGATGACTTCATTTATGATGAATCATGTAGGAAACAGCCAGAACATGTGAAATCATTTTGCAAACAAGCTGATACACAAGATCTTTTTACCGGATTCTTTTTAACTGTTTTGCAGTACCAGTCTATGTTCATGTGAGTGTACAGTCTGTTTTAATAAAGCAGTTACTTGTAAAAATGCTACACTGTGGAGCTGGCCCCCTTTTTTTGTCATTTTCTCTTTACATCTTCTTATGCTGAGTGGAGCAGAGCTGTTCCGGGAACACTGATGGTAGAGCTATGCTATTACTATTACAAGTGATTTAGACCATTTATAACCTGGTGGTCATATGTGCCTTGGCAAAGGGTTAAGGGTAAGGGGCTTATCCACGTATTGCTGGTTGATTTTCCACTTTTGATTATCTTACTGGCACTGTACATCCACATTAGTTGGATTTGCATGGTTATTGTAGTGACACTTTTTGAAGTGTTATGTATGCTGTGAATCACATTTTATTTTTATTTTGTACACTTTGTTCCACTATGTGAAGTGTTGTTGGGGGATTTATGGATTCCTCTTGCAGTGACATCCTAGGCGAGGGATTTACTTATCTCTGATAAGCGGTGAGGCTTAGTTGCTAGGTTAACACACAAAAGATCCAGATAATTCATATAAACTGTACTACTGTATATACAGTATACAATGTTGTTATGAATGAATTCATTTATTATAAATAACTGGACATGGATTCATCAGTTTACTTTTCATATTTATTTATGTCAATTGTTTAGTAGCTCTGCATCTTTGGTTTTTATTTTGTTTGGTATTGTACATTCAAAAATGTATACAATATTAAGTGTGGATTTTCTATATTATTTATTGGCACTGTTTTTTGGATACAAATTATCTGCAGCTGGGTGTATATATCACACCATGGATAATTGAGTACAGGGCTAATTGTAACCTGAATATAGATGGGATTTTTGATGGTAACACTCAAGACGGAAATGATTTAAGTGGCTTTTTTTCTGAGGCTAAAGAATTTGATGATTTCTGAAGTACACACTAGGTGGGCCTTTTTGGAGAAATATATTGCAGAGCAGATGGTCCTACACAATTCAAGATGGGATGTAAGCCCCCAGAAGGGAGAGAATGAGATTATTGAATGGTTCCAGTACTTCAACGAAGCTGATA
Source organism: Staurois parvus (assembly GCF_062004578.1). NCBI lineage: Eukaryota > Metazoa > Chordata > Amphibia > Anura > Ranidae > Staurois > Staurois parvus. The sequence continues at coordinate 4,814,361 of NW_028318001.1, forward strand.
TAAAATTTCTACAATTCTTGGTAGATAAGAAAAAAATGTAAATTGACCTTAGTTAGTTAAAGAAAATGTTTCCATAAAGGGAAAACTAACTCTTCATAAATCAAGTGATGAATATAATGAAAGGTCAGATTTCTTGAGAGAAACTCTTGAAAAAGAGGAGTTGGAGCAAATGTTTATAAAGAAAAAGAAATGTAATAGTGATATTGTAAAATTATGATATGGGTATTGTTTTTAAATCTAATGTGAAAAGTTGTATTGCTGTGGAACCTTTAAAGCCTCATTGGTTAGCTTTTATGTGTTGGTTCAATTTATAGTATTATGTGGTATCCCTCACCAGGGATTTACTGATTTGATTAAAAGCTTTATTTTTTATTTCAATATTTAATGCATAACTAAGCAAAAAACAAAAAATGTTTTAAGTCACAGCTAATCGTCCTTGGATGTGGTGGCTGCATTAATGTCCCTTTTCTGGCATTTGTTTATTTTCACCTGGTGTTTCTGCCAGCAACAGACTTCCTGTCCTAAGATACAATACTGACTCACTTAACTGTATCCATGGGAACAGCACTGTCATCCTAGGTCAGAGAGTGTATTAGGGCTACGGGACAACTCTCATTCTCTTTATTGCCACAACAAAGGTGAAGGTGTTCTGTGCTTTACTGAAGATAGAATGAAAGGCTGATTATTTGATATTTACGTTTGGTGCACAGCAGTTACTAAAACAAGACTCCTGAGAAGATCAATGGGTACTTTTTTTTGGTAGAAAATGTACTGAAAAATGCAGCCCTCGTATTTTAAGACTGGTAAGTGGCAAAATACAGTAGTGAACTTTTGTTCTTGGGTTTAGATATACTATAAAAATATTCTCAAAAGTAATGGAATTATGGGACAGACCAACAAATATGAACATTGGACCTTCTTTAGCAAAGCTTATAAGGGAAAGGGGGAGATACACTATATTGCCAAAATTATTGGGACGCCTGTCTTTCTACATACAGGAAATTTAGGGGTTCAGTATTGAGTTGACCCAGCCTTTGCAGCTATAACAGCTTCAACTCTGCTGGGAAGGCTGTCCACGAGGTTTAGGAGTGTGTCTATAGGAATGTTTGACTATTCTTAAAGAAGCGCATTTGTGAGGTCAGGCACTGATGTTGGGTGACAAAGCCTGGCTCATAGTCTCCGCTCTAATTCATCCCAAAGGTGTTCTGTTGGGTTGGAGTCAGGACTCTGTGCAGGCCACTCAAGTTCCTCCACCCCAAACTCGCTCATCCATGTCTTTGTGGGCCTTGCTTTGTGTACTGGTGTGCAGTCATGTTGGAACAAGAAGGGGCCTTCCTCAAACTGTTCCCACAAAGTTGGGAACATGAAATTGTCCAAAAATTGTCCAAAATGTTTTGGTATGCTGACCCCTTAAGAGTTCCCTTCACTGGAACTAAGGGGCCAAGCCTAACCTCTGAAAAATAACCCCACACCATAATCCAGCAAACTTTACACTTGGCACAATGCAGTCAGGCAAGCATCGTTTTCCTGGCAACCGCCAAACCCAGACACGTCCATTGCCAGACAGTCAAAGATGAATTCCCCAACAATTTGGATTGGGACTTTAAGGGCAACCCAGAACAAACAATAGAAAAATTATCAATAAATCAATTTATTCAAAAAATGTGAAAGAACATCATAGTATGATAAATAACATTTGTATAAAAACCTACATACAGCATCAAAAATGAATGGTCTATATATATATATAACTTGCTTTAAGCTGAGACGTAATATTGCAGCTTCTCCTACAACTAAGAGGACAGTAAGGAGGGAGTAAGTTTCAGCAGAGAACCCGACGCGTTTCAGAACATAAGTCTTTCTTCAGGGGTATGCTGAAGGAGAAGATGGCCGGCAAAAACATTATACAAAATGTAATGGATGTAGATAAAAATCACAAAACATGACAATAAAAGATATACACAAAATTATATACATCCATTTACAGCCTACATACCATCAGATTTTCTTCTGGAATGATCCAGTTGTACAGAGAAGGGCAGAAAACACCTCGGTTCAAAAATGCTCACCCGTGACGCCCCGGTGCACCCAAGAATAGATGACAACAGAGTCTCACACAGGAGCAGAAAGGGGGAGAAAACAATGAATCCCTATGAGGGGGGAGGGGCACAATCCTCTCACACAGGACTCACCCGACACAGACAGCAGACTGTAAAACACAGGAGGTCAGTGCAAGCCTATAAAAAGTTCAATATGACACCATTACCTTGTCTGCCCTTTAAGAACAATAGACAAAAAGAGGAAAGAAATTGGAGTAGTCAGTACTAACACTGTAACAATAAATATGTGAAATTAATCTGCTATACTCTGTGGGCCTGTAGTCATACGAAAGCATGTGTGTCACATTATATATATAGGGCAACGTGTCCTAGAACTATCTCTACTACTCCTCAAATGAGCCAGCAAGGTCCTAACAGGAGACTAACAACAAGGACAAACACAGGACCTCTGTGGAAGACTACATTTATACATATATACAGCACAATAGCTGTGGATACTTTGTAATACGTGTTGTATAAGTAATATAGATTCAATAGGAGTCCATATAATTAACTAGGGAGACTTCATGTCACTTGGCAGGTAACTAGGGAAATAAATCCTATCCCCATTATTGGGGATTTGTTCATAAGAATATTTAGTATAGGAAAATAAAAAACCTAAAAGAAAGTAAATAGCAAAGGTTTACCTGCACTCCCCAGTAATTTTAAACAAATCAGCACCTCCAGTACATGGTTGTGTGGCTTTCAGAAGATCTCATATAAATTGCAATGAATGGAATTTCAATATGACACCAAAACGGCTGCGCATGCGCAGTACCAGAGGCAAACTGCGCAAGCACAAGTCCGCCATCATGGCACCTCCCGGGGCGCTTGCGCATGGCGCCACCCCACCCAGTAATGGGGCAGGATGACGTCACACGCAGGCGCATTGATCCAACAACTGGCGAGCCAGTGACAGGCCAAGTGGAGGGAGAGAGGGGCCAGACAGCCCTAACATCCCTCCACATTTCAGGATAATCAACTCAGGATTAACCTTCCGGCCCTGGTGCGCCAGGTGGAGAGGCAAGACCCCACCCCTGGGATGCCACCTCCCCCTCCACCTTAACACAAGTCATACATATAAAATAAGATGATCAATAGGTCGCATCAGGGTGCCATCCAATGGTGAGAACACAGACAACATATAAAGTGAACCAAAATATTGTACACGGTGCAACTAAATCTCAGCACAATGGGTATGAATGGGAAGTAAAACAAAAAGCAACAATAATTGCTGGTATAGGAAACAATACTGGCAAACATGATCCCAGAACCACAAAATGTGGTAATAGACCGGGATCTTAGATAATAATTTATATACAGTCTGACATGCCACAAGGAGGGCCAGATGACAATGATCTAAAAAGCAGGGGAGAGGGAAGAGAGAGAAGAGGGGAAGAATTCTCCCCCCCCCCAAAAAAAAAAAATTATTTGCCAACCACCCGAGACGAAACCATCCAAAAAGGACTTAAAGCTAAGTGTGTCATTTTGTCCTGGGGGTTGGTCACATTAAGCAACACAATCCATCTGGTTTCATTTTGGAGTAAGAGTTTGTTCCAGTCCCCCCTCTACCACTGGGATGGACTCTGTCAAGGATGGTAAATGTAATATTAGGAAACTTGCCACCATGAATATCCTTAACATGGCGACCTAAGGGTAAATCCGAATTGGCCTATTTTCATGCTGGGAATGTGGCGATATGCTCATTTCCAAGATTCAAGTTTTGTTTTTTCAACGTAAAAGCCTCCACAATCACAGCTCAGTAAGTAGACTACTCCCGCTGTTTTACAGTTAGCAAAATGTCGAGGCTTAAATCTATCCCCATTTGGTAAAGTAATTTCGCTATCAGTATTAATATATTGACAATAGGGGCAACCCCCACATTTGAAAGTGCCTAGGTTTTTACAAGGATCCTTTTTGGACCAGCTTGCAAAATCACTATGCACCAAACAGTTCCTCAACTATTTAGTTTTGCAATAAGTTATTAAGGGATAATCTGAGATGTGAGAGCTCAGTAGCGGGTCTGTTTGCAACAGGTGCCAGTATCTCTGAAAGATTTTTTTAAGTTGTAAATGTTGTTTCATATATCTTGTAATTCTGCTGACATTTCTTGTTATTTTTAAAAGCACATTTTCTAAAAACATCAATCAATCTAGATCCATGTCTGATCAACAGGATCAAGCCTTAGAGGATCTCATAGCACTTCTTAATGAAGCACCTCCGGCTGACCTAATTGACCAGTTAGACATTGAAACTTTGCTTAATCAACACATCAGTCCTGATAATGCGACAGCAGGTCCTTCTATTCTTAGAAAAAAATCGGATAAATTTCCATCCTTGAGCTGTAACCCGAATCTAGTAGCATTTATAACTTGAACAATGAAAGAAATTAATTAATTGAAGATCAATGATTCTGTAAACAATCTCACTGAGAGTGAAAAAGTAGCATTAAAGGAATTATCCAATCACCTCGATATAACGATCAAACCTTCTGATAACGGTGGAAATATCGTTGCTATGAGTAATGATCAATACAAATGAATGTGCCTGAAAATCTTGAATAATGGCGAGTGGTACCATCCAATATCGAAATCTGCTTATATCTTTTATTGTCATGTTTTGTGATTTTGATCTACATCCACTACATTTTGTAGAATGTTTTTGCCGGCCATCTTCTCCTTCAGCATACCCCTGAAGAAAGACTTATGTTCTGAAACGCGTCGGGTTCTCTGCTGAAACATACTCCCTCCTTACTGTCCTCTTAGTTGTAGGAAAAGCTGCAACATTACATCTCAGCTTAAAGCAAGTTGTGTATACAGACAAATCATTTTTGATGCTGTATGTAGGTTTTTATTTGAATGTTATGTGTTATACCATGATGTTCTTTCATGTTTTTTGAATTAAATGATTTATTCATAATTTTTCTATTGTTTGTTCTGGGTTGCCCTTAAAGTCCCAATCCAAATTGTTGGGGAATTCATCTTTGAGTATATCACTTCAATGATTCTGGCAACCATGGAATGAATACAGTGCTGGGCCCATCTGTCGTTCTATTGCCAGACAGAGAAGCATTATTGGTCACTCCAGGGAACACGTCTCCACTGCTCTAGAGTTCAATGGCAGCGTGTTTTACACCACTGCATCCGACACTTTGCATTGCACTTGGTGATGTAAGGCTTGGATGCACCTGCTCAGCCACAGAAACCCATTCCATGAAGCTTTCTAAGCACTGTTGTTGTGCTAATCTGAAGGCCACATGAAGTTTGGAGGTCTTTAGCTATTGACTCTGCAGACAGTTGGTGACTTCTGTATGATTCAGCATGCACTAAACCCGCTCTGTCATTTTCCGTGGTCTACCACTTCATGGCTGAGTTGCTGTTGTTCCCAGTTGCTTCCACTTTGGTATAATACCACTAACAGTGGACCGTGGAATTTTTAGTAGCAATTAGAAATTTCACATATGGACTTATTGCACAGGTGCCAACCTATCTCGGTACCACGCTTGAATTCACTGAGCTCCTGAGAGTGACCCATTCTTTCACAAATTTTTGTAGAAGCAGTCTGCATGCCTAGTTGTTTGATTTTATACACCTGTGGCCATGGAGGTGATTGGAAAACCTGAATCCAATTATTTGGTGGGGTGTCCCAATACTTTTGGCAATATAGTGTATATTGACAGATATGTTATAGTCCCTGTTCAGCATTTTGGTAAGTGTTTCCAAAGGAAAACCTAATAAATAGGGATAAGCCAAACTGCCCTGGGTTCAGTTTTAGCAGGATTTGGCCGACTTCAAAGAACTTCAAATACATTTTCTGGGCTAATAGGCAAAGGGTTGTCAAAATAACATGGGGATGGGGATATACTAGTGCAAAAAAAATGTTTTTTAATTCCATTTGGCTGGTAGCAGCAATTATTTTAAAACACTGACACTTGCAAAGGAAATATCATTTTAAATTGCCAGCAAAAATAATTTCTCTGCTGACTTCTATTTATATCACTTTTCCCCTTCACCTTCATCCTATGGCAAGAATTAAAAAAAAATAGCATATGGGTTTAAAAGGGGTACCTCATGCATTAAAAAAAAATTAAAAAGTGTTCCCCCAGGAGATCCATACCAGACCCAGAGGTTCCCCCAAATTACTACCAATAACTGGCAAGTCTAAAGGAGACATCTACACTGATAATCAGGGAACATATTATCAGTGTCCTGATTATCAGTGCAGCCCCAAAAGTGCCCAGCAGTGCCCAGTAGTGCTGCCAAGCTGTTCCCAGCAGTGCTGTGAATCTGTGCCCAGCAGTGCTGCTCATCGGTGCCCAGCAGTGCTGCCAATCTGTGCCCATCAGTTCTGCCAGTCAATGTCATCTATTAGTGTCACCAGTCAGTGCCGTTAGTCAGTGCCCTTCAGTGCGGCCTATTAGTGCCCATCATTGTTGCCTATCAATGCCCATCAGTGCCGCATATCAGTGCCACGTCATCAGTGCAGCCTATTAGTGCCTATTAGTGCTGCCTATCAATGCTTATCAGTGCAGTCTATCAGTGTCCATCAGCCTCATCAACACACATCAGTGAAGGAGAGAAATTACCTGTTTGCAAAATTTTATAATATAAAACAAGGAAGACCTTTTTTTTGCAAAAAATAAAACACCCAGTGGTGATTAAATACCGCCAAAAGAAAGCTCTATTTGTGTGACAAAAATGATAAACATTTCATATGGGTACAATGTTGCATGACAAAGTGGTCACTAAAGAGCCACAAAACACTGGTGTTTTACCTGTTTTCATGATCAATAAATACTGACCTTCCTGAAGAATCCACTTGGAAGCACCTTTTTTTCACACTGGTTCCATATTGGGGTCTTGTTCTATCAACTAACTGAGTTAGAGAGGGAAAACCTGATGGGGTTCTAGTATTGCCCTATGTAACCTAAAAAAAACCATTTGTACTTCTGTCTCTGTTGCTGGAAGAGAGATTTCCCTTGCTTCCTGTCCTGGGACAACCTTTTTACCAAACAGAAAGTGAAAGAATATCTCAAATGCAGCCTCAGAGGGCAGTAAAAGCTAACAGCAGTTCTAGTTTTTTACCTGCTCTATCCAAAACTAAAAAAAAAAGCCTAAAATGTTTGGCTGAAGGTCAACTTCAAATGAGCATGTCTAGTAAAAAGAACCACATGACCAAGCCAAATTTAGATTGCCTATCACTCATCTGTGTGGCTGTGTTGCGGTTCAGTACAATTAGGTGTAAAATGTGCTCTGTGTCCTACACCCTGTAATTAAACTCCTATGGCCTCCATGCTCAAGGGGTCCAAGCCAACAACACTATGAAACCCTGACATCTCTGACTGGATAATATGTTTCATGGATTATCATGCGGATAATAGGGTTTTGACGATGAATAGGCATTTAAAATGAAAATAGATTTATCCCTCCCACAGAACCTCTAAACATATACATATTACCTGCATTCACAACTTACATAACATCTGAAAGCCACTCAGTCATTAATGGCCTTTTACCGAGCTTGTAACATTTCTTGTGTGATCCCCCTTCATGAAACTATGCATCTGTTTAAAGGCTTGAGCTTCTCATATGTTTCTCATCATTATGAAAACATGTTACTACTAGGGACTGTAGCCCTCACACTTGGAACAAATATTTTACTGCATACACCTGCATAATCTGTCTGGGGCATAACCTTCTAATACAAGGTGTCAACTGTCAGGTATCAAAACTTGCTAAATCTTTTTGGAGCATTGAGACTGGTCAGCAAGTTTGAAAAAGCAAATACATTGGATGCATTGATGGTAGATACACCCTTCTGTTGTATTTAATTGGGCAACATTGTAAAAAGTAGTAAGAAGATTTAATTGTAGCAGTGCACAATACATAAATATACTGTATGTCACTATGGCTTGTAGTTTTAGAGATATAAGTGAGGCTCAGTTTTCTGCTATTTTTTTTTTTTTAGCTTTTTCTAGTCTATTTTTTGGATAGTAATACAGACTTTTGGTACTTTTTTAGGCAAAAATAATTTTTCTTAATTTATTTAAGGGGCACATTCACTACACCTTTTTACTAACCTTTTAGCAATTTAATGCAAGTAATGGCATTTCATTACTCAACATACTGTAAATGTAAATGTTTCCAGAAACGGATAATTTCTATGCTACCTCTTTCCTTAGAACAACCTGACTTCTAGATGGGTGTCTGGCCTGTAATGTATTTCTAACACCTTTGAATAGATCACTACTTTAAAAACATATTCCTTCTAACCTCCCTCATCCAACGAAGCAATGTATCCTCCTCTACTCCTCCCGTTTGACATCACTTAAAGAAAGCTTTCTCCTGCTTTACCCAATTCCCATTAACCACTTGCCTACCAGGTACTTTTACCCCCTTCATGCCCAGGCCAATTTTAAGCTTTCAGTGCTGTTGCGCTTTGAATGACAATTGCGCAGTCATGCAACACTGTACCCATATGAAACTTTTATCATTTTTTTTGCACACAAATAGAGGTTTCTTTTGGAGGTATTTAATTGCCACTGGGTGTTTTATTTTTTGCACTATAAACAAAAAAAGAGCAAAACATTTTGCAAACATGTTTTTTCTTTGTTTCTATTATAAAATTTTGCAAACAGCTAATTTTTCTCCTTCACTGATGTGTGTTGATGAGGCTGCACTGATAGGCAGCACTGATGGGCATGGATAGGCAGCACTGATGGGCACTAATGGGCTGCACTGATGAGGCAGCACTGGTGGACATTGATGAGGAGGCACTGGTGATGCTGCAGTGATATGCAGCAATAATGGGCACTGATAGGTGGCACTGATGGGCACTGATAGGCAGCACTGATGGGCGACACTGGCGGGTGGCATTGACTGACGGCACTGACTGACAACACTTACTGGCAACACTGCTGGGCACTGACGGGTGCCACTGCTGGGCTGCACTGATAGGTGGCACTAATGGGGGGCACTGCTAAGCACTGGTGGGTGGCACTGCTGGGCACTTGTGGATGGCACTGCTGGGCAGCACTGCAGGGCACTGTTCATCAGTGCACTGATGATCAGTGCCAATCTGCTCTGTGACAGCATGAGGAAAGATCTTTCAAAAGGAAGACCTAGGAACCAGTGAAGGATGGTCCTCTATGGTACTAAGCAAAGGGTTTGCTAAAGAAAACAAGTGTATGTTTTCAGGTCTGGTTTCATTGGGAAGAATCTTTGAAGATGGCTCTCACTAGTCAACAATTTATATAAAGCAAGTTATTCATTTAATGAGGGTAAGAGTAGGAAAACTATGATGTGAGCGCACTATTATAATTTTATTGCATTATGTTGTGAGAATAATGCACTATGTGTAGTTTATCTACTTGAGGTAAAAAGAGGAAGAGGAGGAATTCTCTTTGAAGAATACTGAAAGTCGTTAAAAAGCATGAAGATGTTATTAGTTTACATGGGAATATATTGAGACTTTGTTGGATGCTATTGAATTTTGATTTTGGACTTCCTGGGTGGAAGGGTTATCCTGGTATCCAAGGGTGCACTGTTGATATTGACCATTTATTATAGGAGGGTGTGTGGTTTATTTATAAACCTTCTATTGAGACACAGATGGCAAATAAAAAAAATGACAATGACGATGGTTTTAACCCTCCCCTACTCCCCTATCATGAATAGATCCCCTTTCTCTTTACAGATTTTTGTTACACTATTACTGACATCCACTGTTGTGAGAAATCCCATTGTACTTTTCTGAGTCTTCGAAACTACTTACAGATCTGAAAGTCATAATTTTGTAATGATTAGGTCAGCTAAGACCTCTTGGAATATTATACTGGTGTGTGTTAGAATGTAAACTTTGTATTAAACAGTATAATCACATTATTTGTTTGACTAAAGGAAGTGAGATTAGTAAAATACATTCATGTTTGATCACAGGAGCATGACATAAGTAGTTTTTGAGCAGAGGCCCCAGCTGTGAGGCCAATGACCCACATGTTCCTCTATCACACTAACCAGCCTTCTCACTTTACCAACAGTGCTCACCCTAATCCTTCCTATAAACCTGACCCTCAAATTAACCATCTCTAATGTAAACCTAACCCTTTGTTTCTATACTTAACCTTTTTGTTTCTAGAACCAAAGATCAACTACTCTATGCCTAAAGATACCAACCTCAGGATTCCAACACTGGAATCGATGGTGCTGGGAATGTATATCACTGGACAGGGGTTTCAATTTAAAAAAAATCTATTTTGTTTAGTTAATTTTAAGCAATTATCTTATCCACCATTTGGTCTCGATACCATGTTAAAAATTACTTTTTGTGACCCTGACTATTTCAACAGCTCACAAAGACTTAACATATTACTTTTTTTTCCAGTGTTATGCAGCCACCTGTCATAAATTGAAAACATATGTTTGACCCTCTCCATGAAAGAATGTCCTTTAAAGGCCCAAAAATTAAATTTTTCAGAACTGTTTGTTATTTAAAATTTTACTAAACCCTGGACCCTGCATTCACTAGATCTGGTCTCCCACAGTACACACAACATGCAAATGCAGTTATTTTAATACATCTAAACTGCTAAATACGGTACCTTTTCTCATCAGCAGTATATAGAAGTCTTGTGACTTCTATCAGTGTCTAGCTGAGCACTGATTAAAGTTTGTAGGAGGACTTTTCATTCTCCTCTGACTGTCCTGTGAGGCTTCATAACCTCTGGCCCTCTGTCTGGACAGTGCTGATTGGCCCTGTGTTGACCACATGCACACTACTAAAGAAAAAAAAAACACTAGCAATACACACTAAAAGGAGCATGTGCAGAGTGACTCCTAGATATCTGTATTATCAGCAGATAGACTGGGGACAGTAGAAGAAGGGGAGGATCATGGAAGACAGGATCAAACAGCCTTTTTACACAATGTTGAAAATTAACCCCTTAGGTTTCGCAATGAGTATAACAAACATGCTTTACTGCATATACAGACTGAATTTACTGTTTTGGGTTTAGTAACACATAAAATGCCCCTACTCATAACTCCCATCCACCATCAGGCCACCCAAGATTAACTTGTAACTTCATAAGCAAGACATCATTTATACTTTAGCAAATCAGACACTGAGCTCTGCATTGGGGGAACCAAGGGTTGTCACACTTTCCCTTATACTCAGAAGTACCTGGTGATTCTCTGGAATACTGAAAGCTGGTCAAGACAACATTGTAGTCCAAGAAAGGTAAGAAATGCCTATTTCAAGTCCTTTCTGTAATGAATATGAACACATTGCTTTGCCTAATGTAGTACCCTCCTAGATAGATTAGGTAGATTTAGTTTGGCTCACTGTATCCGGTGGAACTGCATTTTTGTTGTTCGGTAAATCTAGTTTGGCTCCCTGTAATCAGTGTGGTTGTTTGTGGTTGTTTAGGTCTGAAGGTTTGAAAACTCACCCTGCCTTCTAGAACCTTCTGGATGGTTCTGGAACATAGATGTGGAGAAAGGCAAATGAGCATGTATATTTATACTGTCTCAGCCAATCCCTGTGGGAAGATTTCACAGATGGGCGCTGGGAAACTGTAAAAAATAGATTGAGATCTGGAACAGTCTTGTCTTATAGTCTGTGATTCAAGCCTGGTATTACAGGGAGAAAGTGTCTGGAAGGCATTGGAAGGAGGTACCAATTTCTCTGAAGACATTTGTGAGTACAGACAGTCGATTGATTATTGAGACTGCGTGCTGTTGTCACCACCCTGGTATTAAGGAGTCAGCTATATGTGTCAGGGTGACATAGTGTCCTGAAGAGCTCAGTCTATTTAAATCAGGACTTTGCTTGGAATGTCCAGAGAAGAAGAATAATCTACTGCTACAACACTAGTCCACCCATTTACTTGTGCAAGGACTTGGGTCATAGGGGTCAATTCACTAAGGGCCAGTTCACACTACATGCGTTTCAGTTGCTTCTTTTCTGCATCCAAAATGCACAGCAAGTAGGTTATATGGTTGTCAATGTCATAGTTCACATCAGTGCTTGCAGTTCCAGTGCGTTCCAGTTGCAGAGAAAAAAGTAGAACATGCTGCATTTTTTCTGCATAGATCTGTACTGGAACGCGGTAAAACGCATCAAAAATGCACCGGAATGCACCCAAACACACCAAAAATGCACTGGAACGCACATGATCCTATTTAAATTGAAGAAAAAGAAAGGGGGAAAATGAACTGGAATGCATCAAAATGCACTGGAATGCATCACAAATGCACTGGAATGCTCCAAAAATACGTAAAAAATGTGCATGCAAAAATGCATCCAGAACACATCTGGCTTGCGTTTCTTTAGTATGAACTAGCCATAAAGGTTACCGCATGTGATACGGAGGTCATGTGACTATTTTTTTCCAGAAATATCACATGAGCTAATAAAAAAGTCTGTTCATCAAAGTAAAATATTGAATGTGAGGTAAATACCAAACATTTGTTAAACTAGTGAGATAAATACCGCAAAAAAAAATGAGATAAATCATTAAAGTAATTTCATTTAAAAACACACACATTTATTATTTATCACTGTGGTAAAACGTGGCAAACCAGCGTTTTGGGGATTTTTTTTAACAAACATTTTATTTATTTGCTTTGTGTAAAAAAAAAAAAAAAAAAAAGGTAAAAAACACAAACGTGGGAAAATGCGGCTAAACGCTAATGCAAGAACACTAAAAAATGCTGAAAAATTTGCGTTTTCAATGCAACTTTACACAGCTAGTGAAAAAGTATACAACTTATCAATGTAAAAATGTTCTCCTCTGAGCTCAGGAATGAAAATAAATTGTAACATTTCATCAGTGGGAGATCATGTTGTCAACGAAAGCACACTACAATGTTTTCATTGTTTCACAATATTGCTGTGTGCATTCTGGTGCATTGTTAGCCTGCAAAAAAAAACTGAAAAAACACCAAAAATAATGCAAAATTTAAGTGCTAAATATCGCAAAACATAAATATTTAAGACATTTTTTTTTAGTGAATTGACTACTTTTAAAACAAATACCGCATGAGCTATTTTAACTCGAAAATGAATAAGGTGTTTAACTCTTAGTGAATTGACCCCATAGTTCTATAGATGAGAAAGTGTCCTCCTATTTGTACATAGTTCTGGAGTATTTCACTCAATTCCTTCACCCCATCCAAGTTAACCAAAAATAAAAACACCAAAAAAGAGAATACACCTGGACTGTTCATTGAGCCAAAGAGTGAGTGTGACCATGTGCCTGGTTGTGGGGCAACTACTGGGAAAATAACCCTGGGCATTTTCAAGCAGCTCCTGCGGGGCAGCACTACACTAATATGGGCAAAATGCTGGCTTGTTTCATCTGTGCATTCTTTCGTGATAGTTGAATTGTAGATTATGGAAATCACAAAATTAAAAATGTCAGTATTCACCCTTGGGATATGTAAAGAGGAATTCTGTTATAATGTGGATATACAGTATTTTCCCCTAATTTATTTTAATCAGTTGAGGATCTTGAACATATGATGTGTGCTTTATAAACTCCATCCGAATTCCTAAAATATATCTTTTAATCCCCAGGATCTGACTGCCATTTTGACAGATATGTTGCACTATCTTTCTAAGGAGCCACTGCAGCTTTATAATTCAAATACATGAATAATATTGATATGAGTAGAGAAAGTGAGCGCTAGAACAAAGCCGCTGTACACCGAGAAGTAAGAAAAAAACCTCCAACAACTAATATAATACAAAAGGTGCAGCAGTAAAAACACAGATAAAATACTTTAGGATGGATAAAAACATTAAATTATTGAAATGAATGATATCAAATGGATAAACCACAATAATAGACATATATAGGTGAATGATAAGTGCTGGAATAAAGTGCCAAAGTCTATATATTGAATGGTGATCCTTTGTGTGTCTTCTCGTGATAAAATATTCAAATTATACACTCACCAGATGCATAATTCAAATATGCATTAAGAAGATATATCCCATCTCAAGGTCTCAAATGGAATCCTCTTAAGGACTTGTCTAGCATCTTTAGGCTTCCTTCTGGTCACCTCTGACCATCTGGGGTTCCCTTTGGATCATCCGATATAGCACCTTTTAGTTACCTTCCCTGGTGGCTCTGTGGGTGGTGGACTTAAAACTGGAGAGTGCAAAATCTGGTGCAGCTGTTCATGGTAACCAATCAGCTTCTTTCCTTTCCCGGAAGTTGTCTGTGTGAGGTCCCGATTCATGTGATCCCTGATTGGCTAATCAGTGATCACAGGAACAGTAGTAAGCAAGATGTCACTTCTGACATCATTGCTTACTACTTGTGAAATCTGTGAATGATCACAGAGGTCACATGGTACAAGGATATTCAAAACAGTCTTGTACCATGTGACAAGCTGTGACCAATCACAGCTCTCACAGTATTTCTCAATGACTGCAAGAATGCAACCAGAGAGAAGGAGAAATGATTGCTTTTACAGCCTTTATGGGTGTAAAAGCAATCAGAATAAAAAAAAAAATCTTCATCACCCCCCACAAGTAGTACAGTGTCACTATGGTGACACTGTACTGCTAGGGTGACGATATGTTAAAAAACATAAATAATAATATTAAAAAAAATAAACATTTTGGACAATATTTGTGAAGAAAGATTATTTATTTGGAGAATTTTATAAGAAAAACTTTTTTTCAAAATGTTTTGACATTTTCATTTATATAGCAAAAAAGATAAAAATCCCAGCGGTGAATAAATACCACCAAATGAAAGTTTTATCTGTCTCAAAAAAAATGCTAAAAAATTCATATGGGTACAGTGTTGCATGACCGTGCAATTGTCATTCAAAGTGTGATAGCACTGAAAGCTGAAAATTGGCCTGGGCATGAAGGGGGTAAAAGTGCCCAGACTTGAAGTGGTTAAAGACTATTACACTAGTTTTGTATGTGCAGATCACACATGTGTCTGCACTAGAAAAAGGCAGGTAGTTTTCCATTGTTTTCTATGTGTCCTGTTCACAATAGAATGATAAAAGAGGGTACAAAAAATATATTCCAGCTTGCATGGGCATGCGGCCGCCTCTTCCTCTAAGTTATTATAAGGTTTTAAATAGGATTCATTAATCACTTCAGGTAAAGAAAATTATATGTTAGTGCCCCTTTCAGAAAATTCAGTAGTTTGAGCGGGAAGAGAGGTTCCCCACGTGACCATGTGGAATTTTCTAGAATTTAAGGGCTTATTATTTAAGCAACCGCCTGAGGAGGCATTTCATCAGTTGGCCAGTGCTGCTCAGTGAACTCCCCTCCCTCCCACTCTTGTTGCATGGCATTTTATGTGGTTTGTCACCCTTTCAGATAAAAGGGGGGCTTGTGTTGTATTTTATTTATGCTATGCTCGAGTCCTGAACCACTTACCCGTAGATAGACTGCTACACGGCGGCACGGGTGCGCAAAATCACGTATATATGCCGGGTAAGGGGCACGAGTGAGCCGCACGTGCACCCTACCCGCGCCGCTGTTCATGGTTGCAGATGTCAATCACCGGGTCCCAGCCAGTGATTGCCATCTGGCGCCCGGTGATTACCGACAATCACCCATAGGGAGGAAGACTGTTTTGTATCCTAACAGTCTTCCTCCCTGTCAGCTCGAGCACACTGCTCAGGATGGCTGTGTACAGCACATCCATCCCAAACAGTGTGCTTACAGTGAAGCACACCCCCCCGCCCCCAACACACAGTTAACCCTTTGATCGCCTCTCACATTAACCCCTTCTTGACTAGTGTCATTAGGACAGTGGCAGTGCTGTTTTTTTAGCACTGATCACAGTATTGGTGTCACTGGGGATGTCAGTTACACCAAGTCAGTTCCCCACCAGTGTCAGAATGCCCGCCGCAGTCCCTCTAAAAGTCGCTGATCGCCACAATTACTAGTAGGGAAAAAAAAATCACAATATCTATACTGCCATTTGTAAACGCTATAACTTTCACGTAAAGCAATTAATTTACACGTGTTGGGATTTTTTTTCAGCAAAGACAGGTCGCAGAATACACTTTGGCCTAAATGTATGATGAAATTTGATTATTTAAATTTTTTTACTGGACATGTTTAATAGCAAAAAGTCCAAAATATAGTTTTTTTCTCAACATTTTTGGGACCAAAAAAATTAAAAACTCACAGATGATCAAATACCACCAAAAGAAAGCTCAATTTGTGGGTAAAAAAGGATGTAAATTTCATCTGGGTGCGGCGTTGCATGACCGCTCAATTGTCAGTTAAAGTAACGCAGCGCCATGGGAATCATGGAGGGTTCATAGACATTCATTACATTCTGTTTGAAGGTAATTTGGCATATGCTATTGACAGATGTATCTTTCAACCCACTTTATCGTTTACATTCCTCATGTACTTAAAATCTTTTCTCTTTCTTTTTCCTCCCTATCTATCTTTTTTACGTATATGTACTCTTCTGAAATGTACTTTTCAAATGTGCCTTGTTATTAATGTACACATTACTTGAAACTGTACTGTTGTTCTACAGTCTACCCTTGAAAAATAAAACCGTTTGTAAACAAAAAAAAGTAATGCAGCACCGTAATGCAAAAAATGGCCTGGTCAGGAAGGGGATAAATCCTTTGGAGGGCAAGTGGTTAATGACTGAGCAATTCAATTTTGGAAGTTAACATTCAGTAGTATCAGTAGTATATGAAATTAATAAACATTTTTTAAAGATTTGATATATTATTTGAGTATTAATTTAATTACACCAATAAAAGTACCGCGGCCAATATTTATGCCAAGAAAGTGTGTTGTGTCATTATTTATTTATAGATGGTGGTGACAACTGAGGTGCATAGAAATGAATGAAATGTAACTTTATGTTGTAAAATATAAAGCACCGCCCTACAAAGCCATAACACAATGGAGCACGAGTCTGCCCAGGAAAACGGATCATTTTTATGTCAGGGTAGTAGAAACGAGCCTACCTCACAAGTAAAAAAAAAAGTTGTAATATTTTTAATTAATGTTTTTTCTATTTAACCCATTGTCAACCCACAGGTAACAATATTTATCTGTAAATTGCATAATCAGATTGTATGAAGCATGTATAAAACTTAATGAAAAAATATATTTCTTTAAGGTAGTTGTTGTTACACCACATGTGAGCAATATGAATATATTAAACTGACAACATAAAAAGAGCATATAAAACAATATATTAGGTGGAAAAGAAGGAAAACAAAAGCAAATCTATTTTATATGAAGTTTCATAAACAGTACTAATCCAAGCATCTTTATTTTATAGGCTGGAAATGTAGAGAAATAACAAAAAATTTATTTTTCTTATTAAAAGCAAAACATACAGAGGTCTGATTATAATGTATTACTAAAAAGAGACAAAGACTCTAATGACCTTCCAGGATATTGGAGCAGTAGAAAATCATATAAAACCAGACAATATTTAATCTTCAAAAGAATTATAGATTTTAGATCAAAACCATAGAGTCAAGCCAGCTTTAATTCCCAACTATTAAATAGATGCATGCTTGTAAGGGTGTGGGAAACTGCTGTAACCTACTGAAACAATATGACCTAAACCATGTTTATACACTGGAAACCTTGCCGTAAGGGAAAGAATATATAATTGTATACTCATTGTTTATACTTATGTACTGTATGCAGCAGACAGGGGAGGACTGACAACTCATGGGGCCCCCGGGCAATAGGGGATCATGGGGCCCCTGTGTCCGCCCCTGGCCGCAGATCACTCTGTAATGTCATGGATATTTCTTAGTAGAGATGTACATGAGAGAAAAATTAGTTTTGTTTCGTTTTGGATTCATTCGTTAAGATAATTTAATTTACTCATATTTGTTATGTTAGAATGATTTATTTTTGAGATTCATTTTGCATATTCATTATTTACAAATCGATTCAAAATTTTAATTTGACATTTGAATTAAAAATTCAAATTCAAATTTTGAAATTCAAATTTCAGAAAACAGTTATCTTCTGTATTCTATTGTATTCTAGTCTTTTATTTTCTATTCTATTTTGTTTTATTCTATTCTCTTTAAGGGCTCGTTCACACTTGACTGTTTTCCAACTCTTGTCAAACGCCCCTATAGCATTTGAAAAGCGTTGGTCCGGCGTTTGCGGAGCATTTTTTAACGCTCCGAAAACGCCGCATGCGCGGTTTAGTGGCGGTTGCTAGGCGTTTGAAAAGCATTGAAAACGCCCCACAAACACTTATAATGAAGTTTGAATGGTGTTACCACTCTGCAAATGCCCCGCAACCGAGTTGCAACCACACCATAGACTTGACCGGCACCATAGACTTGAATAGGAGGCTTCAACTCCTTCTGACTCGACCAAAGGTGTCCGTTTTGCCGCGACATGACGCAACGCTACGCTAACGCTCCCGTGTGAACAGCACCATGTGCTGCAATGTGCAGAATTTTCCCAGGTGTTTGGGAAGCGGTAAAAATGCTTCCCAAACGCCTGTCTGCCGCTTGCAAACAAGGCTAGTGTGAACGTAGCCTTATTCTTTTTTCTTCTGTTCTATTCCTTTATTTTCTATTCTCTTCTATTTTATTCCATTCTATTCCTTTCTATTATATTCCTTTATATTCTATTCTTTTCTATTCTATTATTTTCAGTTCTATTCTGTTTTATTCTATTCTATTCTTTTATTCTATTTTATTCTGTTTTATTCTATTCTGTTCTATTTTAGTCATTCTACTTGATTCTGTTCTACTGTATTGTATTCTATTTTATCAACTCTATTGTATTCTATTCTATCAAGCAACCTAAGTAAGAAACATCATCTCATTTCACTTGTATACAATTCTGTATTTATTGCAACATGTTTCAAAATGCATTTTCAAATTCAAATTCACATTCAAATTAATTTTCGAATTTGAATTTGGATAATTACTTTCCTTATAATTTATTTTGGATTAGTTGAAATTTGTTACTATTGTAATTCTGAAATTTGGATACATCTGAATCTGAATCTCTTTTGACCAACACTCCCAGCACCCCCTATCCTCTAACAGCGGCCGCAATCCACACAATCTGATTACTATTCCTCTTCTTCCTAGAACCAGACTACTCTTTACTTCTGCCCTTTGAAATGCCTGCTCTCTCTGTAACAAACTCACCTCTGTCCATGACCTTTTTATCACAAACTCCAACAACCCACTTGCAACTACGGAAACCTGGTTCCATGAATCTGGCTTTCCCTCTCCTGCTGCTCTCTCCCATGGTGGTCTCCTCTGGACTCACTCTCCCAGGCCTAGTGGATGGAAAAGAGGTGGAGTTGGAATCCTCCTATCCCCACAAAGCACTTTTCAGGTCCTTCATTCACCTCCCTCTCTGTCCCTCTCCTCATTTGAAATTCACTGTATTTGTCTGTTCTCTCCTATTTATTTAAGAAATGCTGTGATCTATCGGTCTCCTGGACCGATATCAAGCTTCCTTGATGACTTCTCTGCCTGGCTGCCTTACTTTTTCTCTTTCGAAATTCCCACAATCATTCTCGGTGACTTCAACATCCCTGTTAATCTTAACACTCTGGCTACTTCTTAACTTCTGAGCCTAACCACTTCTTTTGAAGTATAACAAAGGACACATGCTTCTACTCACTCCAATGGTAACTGCTACCACTCTTATTAGCACCCACTCACGCAATCCCCATCAACTCTTTTCTACCTTTAACTCTATACTTCAATCTTCTTTACCTCCACGCACTAACTCACTGCCCAGGAGATTGATAATCACTTCAAAAATAAGGCTGATACAATTCGTGACGGGATCTCCACTGTACAGATATTTCCCTCACCCTACACTCCTTGTCCACCTGCACAATCTATACTTTCCTTGTTTAACCCAGCTACTATAGAGGAGGTTAGTAAACTTTTTTCTAAAGCCCACCTAACCACCTGTCCTCTGGACCCTGTTCCCTCACAAATACTACGGTCACCCTCTAGCTCTCCTTCACTCTGTAACTCATATCTTCAATCTCTCCCTTTCTACTGGCATCTTCCCCAACTCTCTAAAACATGCTCTAGCCACCTCCATACTTAAAAAGGCATCACTGGACCCCACCAATCTTAGCAACCTAAGACCCATCTCCTTACTCCCTTTTGCCTTCAAACTCCTTGAACATCTAGTCTACAAGCAATTGAGCTGCAACCTCATTGAGAATAACCTTCTCAATCACCTTCACTCTGGATTTCGCCCACAACACTCCACAGAAACTGCTCTCCTAAAACTCACAAACGACTTGTTAACCGCTAAAACTAATAGTCGCTATTCCGTACTCTTACTCTTGGACCTCTCCTCTGTCTTTGACATAGTTGACCACAAAATCCTCCTCAAAAAAACTGTATTTACTTGGTCTCCATGACTGTACTCTCCATTGGTTTGAATTTTACCTATCTCACTGCACCTTCAGTACCACTTACAACAATACTTCCTCCTCTTCTACTCCTCTTACTGTTGGGGTCCCCCAAGGTTCTGTCCTTAGACCTCTCCTATATTCGATTTACACTTCTTCCTTTGGTCAGCTGATAGCTTCCCATGGTTTAAAATACCATTTCTAT
Source organism: Staurois parvus (assembly GCF_062004578.1). Lineage (NCBI taxonomy): Eukaryota > Metazoa > Chordata > Amphibia > Anura > Ranidae > Staurois > Staurois parvus. The sequence goes on from NW_028318001.1 coordinate 4,835,059, forward strand.
GATGATGACACACAAATCTATCTCTCTACTCCTCAGCTCACCCCTTCAATTTCCTCATGTATATCACTGATTTACTAACAGACATATCAGTCTGAATGTCACACCACTTCCTAAAACTCAATCTATTCAAAACTGATCTCGTAATATTTCCTCCCCCATGTGCCTCTTCCCCTGATTTCTCGGACAGGATCAATAGCACCACTATCAACCCAACCCCACATGCCAGGGTGCTAGGTGTAATCCTGGATTCTGAACTATCCTTTCAGGCCCACATCCAATCCCTGTCCAAATCATGCTGCCTCAACCTCCACATCTCCAGAATATGCCCCTTTTTAACCAATGATACCACAAAGCTCCTAATTCACTCCCTGGTTATCACTTGCCTCGACTACTGCAACTCCCTCCTCATTGGCTTATGTTTACATAGGCTATGCCCCCTCCAGTCCATCATGAATGTGGCTGCCAGGCTTATCCACCTTACCAACTGTTCAGTGTCTGCTACCCCTCTCTGCCAATCCCTCCACTGGCTTCCACTCGCCCAACAAATAAAATTCAAAATACTAACAACAGCTTACAAAGCCATCCACAACTCTGACCCCATCTACATCACCAACCTGGTCTCAAAATATCAACCAAACTGCTCTCTTCGATCATCTTAAGACCTTTTGCTCTCTAGTTCCTGTGTCACCTCCTCCCATGCTCACCTCCAGGAGTTCTCCAGAGCTTCTCCCATCCTATGGAACTGCCTACCCCAATCTGTAGGGCTATCTCCTAATCTATCCACCTTTAGACGATCCCTGAAAATCTTTCTCTTTAAAGAAGTCAATCCTGCTTCTAACTAGTAAACTGCCTTTTATTCCTCCATCAGCTCATCCCCCAGAGTTATTACCTTTTGTATCACTCAACCCTTCTTCCTAGATTGCAAGCTCTAACGAGCAGGGCCCTCTGTTTCCTTGTACCTAATTGTATTGTAACTGTAATGTCTACTGTCATTTTGTAAAGAGCTGCGCAAATTGTTGGAGCTATATAAATTCTGTATAATAAAAATAATCTCTGAATAATTAAAATTTAATCTGAATTTCAATTTGTAATGCAACAAATTGCACATGTCAATTTCTTAGTACAGGTCTCCGACCAGGCTCTAATAAGGATGAGATTTGACTTCACTTGGGACTGAGGTGAATCCCTGTTTGGACAAAACTATCAACTTTTTAGCAAAAAGTTCACAAATGTGTGCAATTAATTATGACCAACTCATCTGAAGGAATAATTAACCCATTCCAGCACTATAAAATATACTGTAGGCTCACAGTAGCCTTTTTGCCAGTGTGCTGGAACTGTTTGAAGAAGTGACAATTTTTGCTGAATGTAGAAAGAAACTGAAAACTGCTCCGGTACTCTATGCTGAGCTTTACTGTGGATTCCAGTGGTGGGCTACATATCCGTTTGTAGCTCCTACCTCCCCAGCACTGTGTTTATAGTGCTATTGAGAGACCAACAGTCCTTTTTGGGATGACTTTTTTGTATCTGTATCAGCAACGTTTGTCATTGTTTACTAACGGCTACAACCACTTCTCCATTTTGCAGCCTTTTTGGTGCTTGTTCTATTTGGAGCCTTTTTTCTTTCATTTAACACTTTTCTAACAATTAATTTCCTGCTATGGTTAAAATACACCAAAAAATATGATAGGCTTTTGATTTAGGGGTTAGTTTTTGACGGTTTATATTCCGGAGGATATATTTTTTATTTACTGTTCCTAGGGCTTTTTTAGGCTTAGGGTATGAGCATCCACCTGTTGCTGAACAGTTGTGGGAACTGCCCTTTGTATGCAACACTGAATTGCTGTGCAGTAAATAGAGCACACCAAAAGAAGGACACATTCACGCCAACCATAATTCACAGTCAGCCCCACCAAGTCAGGCAGTCATCCACATAAAATGCAATGACAGTCCATCCCAAAATGAAAGGCAGAGAAGCAGTAGGTGGAGGCAGGAGGGGCAACAGGTTCTGCAGGTCAAAGTGACAATGCTGCTCCTCCATAGATACAGTAGGGTGGGTGAATGTTATCACCCTAAAACAAGATGTGTATTACTGTCAGTATCAATAAGTGAAAAGAAAAAAAAAACAAATGCAGCCATCACATCATATTACCGGAACTGGTCAGTCACTATAGATTTCAGACTTGTTTAAATACACTTTAACCTCATTGCGACGGCAATACGCATATGTATATGTGTATCACTATTGCAAAGAGGTTAACCGCTTTCCCGCCACCCTATAGCAAAAATACTGCTACAGGGTGGCAGGGGTGCGCAGAATACTTTCTGGATGCACTGTATGCGGCCTCTCAGTAGATGGGCCTTAACCCATGTGTATATATGTGTACCAAAATGTAAGCAGAGCTGTGTCTGAAATACGCCCTGCTTCCCGGCATCAGAAACCTCTTAAAGGGCTGAGAGGAGCCGGGGTTACGATGTTAAACAGGAGAACCCTACATACATTTTTACATACAGTATATTCCCTAGTGAAGTAGAAATATTCTTTTTGCACTATAACATTTTTAGGACTACATTTTTTAATTGGTTTGATTGTTACAACTTTGTAGTACAAATCCAAAATGACTCTGTTCAGTTTAAACCTGAACACACTAATAAAAAGTGACACAATGGCTGAGGGCTTGGGTGGGACAGAGAATACTTCACAGTTAGCCTTTAAATCAGAAAGATAATTCATGGCAGTTATCATCTTTGGGAAATGGAAATTTCACTGACAAAACGTGACCAATCATTGATGCTATAGTCAGCCAACTAGATAACCAGATCAGACAGATATTTTCCATTTCAAATCTTCAGATAGCATTAGAGACAGTAGAACATTTTTAACCACTTCTCGACCGCCCTATAGCAGATATACTGCTACAGGGCGGCACGGATGCGCAATTTCGCATTTCCGGGTAGGGGGCGCGCACCCTACCCTTGCCACCATTCACTGTCAATCACCAGGTCTCGGCCAGTGATTACTGAGCATCTCCGACGGGGAAGAGAACTGTATGTAAACAATACAGTTGTCCTCCCTGTCAGCTCGAGCACACTGCTGTGGATGTCTGTGCACAGTACAGCCATCCAAAGCAGTGTGATTACAGTGAAGCACACACAGAGCACACAGTGAAATAGCACACAGTTAACGCTTTGATCGCCCCTTCTGTTAACCCCTTCCTGCCCAGTGCCCTTAGCACAAGTCAGTTCCCCTCAGTGTCAGAATGCCCGCCGCAGTCCTGCTATAAGTCACTGCTTGCAGCCATTACTAGTAAAAATAAATAGAATTCCAGTATATATACCGCCATTTGTAAACGCTATAACTTTCATGTAAATCAATTAATTTACATGTATTCGGATTTATTTTAGAAAAGACATGTAGCAGAATACATTTTGGCCAAAATTTATGATGAAATTTGATTTTTAAAATTTTTTTACTGGACATGTTTAATAACAAAGAGTCAACTATATGTTTTGTTCTCAAAAGTGTCGGTCTTTTTTTTTTATAGTGCAAAAAATAAAAAACAGGCGATCAAATACCACCAAAAGAAAGCTCAATTTGTGGGAAAAAAGGATGTAGATTTAATTTGGGTGCAGCATTGCATGACCGCACAATTGTCAGTTAAAGTAACACAGCGCCATAATGCAAAAAATGGCCTGATCAGGAAGGGGGGTAAATCCTCAGGAGGGCAAGTGGTTAAAGGAAACTATAGCAGTTTTGGTTTTATTAGACTGATTTTATTTTGTATACTGTCTTTTTTAACTGTAGCACTTTCCTCTGAAGGAGCGGCTGAGAATCAGGTCCTCTTTTTCCTGCACAGCCATTCAAACCACATTTTCAGACTTCCACACAGAATCAGTAACCAGTCTGAAAGCTTGTTTTTGTTGTTTTTTTTAGGGAATAAATAACTTGGATAGGGTTTAGGGGTATATGGGATGTCCAGCTTGAGTTGCAGTAATAACTATGAAGACAAACTTCCGGATTATGTACAAAAAGGCAGGTCCTGAACTTTCTACTTCATCCGGAGTGGTCTCTCAATGAATTAATAGCACAGTCTCTCTGAGTAGCACCTGATTTCCTCTTAGTGAACCCTCTTCAGACTCCAGCTTAAGAAATGCCCATCCATCTGGCTGTCTTGTGACGAGTACCCTGGAGTAAGAGATTCCAAGATCAAGGCATGCAGCACTGTCCCAGAGATATCTGCTTAAGTATTGCACCCAGCAGCCTCTCTAATATTGGCACCAGGGGTTTAGAGGTACTCACACTGTCCTTGTATCCTGTAGCTCTGGGTAAACTGTGTTCAGGCCTCTCACTGAACCAGTTCTGTCCCCGCTTGCAGGCTGTCCTTCCCTTGGTGGACTGTAAGGTAGTGGAGCTTTCACTGCCAGCTTCCTTTGCTGCAGCCTCTAGCCTGAAGGCCAAAACCCTCCTTGCAAGGGTCCCCTCCCAAGCTACACAGCAGCAGCTTCAGTAATCCATCTTCCACCCAACTACAGACTCCTGCTGAGATGGCTCCTTAATATATCCAGGGGCATTCTACCACACTACCAGAACCTCCAGATTGGGATTTGTCAGACTCGCATGAATATGCAGATCTACAGTAGGTCTTCACCTCTCCACCCACTGGCTTCTGGAAATTTCTATGGACCTCCAGAACCAGGTGGAGGCAATAGAGGCCCAACCTGCTGAGTCATCCAGCCTATCCTGGTCTGACCTAAACTTGACCCCAACTCAGACATGCTCACAACTACTGGACGAGCCATTAAATTTACCTAATCCTCTAGCACCGCTAGAGAGTGCTACATAACTATTTGTTCAAAAATGCAGTTTTCTTTGTTTTTTTTTTCAGTACTTCAGTTCTATGGAGTATCTGCTAGGAAATCAAAGCCGAAGCTGTTTTCTTTGTGAATCTCCCAAGTTAACACTACATGCAGTCTTTTCTGAAGAGAGCAAGGGAGAGAGGGAGGGTTGTCAATTGGTGTGTCAATTTGAGCTTGACCCATTGGGATAGACAACAGGCTTTATTTTTTTTAAAAACTGTTCAAGTAGAACTAGGGGCAAAACTTTTTTAATATTCTTTTCGATAGAGTAAAGCTGGCTGATTAATTTTCTTTCAACGGCTTGACTGAACAAAAATGAATCAATTCCCACATCCACCTCAAATATTCTTCCTCCTGTAAAGCTATTGTATTCTGACAGCAGGGAGACTTCCCTGCAGTAGATCACACTTATCAGCACCACTGGAGTCACTGACTGAACAAAAATTTTCCAATAGGTTGGTTGTACAGAAGTCGATTGAGAGACACAACCAGCCTGCTCATAGATGATCCAAAATTCCAATCCATCTATGGCTGGATTTAAAGAGGGTTATAATCCCTATCATGTTTTTTATTTGCCATCTGTGTCTAATTAGGGAGATTTCCCTTTACACTTCTGGCTCCTCTCCCTTGACCAGTGCCCCCAATAGCAAGGCAATTGGTATGGGGGCACTGGTGCGTGCTCGCTCCCGATCCCTGCTCTATGTATCTATAAGACACATAGAGCTGTGCCTCTGCCCTACCCCTGCTCTCTCCTTACTGGCTCACTGGCCCCACTGCTGTGTCTCAACCAATTAGGAGAGAGAGACCCAGGACAGCCAAAGCTCCTGTGCACATCATTGGATTGAGAGTGGGCTCAAATGAGTATTAGGGGGCTGTGGTGGGAGCAGCACACAGAAGGTTTTTTACCTGCATGCATAGAATGCATGAAGGTAAAAAAAACTTAATCCTTTACAACCACTTTATGGATAACCTACTGAATATATCAAAAGTAGCTCACAGGCAGCCAACCATCTGCCTGCTTGATGAAAAAGGAAATATTAATCCACTTTCTATGAATCTATAAGCTATTTTAAAAAGTATATTTTTCTGAACATAATAAAGAAAACTATAAAACACAGTACATTCCCTTTAGTGAAAACCTTGTCAAATAATGTATTTATTCTAGACCCATAACATCAATCTCTGAATTATGATCGAAAAAGGACCTTCTGATTAGAATGATAGAGTATGAGCACAAATATTTACTTTCTATCACTCTCCAAAACTTTATAGAGATTCACACTTGTATTGATGCTTCTGATAGAGAGTCGCATTCGTATTGACAGACGTCTCTGAAGCAAAAATGAAGAAGAAATAATACAGCACAGCATTCAATCAGCCTACAACCTTTATTTAAAAATAAGGACTTGGAGCTATAATTACAGCAAAGGGGTATGTACAGCCTTAGCCGGGTTTAATATGTTATTATTAGGATTATGCCATATATACTGTATAATCATACTAAAAGAAGCAATATTCTTCCTGGCTTCCTGGTTAAATATCCATTCTGAGCTTCAATTTCAGTTTCATATTGCAACACAGTTCATTTTTGTGACTACATACTGCATCTACTATGATAGCAAGTTTCCAGTGCTTCTTGACCTAAAATATTTTCCTTTAGATGAGATTATTGGGTTCTTTAAAAGTCTTTGATGAATGGGGTCATATACTGTAACATCGCCTTCTTCCTTGTAATTGCAGGAATTCTGGCTCACAGCTAAGTTTAAGATGCAGAGATTACAAAAACTGTATTGTAGTAAGGTTAAAAGATTTAATGGCTTGTACTATAGGGATTTACATTTGAGTCCTATGAAGATTCATTTATGAGTTATTACAAATGAAAATATTGTAACTTTGTTGCTGATGGTAAATAAGTTACTAAGTGATTAACATTTGTAAACATTGGACTTTTTAATGACCACACACCAACAGCAAATCAATATTAGCACATGCACTGCAGTTGTCTATTCACTGTGACTTTTTTCACTTTCTCCTTCTAAATAAATATCACTTCAGGAGAGAATTTAGTGTCAGTGTTAAAACATCAACTACCGATGGCCTAGTCTATCCTTCCTATTAACGTAGATGGTGTAGGACATTAATAAGGACATTAATAAGATATAAGAAAAGGTTTTTTGAACAAATCTTTCATTACCACCACAAACGCCTTCTATACATAAATGGATCCATTCTAGATGCTTGATAGTCAAATTTTTAGCTGATCCTTTCCTTTAACCAGTGGAGGCATATTTGCATAACTCAGACTTCCCTTTTAAGCTTGTTCTATTGACAACTCAAAATGTGGAACTTTTCCTCACTCTCGACCTTGCAACAACAGTGATCAAGATGAATAGAAAGAGGTTGTAAACCTTTCACATGCTATACAAAGCTAAAAAAAATTGGCTTTACCTACACTTTAAGAGGGAGTCTATAATATATATATATATATATATATATACAGTATATACTGTATATATATATATATATATATATATATGGAGTATTCTAGTCAAACTGGGACTTTTGAGTTTATATAATGAAAGAACAGATTTCAAGTTGAAACTGCGTTAATTTTTCAGCATACTGCTACATTTGTACAAATATCCCCGAAAAATTTGTTAGTACTCCTGAATCATCCTAGGACAGCCTGCTTCACTTCTTCATCAGTGCTGAAATTCGTCTCTTGTGCAATTTCACAACAGGTTATGCACCGATTATTCAGGATCAGGCATTCCACGCGCTGAATGTTCACAGGAATGACTGCTGTGGGCTGGGAAGCATTGCAGCTAGGATCGACACTAACAAACGTACGGCTATCTTTGAAACGTTTACACCATTCACATGTCTTACTGCAGCTGAGCTTCTCATCACTGTACTATGCTTGACGTCTTCTGTAGTTCTGTAGATATCTGCAGGTTTTACACCTTCGTTCACAAGAAACTTCACCAAACACTGTTCCATGCACACACTAACACTGTTGTCCACCATCTTGATTTACAGTCTCTGGACTGGCCCCCAACATGTGTGCCGCCTTTCAGCAATTTGGCACACTTGCCACTTACTACTGCGTGTAGTACCACCAGGCTAGCATCCCTTCTTATACCTGTAAAATAAAAAGTCCTGGTTTGACTTGACTGCTCTTCGTATCATATATATATATATATATATATATATATATATATATATATATATATATGTATGATATATATATACCGGACACTTTATTACCTGTTCAATTGCTTGGTGACCCAAATTGCTAATCAGCCAATCACATGGCAGTAACTCCATCTAGGCATTTAGATGTAGTGAAGATGACTTGCTACAATTCAAACCAAGCATCAAAATGGGGAAGAAAGTGGATTTAAGTGACTTTGAACATGGCATGCTTGTTGGTACCAGACAGGCTGGTGGTTTGAGTATTTCAATTGTTTTTCAATTTCAATTTAATTTAATTTAATTTTTTTTAAATTAAATTAGTATTTCAATTTAATTGCTGATCTACTGGGATTTTCACGCAAAACCATCTCTAGGGTATATAAAGAATGGTCCAAAAAAGAGAAACTATCCAGTCAGCAGCAGTTGTGTGGATGAAAATGCCTTGATGTCAGAGATCAGAGTAGTACGGGCAGACTGGTTGGAGAAGATAGAAAGGCAACAGTAGCTCAATTAACCACTCATTATAGCCAAGGTATGCAGAATACCATTTCTGAACACACATGTCGAACCTTGAAGCAGATGGGCTACAGCAACAGAAGCCCACACCAGGTGCCACTCCTGTCAACCAAGAACAGGAAATGGAGGCAACAATTGGCACAGGCTCGCCAAAATTGAACAATAGAAGATTGGAAAAGTGTTGCCTAGTCAGAATTTGGCGTAAACAACATGAATGTTCTAACACCTTTTTGAATCTATGCCATGAAGAATTAAGGCAGTTCTGAAGGCAAAAGGGGATGTACCTAACAAAGTGGCCTGTGAGTGTAGGTTGCTTTGCTTTCACCCTTCTGTCCTTTTCATCCCAAACCAGCTCCATGGGGTTTAAGTCTGGATACTGTGTTGGCCATTCTATTATTTGAAACCTACTGTCTGGTTCTTTTCTTCTAAGGCAGTTTAGACACATCCTGTAAGTATGTTTTGTGTCATTTTTTTGCTGTAGGATGAACCCCTGACCAACTAGGCACATTAGAGAAGGTATTGCATGGCACTACAAACGGCTGTGGTAGTAGTTTAATTCAGAGTGCCACTCACTTTGTGCAAGTCGATGACTCTGAATCCAGCAAAACAGCTTAAGACCATCACACCTACTGCTCAATGTTTGTCACACACCAAGGAACAATGCTTTCACCTGCTGATGAACCAAATTTTGATGTATCATTCCATAAGACCTTCTTCCAGTCTTTAGCAGTCCATCGGCAGTGCTTCATGGCCCAGGCAAACCTGTTTTTTTTATTCTGCCATCTTAACAATGGCTTTCTTACAGCCACTTGACCTGTCAAACCTGCAGCTGGAAGTCTACTCTTTACAGTTTACAATGAGACTTGCTTATTTCAGTTAGTGTTACACTGTGCTTGAAGCTGTTGTCATGGGAGCTGCCTGTCACTAGAGATGAGCGAATTATTCAAAAATTCGATTCAGCTGATTCGCCGAATTTGCGGAATAAATTCGATTCGATGCGAATTTATTCGCTGCAAATTTAACTTATTAAAAGGGTTTCTAGGCTTCAGAGAGCCTTTCTATTAGTGCAGAACACTGTACCTTTAATTTAAATGCCCTTGGAGTCTGCTGGGGAAGAGAAATAATACTGTCAGTCAGTATGACATGCAGATGAGTGCCGTCGATCTTAGAATCACCGCACACTTCACTCATTTGGGCAGTCACGGGGCACGACGAAGAAGATGAAGAAGAAGAAGAAGATGAAGAAGAAGAAGAAGATGAAGAAGAAGAAGAAGATGATGAAGAAGAAAAAGAAGATGAAGAAGATGATGATGAAGAAGATGATGAAGAAGAAGATGATGAAGAAGAAGATGATGAAGAAGAAGAAGATGAAGATGAAGAAGATGAAGATGAAGAAGAAGAAGAAGATGAAGAAGAAGAAGAAGAAGATGAGGATGAAGAAGAAGAAGAAGAAGATGAGGATGAAGAAGAAGAAGAAGATGAGGATGAAGAAGAAGAAGAAGATGAGGATGAAGAAGAGGATGAGGATGAAGAAGAAGAGGATGAGGATGAAGAAGAAGAAGAAGAAGATGAGGATGAGGAAGAAGAAGAAGAAGAGGATGAAGAAGAAGAGGATGAGGATGAAGAAGAGGATGAGGATGAAGAATAAGAAGAGGATGATGGTGAGGAAGAAGAAGAGAGGATGAGGATGATGATGAAGAAGAAGAAGAGGAGGATGAGGATGAAGAAGAAGAAGAGGATGAAGATGATGAAGAAGAAGAGGATGAGGATGAAGAAGAAGAGGATGAGGATGAAGAAGAAGAGAATGAGGATGAAGAAGAGGATGAGGATGAAGAAGAAGAAGATGAGGATGAGGAAGAAGAAGAAGAGGATGAGGATGAAGAAGAAGAAGAAGATGAGGATGAAGAAGAAGAAGAAGAAGATGAGGATGAAGAAGAAGAAGAAGAAGAAGAAGAAGAAGAAGATGAGGATGAAGAAGAAGAAGAAGATGAGGATGAAGAAGAAGAGGATGAGGATGAAGAAGAAGAAGAGGATGAGGATGAAGAAGAAGAAGAAGAAGAAGAGGATGAGGATGAAGAAGAAGAAGAAGAAGAAGAAGAGGATGAGGATGAGGATGAAGAAGAAGCGGATGAGGATGAAGAAGAAGAAGAGGAAGAAGAAAAGGAAAAGAAGAAAAAGAAGAAGAGGATGATGGTGAGGAAGAAGAAGAAGAGGATGATGGTGAGGAAGAAGAAGAAGAGGATGAGGATGATGAAGAAGAAGAAGAGGATGAGGATGATGATGAAGAAGAAGAAGAAGAGGAGGATGAGGATGAAGAAGAAGAGGATGAGGATGAAGAAGAAGAGGATGAGGATGAAGAAGAAGAGGATGAAGATGAAGAAGAAGAGAATGAGGATGAAGAAGAGGATGAGGATGAAGAAGAAGAAGAAGAAGAAGAAGAGGATGAGGATGAAGAAGAAGAAGAGGATGAGGATGAAGAAGAAGAAGAAGAAGAAGAAGAAGAGGATGAGGATGAAGAAGAAGAAGAAGAAGAAGTAGGATGAAAATAAGAAGAATTCCAGTACAGCAAAAAGTGTATCTGCAGAGAGCTCCGCTATTTCTGACAGTTCTCTGACAGTTCCTTCACATTTACAGCGGTTGAAACATTGTATCTATTTGTTTCCGAATAAAAACATCTGTATCCTAAATGGAAACAAATAGATACAATGTTTCAACCGCTGTAAATGTGAAGGAACTGTCAGAGAACTGTCAGAAATAGCGGAGCTCTCTGCAGGGACACTTTTTGCCGGCTGTAGAAGGGATGAAAATCGGCCGATCGGGAAAAATTTGATTCGTGCATCCGAAGTTTGCTAATTTTCGGATTCGGCGCGAATCAAATTTTTCCTAATATTCGAAACGAATTCCACTTCGCCAAGTTCGATTCGCTCATCTCTACCTGTCACACAAGCTGTTGACTCTCAGAAACTTGTCTTCTGATTCTGCTGTGGTTTCCTCTAGTTTACAAGTGCCTTTTAATGACGTCTTCCCTGAAAATAGCTCTGAAATTTACATTATTTTTTAGTTTTTGTTAACTTAAACTTTTTACTGCTTATCTTTGTACCATTTCAGATTATTCACTGGACATGTACAAACTTCAATTTCAATAAAAACTTGAAAAATTAGAGTGTTCTTTGGTAACACTTGGTAGTGTGCGTGTGGTTTTAAAGCTTTATTTTTTTCCCTAACATAAAACACATGCTATTCTTACCTGCTCTGTGCAATGGTTTTGTCCACTCCTCTTTTTCAAGTGCCCCATAGCAAACCACCTGCTTTGGGGGCACTTGCGTGGGCACACTCCCAAGCCAGGGTGTGTGTGTTCATAGACACACACAGCAAGACCTGGCTCCACCCCTCTGCTTCCTCCTCACAAGATTTTATTGACAGCATCAGGAGCCAATGGTTCCTGCTGCTATCAAAGCCTTCATTGAACACAGGAAGAGGGGAGATGAGGTGCTGCAGATTGGACAGCTTTGGATTGAGAGAAGACTCAGGTAAGTGTTTAAGAGTTAAAAGGGGCTGAGAAGAGCTGTTATTGATTTTGGATTTTTTTTTAGCCTCAATGCAGAAAGTGAATTAAGGTAAAAAAAAACCTTTTGTCTTTAGAACCATTTACAGTCAGGTCCATAAATATTGGGACATTGACACAATTCTAACATTTTTGGCTCTATACACCACCACAATGGATTTGCAATGAAACAAACAAGATGTGCTTTAACTGCAGACTGTTAGCTTTAATGTGAGGGTATTTACATCCAAATCAGGTGAACGGTGTAGGAATTACAACAGTTTGCATATGTGCCTACCACTTGTTAAGGGACCAAAAGTAATGGAACAGAATAATAATCATAAATCAAACTTTCACTTTTTAATGTTTGGTTGCAAATCCTTTGCAGTCAATTACAGCCTGAAGTCTGGAACGCATAGACATCACCAGACGCTGGGTTTCATCCCTGGTGATGCTCTGCCAGGCCTCTACTGCAACTGTCTTCAGTTCCTGCTTGTTCTTGGGGCATTTTCCCTTCAGTTTTGTCTTCAGCAAGTGAAATGCATGCTCAATCGGATTCAGGTCAGATGATTGCCTTGGCCATTGCATAACATTCCATTTCTTTCCCTTAAAAAACTCTTTGGTTGCTTTTGCAGTATGCTTTGGGTCATTGTCCATCTGCACTGTGAAGCGGCGTCCAATGAGTTGTGAAGCATTTGGCTGAATATGAGCAGATAATATTGCCCGAAACACTTCAGAATTCATCCTGCTGCATTTGTCAGCAGTCACACCATCAATAAATACAAGAGAACCAGTTCCATTGGCAGCCATACATGCCCACGCCATGACACTACCACCACCATGCTTTACTGATGAGGTGGTATGCTTAGGATCATGAGCAGTTCCTTTCCTTCTCCATACTCTTCTCTTCCCATCACTCTGGTACAAGTTGATCTTGGTCTCATCTGTCCATAGGATGTTGTTGCAGAACTGTGAAGGCTTTTTTAGATGTCATTTGGCAAACTCTAATCTGGCCTTCCTGTTTTTGAGGCTCACCAATGGTTTACATCTTGTGGTGAACCCTCTGTATTCACTCTGGTGAAGTCTTCTCTTGATTGTTGACTTTGACACACATACACCTACCTCCTGGAGAGTGTTCTTGATCTGACCAACTGTTGTGAAGGGTGTTTTCTTCACCAGGGAAATAATTCTTCGGTCATCCACCAGAGTTGTTTTCCGTGGTCTTCCGGGTCTTTTGGTGTTGCTGAGCTCACTGGTGCGTTCCTTCTTTTTAAGAATGTTCCAAACTGTTGTTTTGGCCATGCCTAATGTTTTTGATATCTCTCTGATGGGTTTGTTTTTTCAGCCTAATGATGGCTTGCTTCACTGATAGCGACAGCTCTTTGGATCTCATCTTGAGAGTTGACAGCAGCAAATTCCAAATGCAAATAGCTCACTTGAAATGAACTCTGGACCTTTTATCTGCTCATTGTAATTGGGATACTGAGGGAATAACACACACCTGGCCATGGAACAGCTGTGAAGCCAATTGTCCCATTACTTTTGGCCCCTAACAAGTGGGAGGCACATATGCAAACTGTTAGAATTGTGTCGATGTCCCAATATTTATGGACCTGACTGTATATACAGTATATTGTTGGCTACATTCATTTGATTCTATCCATTAAGGCTCCTTCTGCTCTTTCCTTTTTATCATTTACTAATGTCCTGATAAAGAGAGAATCTTCATTTATCTGAAACGTTAGTTTTTTTATGTGAGGAAATAAAAAATAGCATGGCACTCTATTTTTCCTACTTTTTTGCTTTTAATTGTTGTTTGTCTTTGTGTTTGGGTGATCCCTGTCAAATGTATAACAGAAATGTGTGCTCTTATTTCTGAAGATATCTGCTATCCTTGAAGATAGTCTGATGCAGTTTTGAACCTTGTGTGGCAATAATATCTCATTCCACATTCTTGGAACTGACATGTGTTCAGGTTCCAGAGCAAAGCAAGAGAAGAGTGACAGCAGAAAGAGATCAAGTAGTCCATCTAATCTGCCCCTTTGATGCTAATCTGCTTTTATATTTTGCCAGGGAGAGAAGTAAGAAACATTCTCATGTAGGCTTTGCTGCTGAAGCCTCGCCAGTCCTGTATTTTTTCCTAGCATTTCAACAGATTTTCTTTGTAATGTGATTATTGGAATAATAGCTAAGAGAATAATTCATCATCATAATGATTATTCATCAATAATGAGGTGCAGATGTACTGTTCATTATTTCACAGATTTAAAGGATAAATCCATTATTTCACAGATTTAAAGGATAAATTCACCTTCTGGAATATTCTACATGTTCCACTCGTATTTAGGGTGAAACATGTAACATGTTCCAGCTCCTACAGCCAGTTCCTCTGATTGTCCCCTCATTGTGACAGCAGGCCAGGGTTCTTCTCCCCGTACATGCTGTTAAAATTTAAAAGCAGTTTCCTGTGAATGCATAAAATATGTATCAAACTTGCGCCAAGGAAATGAGTGAAAAATTAAGTGAAAAAGTAAATGCTGCTGTTCAAGGATTGACTAAACATAAAAAAATAATAATAAAAATAATATAGCTCAAATAATACAAATAATCAAAACTATGACAAATTATATGTGAAAATCCAAAAAAAGTCCCAAATTAAAGTCCAAAAAAAATATTATTTACTCAAACTTTATAAACTTTATAAATTTTCCAGCTTGCTCACATCATCTGTGAAAAGCATTATATAGATCCACACTCACTAAATACTGTGAATTCCCAAGCTGGTATGGCTTTAAGATGCAAAAAGACAAGCCTGCAGGTGGGGTGTGGTGTCCTCAGAGATGACTCTTTATGCTATCTCACACTACTCTCCCTCCCAGATATTTCCTCATATAGTGAAAAACATAAAATAAAAAGATGCCAATGATATATTGCTATATACCGATAAAAAATGTATTTTATAAAAAATGCAAAAAAAAACTTTCTTACACTCACATAAAGTAATTAAGCCCCAATTTCCATAGGGTAGTTTGATCTCCCAAATCACAGATGGTGATCCACCCTTATCTTTCTCCAAGCTCTTACTCCTGGGTGGACAGATGGATGGATGGATAGGGGTACTTTATAACCAGCTTGTTTCTCTCAAGCCTTCGCTCATGATTCCTCCTTAATTTACCCCGAATGCATTCTCATGGATGGATGGATGAGAAAAATGCAAAAGAAAAAATACCAAAATAGCGTAATACCGTTAAAACCTATTTAATACTCAAGTGATGCTCCAAATGCACTCACATTTTCAAACTGAAATAAAAGCCTTTTTGTATATAAATCAGGACTCCTCAAACATGTTCCAATAGCTCCTCTGAGAATTTCAGCTAGGCAGACACAATTGCTCAGCTTTGGCAATGAAGAACTGGCAAAATTGTAAAATCAGACCTCTTTGCCCACGCTAAAGATGGCTGCAGAACGCCGTACCAGAAGGGATGTCACACATACAGGGTCGGAACCGGAAGTTGCGTTGACGCGTTTCGCCCTCCCACAAGGGCGTGACGACGCCTTGTGGGAGGGTGAAACGGGTTGATACAACGTCCGGTTCCGACCCTGTATGTGTGACATCACTTCCGGTATGGCGTTAAACTTTGCCTTTTGCCTGGTCTGAAGCCCTTAAAAAGGGGTGCATTGCAAGTTACCGACACTATCACACACTTTGTCTACAACTTAGGTCACTTGTGTATAGGGTATGAAGAGTTAACATGTCAATTGTCACATTAATGCAAGTTATACAGAAGGTACAGTCAGGAAGCAGCCTGTCAAAAACATGTGCCTGCTATCGGTGAAATTGCCTCTATCCACGATGGAGATGTTGTTGGCACTCCCTACGCTGCTTTCCATCTCCCTTAGCAACCAGAGCGGAACTGCACTCCAGAGGTCCCCATCCTGTACAGAGGTACAAAAGTTCAAGAGTTCAAGTCAAGAGCCCGTTTGGAGCCTGCTCTAGATGCATGGCGAGGTTCCATACTGCTACTGGGACCGGTAGTGGGAAATTCTGGACAGGTGGCTGTGGTCAGTGCTCGGCACGGCCCACCTAAATACAA
This sequence comes from Staurois parvus, assembly GCF_062004578.1. NCBI lineage: Eukaryota > Metazoa > Chordata > Amphibia > Anura > Ranidae > Staurois > Staurois parvus. The sequence goes on from NW_028318001.1 coordinate 4,851,265, forward strand.
ATTACAGTGGAAAGATGTACATTTACATTTGTATCTGAGAGTTTAACTGGAGGACAGTTGTGCACATGGTGCACATTCATCTCTAAGAGCAGAGGTCCACCTTAAGGTCGAGCAACCTCAGCCTTGTCCGAGGGGATTGTTGAAAATGGCACAGAGTTTTAAAGTAGAGTGGTCCTGTCTCGGGTGCCCGGCATATCCCATTGACCTCAAATGGATCAGGGGTGCAATGCCAGAATCCTGCACACATGCCCTTCAGCTTTCAGTATGTACCTTCATACGGCCTGACTGTTTACAAGCTGTGAATGAACTACGAGACCATTCATGAGTGACCTCGCAGTTCATTCAGAACTACAAGATGTCAGCCGCAATGGCTGATGGTAGTTGTAGTTCAGGCATTCACAGAAATTGAATGAATGACACGGCCATGTGGGCAAAGCCCCACACAGCTGCACTGCTTTTGAATTATAACAGCAGGTGCAGGGAGTAGATCCCTACCTCCTGTCACAACGATGGGAGTATCGGGGTAACTGACTGTCAGACCTGGAACATGTTACATGTTCCACCCTAACTACAGGTGGAACATGGAACATGTTCCAGAAGGTTAACTTATGCTTTAACAAAATTGTTCAATCCATTTACTCTATCCCTTTTTCTAGGTTGCACATGTTATTGTGATGATCTGTGAACACCTTTGGATATCAGTTTCATGATTTCTAACTTCAAACATTATGACTTGACTCAGAGATGTCCATGGTTACAGACCCAGCCTAGATCTACTGAGGATTGAAATAAAACCTGTTAAATTTTCCTTTTCATTTTTCTATTATCTGCACAAATATACCATGTATATATACTGGCTTATATGCCAGTGTTAGCGTGACGTAATGCGTAGGAATAGAGTGTGGTGACGTCATTACGCTTGGACGGTAATCACCATCTTTGGACTCCTTGTATGTACACCTGACTGTGGGTTACACAGTACATGCCTGCTGGGTCTGTGACCCTTGTTTTTATGTGAGTAGCCATTTTGCTGTTTTTTAATTTTTTAAATAAATATCTAGTTACTACACTATGGAAGTTCTATCTTTGACTTCTTTTTGAGCCATTTGAAGACACCTTAAAGATGTGTTTGATCGTTTATATGAATTCAGTGGGAGCTGTTCCTGTGTCCACTTAACGGGAGAGATCCATCCAACCAGGGATCATCCGGGGATATTGATTGCTCTATGACTCCTTGAGGGTCGAATTTTTGAGGTGAGCGCACACAATAGAAGGTGATGGATAAAACTGGCACCATAAATATGAGCACACAACAAAAAGTAGGAATATAAAAGTTGAAGAATTAAAAACTCTGGATTTTTATATTATATTTTTTTGTGCTATAATTATTTTTTTTTCACTTGTTGGGACTAATTTTTTCACTTCTTTTTTTAAAATATTTTTTTATTTATTTATACCAATTGATATATGTCATAGTTTTATAATTGGTTACTTTGATTTTATATTTACTTTGGAATGTATTTCACCTTTAATTAAGGTAATAAGGATACACAAGGTTTATTAATATTCTTTCACTTTAATATTACTTATATTATGATTTGACAATATGGTATTTTAGTATTTACAGCACTACACCATTTGTTCAAAATATTTTGCAGATATAATTTTTGTCACAGGGTTTTGAAAAAGAAAAAATAAATTTTCATTTTCTTTTTTCGTATTCCAAAAACTTGTGGCAACAAACCAAATGTGCAAAATACTTATCATAGCTCTTAGAAAATAGCTTGGAGTGTCTACTTTCCAAAAAGGGGTCATTTGAGGGGGGAGGGTGCTTCTACTATACTGATATTTCAGGACAAATATAAAAAGCTTATGCCAGACATCACCCACCTTTCTAACCACTTGCAGACCAAGCCTTTTTTTACACTTTTTGTTTAGTTGAAAAAACTGTTTTTTTGCTAGAAAACGTCTTTGAACCCCAAACATTATGTATTTTTTTAAAGCAGAGGGCCTAGAGAATAAAACATTGTGGTGACATTTTTTTATGTCACACTGTATTTACACAGGAATTTTTCAAGCGCATTTTTTTTTTAAAATACACTTTTAGAATTTTAAAGCACAAAAACTGTGTTTACTTATTATTACAATTTAGATGAAAGTAAAAGCACATTCAGGAGTTGTTAATGAAAAAATCTAAGTAATTCCTAGGAGTTCACAAATCACACTATACACATGATATAGATAGACAGACAGACAGATCTAATATTGTGGCAAAATTCATTATCAAATTTAAAAAAATAATTTCATTTGTACCAAATGATTTATTTATTATTTTACACCAAACATTCTAAACAAAGAGGCAGTTCATTGTGTGTGAGATTTTAGGGGGCTAGACTAGCCAGTGAAAGGAAATCCCATGCATCAGATGGAGTAAACAATCCTCAGCTCAGTGGTGAATGGGAAAGAAAAAATGTCCAGGATAATTCCCCACCCTTGGTGTAAGTGGAAGTACCAGTGCCCAATCCTTGTTATCAGTAGGAGAAATAATGCCCCATCTTTGGTGTGAAAGGAATAGCTACCAAACCTCGGTATTAGTGGAAGGAACATTGTTGATGTCAGTGGGAGAAATAGCGCCCCATAGTTGGTATCAGTGGAATAAATAATGCTCCTTCATTGGTACCAGTGGGAGGAGTAATTCTGCATAATTAGTGTTAGAAGGAGGAATAATTCCCCTTCCTTTTTATCAGTGGGAGAAATGGAACTGCATTGTTGAGGTCAGTGAGAGCAAATAGTGCCCAATTGGCACCAAAAAGAGGAAAAATGACCAATTATTGCTGTCAGTGGGATGAGTATTACCTCATCATTGCTGTCAGTGGGAGAAAAAGCGCCCCATTTTTGGTACCAATAAAAGGAAAAGTTCCCTATAGTTAATGTCAGTGGGAAGAATACTACTCTATCCCTGGTTTCAGTGGGAGGAATAGTGGTCCATCACTGGGACAAATGATGCCTCATCATAAGTGTCAATGTGCAGAATCATGCCACATCATTGAAGTCAGAAGAAGGAATAGTGTCCCAAGGGCAGGTTAAATGCAGAGAGGATGCATCTGGCCCACAGGCTGCAGTTTAAAGACCACTGATTTACTCTATAGCTTTTGCTATTAATGACCACAGTCAAGGCTAAATTAATTATCATAATACTCTTGCTTAATTTTCAAGAGTGTCCAAATGTTTGATTTGACTATTCTTTACTGTATTGAGTGACAGCGTAACTTATAGGCTACCACCACTCTAGGTAACTCTCAGAAAAATTAAAAAAACATCTTTGTCTACTGTACCCTAGATTTTACAGCAACTTGTGCCCAAATTCCACCATCAACCTGACCATTGTGTTGGAACAAAGATTTTTTTTTAATGTATGATCAACTTGCTAAACATCTGATTTTTTTTTTTACTGGAGAGGATGAGGTATTTAAACACATGAAACTGGAGGTGGGCATTATTCCTGCCAGGTATATTAGTTAAAAAATACATACATTTTCCTCCTTTTATTTAATAGGCATACTAAGCCAAAGCCAATATTTAAATATTTTAGTTATGTATGGACACCAATGGCCTGAGTAACTCACTGGTTTGTTATTTCATTTACAGACTGTGTCAGCAAGGTCTCTGCTCTAGAATTCCTGGCCTAATCCCTGCTACGTATATCCATTGCAAAGCCACCTGCACTACATTCTAAATGGGGAACTCAAGAGCAGCAATCTTCACCTTGGAGCTATATAGATGAAATGCCAGTTGGATAGACTGACCCTTATGTAACTTAGTATTTAATATGAGAGAGCAGTAAGAGGATGTGGTGGTTTCACTGGTTTGTGTGGTGATGGTGGAAATGCCATGTGGTGCAAGGTTAGGACAATGCAAGAACAGGGGTTAAATGAGGGGGGGGGGGAGATATGGGGGTCCAAACCTCCTCCAGAGCATCAGCCAGTGGTGCAGGCATAGCTGTTAGGCTATAAAGTCCCAGTTGACAGATCTGCATTTTTTATGTATTCTTAAATTAATTGAAGTAGTCTGCATCAATCAAGTACCTATCTGAGGCTTAACCTGTTCTTTGTAAACATGCTAAGACTCAGATAGTTACTGTATTATTATACAGGATTATTATATAGCGCCAACAGTTTGCACAGCGCTTTACAATATAATAGAGACAGTACAATTACAATACATTTCAGTACAGAAGGAATGTGAGGGCCCTGCTCATGAAGCTTACAATCTAAAGATGTATTGAGGTGGCCCACTTCACAAGTCTTGATGGTGGGCATTGCAAATGTCAATGAAAAAAAACACAATCAAGTTGTTGATCCCAAAGTGGTAAATCACAATAATACTCTACTAATCTCTAGGATCACAATATCCTTGCATTTCAAAGGTATATAAGTGGAAAGAGTTTTAAAGCAAAGGGAGTTATAGAGAAATTTATAGGGATGTGATTTAATAAAAAAACAATATTATCTATGGATTTAATTTAAAATTTGCATGTCTACTGACTTCCCCAGTATTGAGATAAGTGAAAGGACAGCCAGGGAAACAAAAACCCTATGGACAAAATAGGGAGGGTATTTTGTGATCTTATTTACATTCATATAGCTCTATACCTAGTGCATTATATGACTGGCACGTCAATCATTCCAGTATTGATGCTTCAAATAGGTTACTTTAACTGACCACTGTACTCTGTATGTTGGGCTGTATATGACATGTTCCTGACCACTACCTTTTTTTACATTTGATTGGTTGTGCTGAGTTTTCTGTGTGTCTCTTGGACTGTCACTTGTAGCACAGTAATTAAAGCATATTTTGTGGATACAAGGACTGTGGCATATTCAGGGGCGGACTGACAACTCATGGGGCCCCCGGGCAATAGGGGATCATGGGCCCCTGTGTCCTTGCCCAAACTCAAAAAAGCCTATGAAAAAGGTACCAGGGGCATCTCATGGGGCCCCCTACTGACCCCGGGCCCTCGGGCAGTGCCCAAGTTTCCAAATGGTCAGTCCGCCCATATTGTCCCATGTGCACTGTCAATGGATTCACGTTTTAAGCCCCTCCAACTGTAAGAACAATTTTTCCACACACATAGTTTGCTGCAGCACATTGCAGCTCACCTAAATATTTATTCTGGGTGTCCTCAAAGAAATAAAAGTTACTATGGCTGTGTTACACTAAGCCATGTTATCAAAGTTTGAGATTCACTGATATATTAAATAGTGTAAGCGTAGCAGTGGATTTAAAAATTGTTTTTGTTTTTGTTGATGTAACAGATGAGCTATATAAATTCTGCTGTTTGCACAGGATGACCCGTAACAAATATTATTAATTTAGAAAAAAAATATTTGATAAAGTATCGCAATAAATAAAAGCTTATCAAACATTCAGTAAGGTATTCTACATCTGGGCTTGCAATTTACTGATAGAATTTGTACGGCGGTGAGTAATGAAGTGAGAGAAAATAGAGTATGTTGCATATTTTTATTCACTTTAATGTCATTGATTACATTATCATTTAAAATAGATTCATAAAAATGAAGAAAGTACTTTTGCTAACTGAAGATAGAATATCTCTCAACAACAGTTAACTAATTCATTCTTCTGTATCTATCCTATTTCAGTCATTTAGATTTTGCTGTAAACTGCTTGGAAGAGGCAACATTTCTTTTTTGAGGGGAGGAGGCTGTTGTACATTGTGTGAAAAAAACATAGTGGTAGGTCTGGGGGTGGGGATTTTCAGTGCTTAAATCCCTTTGCCATACCACAAATATGCACAGCACCCCCAGTATGGCACCCCATTACAGCTTCTTTTGTCTGAAGGAATTAAACAGAAACAGTCTTTTCCCTGCAAAAGAATCCCTTTTCTACCACCATTCCTGACCCTACAGGAACACTTTAGTAACGAAATATGAAGATTGCCATTGCCATAGCAACCAGTAGTCATGTCACTGTCATACTGATTCAGTGTCACTGACTCAACACAATGATGTTTAAGAGTATATTTGACTTCTGATCTGTTTGCTTGCTGTGAGTCAATGAAAGGTGTCGGAGCCTTTGGAGAGGCATGGCAGACAGGCACCAACTATTGTTACAAATCAGCTGTGAAGGAGAAGAAAAGGAGAGGGAGGAGGACAGAGCCCAAAAGCTCCCTTTTCATGTTTTGTTAATGTGGATGGAAAATCTGGATTCTGAGCAGGAAGGCCCCCAACATAACCCACATTCCAATTGATCAGTCGAATTTGCCTTGGGTCAGTGAAATGCGTTGAGCAATGCCATAATGTTCTGAGGCTTATCGCTGACATCCCATACAAATAATCAATCTAAGGTGCTGGTTGTTGGTTGATTAGAAATACCAGCCATTATCTCTGGTGAAAGTGTAATGAGCATAGTGGCAGAGATCAGGCCCGGACTGGGACAAAATATAGGGCAGGGCATTTTAGTCTGAGCAGCCCAGTTTTTTAAACCAAATAACAAATAAAGACAACTACCTGTTTTTAGATGTCTTTTAGTTATATTGAGCCTGCTTCAGTCACTGTAGTGGCAAGTTGCGGGAGACAGAGACCCACGGGTGGGAGTGCATATCAAAATCCAAGAGGGTTCTAATGCTTCTCCACTCTATCCAAAACTAAATAAAAATGGTTTTCCTTTAGTTACACTTTAACAGTCAACACGAGTTTCAAAAATACCCCAAAAATTTGAGAAATGTCTTATGGAATAATTTAAATAAAACATACCACTGTGTACTGGAAACATGTTTGTTTACATTTCCCTGGACTTCAGCTTTGAATTGAGCCCTCTATGCCCACAAGCCAGAGGAAGGGGGGGGGATAAGAGGCAGGGGGGTTAGAGGGGGGGGGTGAGAGAGAGAGGGGAGTTAGAGGGACAGATGGAGGGTTATAGAAAGCGGGGGTAAAACAGAGAGTGGGTTGAGAGGGAGAGAGTGGGGGTGAGAGAGAGAGAGGTGAGAGAGACAAGTGGATGAGAGTGATAGGGAGAGGGTGATAAAGAGGGTCGTTGAGAGAAAAGAGAGGGGAGAAGAGGAGGGGTGAGAGAAAGAGAAGGGGGTGAGAAATAGAGGGGTGAGAAAGAGAGGGGTGTAAGAGAAAAAGAGAGGGGGGTTGGGGGGAGAGGGGGGACAGAAATGGGGGTAATTAGTATGTCTGCTACTCACAATTATGGCACTGTCCCCCCATAATGTAAGGCTATAATGAGCAAACAACCCCCCCTTAGAACACATGGTCTTCATTATGGTACCCCCCCCCCCTTCCCCAGAACAAACACAGGGCCCCCCTACTACATAAAGTGAATACAGAGCCCCACAAACACCACACACACACACACACTCTCAGCCTGTCACACTTCAGTTCTCAGCTCTCCAGTCACACACAGCTCTCCCCCCTTCCTCCCACTGTTGCACCCGGTTCTCTCACCAGTCGGAGAAGTATCCTCCTCCTTGGGCTCTGTCAGTCTCTCTCTCTCCTAAGTTTTGGGGCAGTTTTGAGTTATAGAATATTTGCACTAGAGCACTGGACACTTTATGAATACGAACTTTTAATGATCCATATTTACTTCATTTTTGTAAAATATTTTTTGTATATTTTTATTGTATAAGTTTGACCAAGTATTACATAGTGTGTTTTGTTTGCACTTTATTTAGCACGTGTCACTGTAGAATGATGAATTTTCTCTTCATGGTGTAAAGCAATAAAGCATATTGCATGTTTTTATCTCACTTTTTTTTTTTTCATTTTAACAACCATTTTTAGAAGGGGTCAGCAATGATAGCATCCTCATTTTTCCCCTGTGCAGGTTTTCTTATAAAATATTTTCACTTCTGTGAACAGCAGGTTGTAAGGGAGCAGACTTCCAAACTACATTGCTCCTTTGTTTAGAGCCCTGCAGATTTTTTGCAATTTTGCATATTTGCAGTTCTTTTTGCTGAGAGCTGACCTCACATAATTATTCCCAATATCATTTAAATGGTTTACAGAAGCTGCCATGAATGTGAGGAAGGCTAGACACCACTGTACATAGGGTTCAAGGTGAAGTGCAGCTCCTAAACATTTTAATAAATGTAACTGATAAAATAGATTGAAGGGTAAAGAAAAAATCTAACAATTGTATAGGCTCCAAAGCAACACAAAAACTGTTGTGGGGCATACCAAAAGGTTTGACACTTCCAAGTAGTAGATTCCTAGGCAAAAGATGTACCTTCGTATCTTTTACTCACATCCACATAGGCAATTATCTGTATCACAGACAATAATTATTTGTGCCCTAAACATGGTTGGTCTGCAGCCCAGTTATTATTAGAACCTACAGACCACATCTTGCTAAAGCCTATGCCCATACATGGCTAGTTTTTACAAGTAAAATGTAGCAATATTGGCAACAATTAAATATGAAAACGCAATATGGAAGGGTCCAGGATTTAACTACTATATATCAGTCCAGAGGGAGACCATGAAAATTTAGGCTTCCTTCATATTTATCACTTCCTTTCCTGCAGCTCACAAAATTATTCTGTTCTTTTACAGATGCGTAGCAGTGCCATTAATTCTTCATTGCACCCCATCCATTTTGCAAAAGGAGTGTGTTCACCAAAACACATTAATGGGGATTTACTAAAACTAGTGAACACACAATTTGATGCAGCTGTGCATAGAATCAGCTTTTAGGTATTACTGCCAAAGCTTAATTTAAGCTGAAGCTAGAAGCTGATTGGTTACTATGCACCAGATTCTTTGTGCAACTGTTTTAGTAAATCTACCCCAGAGTGTTGCAGTACAATGTGTTTTGGTGCAGCAACATTTTAAAGATGGTGCATGCACCTTTTTGTGCATTTTTCATGCACAGACAGTTCACTAAATTATTGGGCTGCCCTAAAAGCAACACACAGGAATGTGTGGAACATGCAAAAAAAGTATATGCTCGGTCACACCTCTGTGGTGTGAATGAAGCTTTAGATATGGAATAAACTTGGCTGTAAACCAGTGATCTTCAAACTGCAACCCGAGTGCCGATTGCTGCCTTTTGCTAACCTTTATCCAGCCCTTGGGGCACTTTTTCTCCCACTGATATGAGGCATTATTCCTTCTACTGACACCAACAGTGGGGCATAATTCCTGCCACTGACACTAATGATGGGGCACTATTCCTCACACTGACACCAATAGGGCAATAGTTCTTCCACTGATACTATTCCTCCCAGTAATACCAATGATAGGCCACTACCCCTCTTCCTACTGACCACAGGCACTGTGTAACTGACTACTAACCCTGAGGCAATGTTCATTCTCACTGATGCTGGGCCCAGTACATTTTATACCCCTAGTGGCCACAGTCCCCCCCTAAAGTCTGAAGGAGAGCAAACTGGCCCTTTGTTTAAAATGTTTGAAGACCCCTGCTGTAAAGAATAAAGATAAAAGGATTCACTGACAGCTTCAATAACATATGAGGCCAAGGTAAAAAATTATAAAGGTACATCCTAATGTCCTAATCTTCAGATTCAACCAGATACAAGAGAAACACTCTAATTTGCCCATGCATAATCACCTGCAATGCTAGATTAATATGTAATCATCATTATTGGCTTGGATTACATTAAATAGAAATCACAGAGCAACTGTTTGCCTACTACACAGAAACAAAACTAGCAGCTAGTTCAGTATTATATTAAGCATCTGGTGAAGAGTTGCCGCTGGAGTTCCAAATTTGGATATTTTCAGAGTTGTTGCTTTTTGCATTATAAGACCAAAACACAACAGCATGCTGTTAAGGATTCTTTAATGAGAGAAATTCCATCATGATCATTGAAACCCAGTGGTGTAACAGTGCGAGGTCTGGCCACTGTAGAAATGGTTGGAAAGAGGACACAGGGTTCGCACTTATGCAGAGTGCGGGAGTATTGATTATGAATGGAGAACACTGTTTTTACAGCTTTCTCCAGATTTTGGTATTTCTAGATTGGGCTCTGCAGTTTGAAGATTTCAAAGTGCTTTGGGAAGGAAGAAATCTCCAACCCTGTGTCCAGATATTGCTGAAGACCAACAGGGTGTGTGCCCAGGTGCACACTGCCCTTATAATGAACTACTGGGAATAGTTCAGGGCTCCAGCCAGAAGGGAGCAGCGCTCCCATCTGAAGACAGGTGTGTGATCCTGTTTGGAGACAAAGATGATTTACTCAAGAGACTGTACTCCATGTTGGAGAGACTCCATAGTCTGAGAGAGAGAGATTCCAACAGATTGAGGAAGTTGAGACAGCCAAGAGAGTCTGGGAGACTAAGAGAGCTGTGGTAACTAGGACAGAATCTAGGGGACTGGAAGGAATCTGTAAGTCTCAGAGCAGTGAGAGAGCCTGGAGTGTCAAGAGAACCTTTATCTAGTGGCCAGGAATGGGCCCATGCAGCAAGGTGCTGTAGCCAAGGCTGAGTGAGCCGAGAAGGTCATGTGGCTCAGTATTTTTTCTGTTAACTGTTTTTGCTGTGTGAAACTGAAACCCTTGCATGGGCAAGTTTGTGGGCTTTACTTCAATCTGTTTTAATAAATGTGTGCTTTAAACACAGTTTGGACTGGTATGGACTTCATTAAAAAACTCATTTACTTCTGAGCTAACCATCCCCCATATCAAAGTAGCTTATTGTGCTAGATATCTGCAAGTCAGGCCTCTGCCAAGTTCACTGGAGAATTTATCATTTTTAAAGTTTCATTTTAAGAATTATTTTTACTAAAATACAATGTTTAGAAACTTTTTTTTTTGTTTTGATACATGTTCCCCAAGGCAGTGCCCACCCCACACCCATGCCATTTGTTTGACAATCCCTTATTTGACTTGAAAATGGCTATTAAAGTTTGGTAACATCTGGCTCCAGTTGAATTCAATGTGGTTTGGATTCAACTGCCAAACTTTTGTTTGCCAAACCTGCCAAAATTGAACTCAGGTACACTTAGCTCATTACTATTGTTAAAGTGAGTAAATGCTTTTAGATATATCCACTAAGAAGGAAAAACACATTTATGAAAACATCCACAGATTTCAATCTCAGAAAACGTACTAGCTGCAAAACAGTTGACAACATTCAAATATTTCTTGCACATCTGGTGGTTTATTGCATGGGAGGGGAATATCGTAATCCTGTTAATGAACAGGGTTACGATATTCCCCTCCCATGCATACCATGCAATAGACTACCAGATGTGCAAGAAATAATTGAATGTTGTCAACTGTTTTGCAGGTAGTACATACAGTACTGTATGTTTTCTCAGTTTGCTTAAAATATGTAGATGTTTTCATAAATGTGTTTTTTCCTGTTCTAGTGGACATGTCTACAGGCATTGAAAAATCATGAATGAAATACAATACACCAAAGCCACAGAAATTTAAAAACAGGAATTCAAGTAGCTTTCTCCTGGAAACCTGTTTTTATAAATAAGGCTTGTGCTATCTTTGCCAGCATTTCAGTGTTTTTTCTGGTGTCACTAGTGAGTTAGCTATATCCATAGCAGCCCATACAGCTACTATACAGAATAAAGGTGGGAAGGGGACTGCATTAGGTTGGCTATCTGATGTCTCCATTCCAAAGTACTAACATATGGTGAACAGGACCAAGCTTTGGGATCATGGTATTGCTAATTGCAGATCTTCTTGCACCCTGCCCACAGAGCTTCTGGTCATCCCAGTCTGTATTTTGATATTAGCTCTTCATGACTAACGCTGTATTTGGGAGGCTGGAAAATCCTAGAGTTTATTTTAAATTAAAAAGTGATAAGACAACATTTCAGGATTGTAATTATAAAAAAAGCAACTGTTTAAACACTTGTGTATCAGCCTGTAGTACCCCTTCATTACCAGGCTGTTTTTTTCAGTTTTCGTTTGACTGATAATTATTCCATCATGCAACACTGTATTCAAATTAATTGTTACTATTTTTTGTTATAGAGCTTTCTTTTGGTGGTATTTAATAGCCACTTTTAAATTTTTTCCTATAAAAAGCAAAAAGAACCAAACATTTTGGAAGTTTCCTTTTCTCTCTGTTATAAAACATAGCAAATAAAAATGTCTAGACAGTACAAAAAAAAAAAAAATTATCCTTTTTTTGAAAGTAGACACCCAAAGTAATATGTTTAAATTAAGAAACCTGCTGGTCTTGAGAGGCTTAAAAAATTGAGCTTTGTAATGGTGCACTAGAGACATTATTGTACAGGCCATACACAGAAGAAGGAGGAGGTGAAGGGTTAATATACAGGTCACATATAGTTACAGAAATAAAAAATAATTAAATAAAAGCGAGCGCTATCCGGAAATCTGAAAGCAGCTAGAACACCAAAAGGTAACCAATAGAAAACCTTCAAATAAAATACATAAACATATATATATAAAGACCATATATAAGGTGCAGCGCTATAATAACATATAAAACACAAAAGTGCCAATATCAAATCACACTGCGGTGAAGTTAGATGAGATGAATAATAGTCTTAAAATAAATCAGAAGTGGGGATCCAAACGATCCTAGTAGGTGCATGGGATAAGATTCTGTGCAGCACACGGTGACTCTGAGGTAAGAATTACGCACTCACCAGAAGTGCGTCAAAAAAACGCATGTGGGTTTTATCCTGTAATATCAGAAAACGATCATCCGTTGCCAAGATAGAGATAGAATCCTACACCTTCCAGATCGTCCCTTGGGTATGTGCTTCAAATTTCATAAGCGCATCTCAGGCATATCACCATCCGGGGTCCCCTTTTAAGGCAGATTCTGCAAGTGGGGACTCTCATAGAAGAGAGCCCAATAAGGGACACCACATAGTGTAATACCGTATGAGCTAGGTTTATTGAAGATGCAGCATGAAAATGAATACAAAGCAGTAAAATAGAATAGAACACTGACCAGATACTGTAAAGGATGACCACCAGCGGTGGTCAGACGTCCAGATAATGCAGCCCCCCTGACGCGTTTCGTGCAGTGCACGTTATCAAAGGGTCCTGGGCTTGCATAGGGGGACGCCAAACCAGCAGTATATATGCCCAAAACTTTGTGGAAAAGGCGCCAGCGATTATCGCGGCGGCCATTTTCCCGACGATCGGCGCGTGCGCGGAACGCCGGCGCCATTTTGCCGTGGATATCCGGTTTACAATGATATCCACCACAGGGCGACGCCATTTTGTTGGCAGTTTTCAAATGTATATCAATGCAAGTCAGTGTGAATCATACTCTGACCTACAGGAAATGTCTCTTATAGAATGGCGCCATTTTATTGGTAGTGCAGGCATACATAAACAGTATACATCAGTAAGGTCAGGTAATTTAGAGATAAAACTCATATCTAAATACGATAAAGTTATCTTTTAAAAAATTCTTACAATGAGTATAGATGAACCCAAATAAATAAAGAACTGGGGCAATCTATAAAACAACGTAATAGGACTATCCTGAACAGTACATGGTCAGATACAGATAAAATACAGGTAATAACAGAGTTCAATTCAATGATTAAAGCTAAATTTTTAGAAAAGGGGTATGAAGAAACAATATTGGACCAAGTTATTGATGATGTAGGTAGATCGAATAGAGACACCATGCTCGCCAATAACACTACACAGAGAACGAGTCGAGTTTGTCCATTTATCACAGGATATTCGATACAGCATAAAGCTATAACTCGAATTATTAAAAAGAATTGGAAAATTTTAAAATTGGACCCTGTGTTAAATCACTTACTACCGGAGAAACCAGAAATTACCTTTAGAAAGGCCACTTCACTTAGGAACATCATATCCCCTAATATAATAAACCCTCCTAATAATATCACAATGTTTTCAGACCTAAAAGGTTTTTTTCCCTGTAAAAAATGTATCATCTGCAGATGTAGTAAGTTCACTAGAAGAAGCCAATTGTTTAGTTCCACTGTAAAAGGGACGACATATCGTATAGACGATTGTATTACATGTACCAGCAAAAACGTGGTCTACCTTCTTCAATGCCCATGTAAATTACAGTACGTGGGACGCACCATTAGATGTTTAAAGGATAGACTCAGGGAACATGTATCTAATATAAAAAAGGGATTTAAAGATCATTCCCTATCACACCACTTCAAAAAACGACACAATAATGATCCATCTCTATTGAGTTTTATGGGTATTGGTATTGCTAACGCCCATTGGAGAGGATCTAATAGCAAGAGAATAGTGTCGCAATTGGAATCTAAGTGGATATATGAGCTCGGCTCTCTGTACCCTAATGGGCTTAACGTCGACTTTGACTTAAACTGTTTTATAGAGAATAGCTGATTTATTATTAAATGTTGCTTGTACCCAGCTATACCGACTCATTGAGTAATATATTATCTATTTTATTATTTCTCCCTATATATTTGCTGTTAGTGTCATAGTTAATTCATTTTAGCAAGATTTTATATCCATCTTTGCTATACTATTTTGAGTATGTCGATTTTTGGGATTGATCGACTTTTATTCTTTTTATCCTTTTTAACAAATGATTATGTATTTTATGATTTATGTTATATGTATATACATATATTTTACCTGTACATTGATAACATTATGAGATATTAATTGAACTCTGTTATTACCTGTATTTTATCTGTATCTGACCATGTACTGTTCAGGATAGTCCTATTACGTTGTTTTATAGATTGCCCCAGTTCTTTATTTATTTGGGTTCATCTATACTCATTGTAAGAATTTTTTAAAAGATAACTTTATCGTATTTAGATATGAGTTTTATCTCTAAATTACCTGACCTTACTGATGTATACTGTTTATGTATGCCTGCACTACCAATAAAATGGCGCCATTCTATAAGAGACATTTCCTGTAGGTCAGAGTATGATTCACACTGACTTGCATTGATATACATTTGAAAACTGCCAACAAAATGGCGTCGCCCTGTGGTGGATATCATTGTAAACCGGATATCCACGGCAAAATGGCGCCGGCGTTCCGCGCACGCGCCGATCGTCGGGAAAATGGCCGCCGCGATAATCGCTGGCGCCTTTTCCACAAAGTTTTGGGCATATATACTGCTGGTTTGGCGTCCCCCTATGCAAGCCCAGGACCCTTTGATAACGTGCACTGCACGAAACGCGTCAGGAGGGCTGCATTATCTGGACGTCTGACCACCGCTGGTGGTCATCCTTTACAGTATCTGGTCAGTGTTCTATTCTATTTTACTGCTTTGTATTCATTTTCATGCTGCATCTTCAATAAACCTAGCTCATACGGTATTACACTATGTGGTGTCCCTTATTGGGCTCTCTTCTATGAGAGTCCCCACTTGCAGAATCTGCCTTAAAAGGGGACCCCGGATGGTGATATGCCTGAGATGCGCTTATGAAATTTGAAGCACATACCCAAGGGACGATCTGGAAGGTGTAGGATTCTATCTCTATCTTGGCAACGGATGATCGTTTTCTGATATTACAGGATAAAACCCACATGCGTTTTTTTGACGCACTTCTGGTGAGTGCGTAATTCTTACCTCAGAGTCACCGTGTGCTGCACAGAATCTTATCCCATGCACCTACTAGGATCGTTTGGATCCCCACTTCTGATTTATTTTAAGACTATTATTCATCTCATCTAACTTCACCGCAGTGTGATTTGATATTGGCACTTTTGTGTTTTATATGTTATTATAGCGCTGCACCTTATATATGGTCTTTATATATATATGTTTATGTAGGTCACATATAGTGTCAGGATGGAGAGAAAGGGGTTAATGTGGAGACCTGCAGGATAAGGAAGGTGATGGTTAATATATAGTTCACATACAGCCACAGTATTTAAGTCAGATGTGTAGGGAAGTTGAGGTAGTGAAACGGTTAGAAAAACAGAGTCATTAAGACCCTCAGGTCAGTTTGATACACTATCTCTGTCAGAGGCATATCATGAAATTAGTGGGCCCATGTACAAGATTAAAAGTGGGCCCTAGGCATGGTTAAATAGAGTATGAGATGACTTGCATAGTGCAGAATGTGGTCATGTTAAACAGGGAATGTACAGTGCAGAACGAGAGGGCAAAGATGTTAATCCTACCATATATACCATCCTATTCATCCATATACAGTACCAGGGGCACACTGACCATTTGGAAACTCGGGCACTGCCCGAGGGCCTGGGGTCAGTAGGGGGCCCCATGAGATGCCCCTGGTACCTTTTTCATAGGCTTTTTTGAGTTTGGGTAAGGACACAGGGGCCCCATGATCCCCTATTGTCCGGGGGCCCCATGAGTTGTCAGTGCGCCCCTGTACAGTACCTCTCTTATATACCATCCTGCACATCCATATATCTCTCCTATATACCATCCAGTACCCCCATATACCTCTCTGTGTACCGAGCCATCTAATGACAACTTGGTCTAAGAAATTATATTTTTCAAGTGCCTGAGTTGTCAAACTACTGTGAAGGGCATTTAGTATAAATCAAAAGTGAATATCTTATACATTCAGTGAAAATAACATGAACTCGTAATCTCCAATTTATATATCCATAAGTAGCAGGACCCCTAATGGGATCTGCTGAATGGATGATGATGACTTGAGTTCTCGCCTACTTGCACAGAGGCTACCAGCACACCAGAACACAGTCCAAAACACACTGATACAATAAAACAGGCTAGGGTAATGCCCTTTATGATTTGCTTATGGAACTAAAAATGGGAGAGAGGGTGAAAGTTTTGGGATACTTCAGACTGTAAAGTTCAATAAGAGGACAGTCTCCTCTGTACAACACTCCTTGGAAATAGATCTTCTGCTAAACTTCAGAATACAGTTTCCCTTGAGAGACTAAGGGAAGGCCAGAAGTAGGTATCCCAAAAAAGAACCACTTGATTCAGATATCCCAATAGTACACAGTAACCAGGATCTTGCAAAACAGTCAGTACTCACGAAGCTAGGGAGCCTCTAGATGCCTTCTAGTGAGGCTGTGCAGACTGGACCCATCAGGTGAAGTCTCAGAGTGTTGACAATAACTTTGATTCAGTAGAACCTGGTGGAATCTCTTCAACAGGAAGACCTTGTTGGTCTGGAGTTCACACTATTTATCAGCCTCCCCAGCCACCTACTGGGCCACTCCCTCCCAGGAATTGTCTGTCACTCAATAATTATTAAGCTACCTATATGACTCTCTCCTCCCTATGTTCCAAAAATCTCTAGAAAGCAGGGGGGGGGGGAATAGTCAAACCTGCAACCTGTGGGACCCAGAACAGCCCAAAGAAATCAATAGCCGTTCCTGTGATTACAAAGGGGACAAAAAGAATTACATTTACCTGCTGTCCTTGCAGCCTATCTAAGAAGGTGCTACACATATAAAAATATTTTTGAAAATAATGACCAAAGTGGTAATGTATTCACAAACACAAATGTTAAATAAAGAAAGTCTCAAATACAGTGCATCCAAATCTGAGAAATACTGTGTCATCCACTTCCTTTTTCAATCAAGCACCAATCTTTCAGTGTATGACCACCCTGTACCACCCAGTGAATTCAACACTCATCAAAAATATGGGCTGCAGAGTATGCAGCAAAAACAGCCAGATCATATAAGGCAGCTCTCTCCCTCCTTGCCATCCAAGTCATAGTCTCTGTCTAAGTGAACCAGCACTTCTCTCCCCTCCAATAGGAAGGCAAACCAGCATAAGTTGTATCAATAGAGCTCACAAACAGAGCACATAAGGCAGGCCCTAGATGAAAAACCACCAATACAATCACTTAAAATCATTAAGAGCTGTTCATAAAATGCATAGGTAGCTCACAAATGGAACCACTGTTCAAGATCAGATGCAGTGGTGTGACATCAACGTTTAGACTCCACCCAAGCAAAAGCACAGGGTAAACATACAAATTTCAAGGCCCTAGTGCCACAAGGTAGAAGTGTTAACTACTAAGTCACTATGCTGTCCCACACAGCAACAATTGCCTTAAATATACAATGAATGTATCTGCCAGATATTGAGTTCACAACAATATATTATTTCATCATTTAAATAAGAGTTAATCTGGGTTTGGTATTTTTTGCATGTTCCCCTCTATATTGCCGATGTGTGCTCTTAAATTATTGGTTTTCCAAATTTCTCCACATGTTCTAGTTATTTTGGAAAGTTTTATTTGGAAAAATATTTTCTTCTTAGACTTTGGTATTATTCGGTGTTCAGGGAACGTGCCCAAAGTAATAAATAATAAGACCGTAATTGTGTACAAACATAAACTTTTCATTTTTTACCTATAATGGTAAAAACACTAGAGGATATATTTACAAAGCAATGTGAATTTTACCAAACATTCTCTGGTGGTGAATCCATCATTGTCACTAAAAACACTTGCATCAGGAAGATTCACCTGCAGTGAATGCTTACTGAATGTCAGAACTACTGCTTTATAAATATGTCCCTTGGGGTTTCATTACAGAACCAAGCTATAAATGTGAAATTGTTTTGTTAAATAAAAACTGAGGTTAATTAGAGGAATATCTGAGGTTCTGAATGTTTACAGAAGCCATCGCTAAATATGAACTACTCGGGTTATAAAAAAAACATTCATAAATTGACAGTGAACAACAATTCTGCTCCAATCTGTCTCCAAAGACCCAATTTTCTCCATTGCCTTCTGCCATAGTACTTAGCTATTTTATACATCAAATTCAAAGTGTGCAAATCAGTACCAGTGCTGTGTAGTCTGCATAAGCTGCATGTTTTAGGGAAAGAAACAGAGCTTTTGAAACAGCTGATGGTGCGAATGAAGGCTCAACTATGTTTTCATGCTTAGGGAATTATAGAATGGAATTAGAGTGGAATTATAGTTTAAACATTTTGTAATATATAGAGTACCTGGAGAGACATGTGGAGAGACATATGAGGTGGGAGCTCCTCCATCTCTTAACACATCATGAACTCTTCTCCTGCAGTAAAACCTATTCTCAGTTCTCAAGTTCACTGGTTGTCCTGCAGGTATCTGCCAAGCTTGAAGAAAAAGATGGCAAAACATCAGTCTCTGAAGACAAATGAGCAATGTTCCCCTTTGCCATACCTCACCACCATAAACACCACAAAGGTAGTAGAGACCATATCTATGTGTCAATGTGCCTAAAATAGAAGAGGTGAAGATAGACATATCCCTACTGTCAGGAGTTTTAATCAACTCGGGGACAGATTTTCTAAAGCCGATATCCCCCTAAACCATGTCAATCACAGCACAGCATTTGACACAACAACACCAGCAACAGCGTAAAGTAAATTTTGTGTATAGGTTGAGGCACAGAAGAGTTCATTTTGTGGGACTCCCCAAAAGAGCCAAGGGCAATAACCTCACTACTTTCTGGAAAGCCTTTCAAAAACTACAGCACAGATAAAATTTGCTCTCACTTTTGACAGAGTACACTGTTAGGACAAGGGTTATCAACAAATTTGGAATTATTATTAGTATAAAGTAATCTGGTCAAAATCTCAAACCCTACATGTAGACATTTTTTCACTAACTTTAGAACAAAGATTCCATCAACCCCATTAAATATTTGGGATTTGTAATATCTAGAGATCAGACTCAAGTTTTAACCCTTTTGCTGCCAGGTCCTGTGCTCCACTTTTAAGCTGAGCTGGTTGGACCATTTTTGCAATTTTTCTATTGCTTTTTTGTTTTTCCCTTACAGCTTTCAGAGTTTGTAAAATACCCCCCAAACCATATTGTGACAGACCCAGCCGGGACAGGGGCTTTTGGAGGGGACTGCAAGCTAGCCTCTTGTCTACTGACAATAGCCATGGCATCTGAGGGGGCTTTTTCTTTAATGTGGGTCTGGGGGGGGGGGGCGGGGGGTAGTTTACTTGGGATTCAAGTCCATGTCTCCCCAAAACACACAGACTCTGAGAAATGGAGGACCAACATACAGATTTGGGGTTTCTGTGCCCAAACTAACATTGACTGCTTCAACCCCCTCCTTCCTAGACTCAGAGACTCTAAGAAGATGTTGATGTAATTATCAAAATGACCTGATGTGAGGTCTCTTGCTCTAATGTGTTTATTAAGGTGTTATGTGTTTGCTATCTTCTCCCATTGTGTGCCTCCTAGGTGTGCATTCCCATTGTTAATTGAGTCACTGATTGTAGGTCTGTTGGCAAGTCCTCTTGGAGGCACCTACATGATGAGATTAGACTTATGTCAGCTTCACCTCATTATCTAATCAGTGTGGGATGTAATATTTGTTTTATTGTACATGTGGGGGCACTGCCCCTATTTCTGAGTGTATTATGTGGGTTTCTATTCAAGAAAGTTTCAGTTTGCATCCAGCTAGTCTGGTCTAGTCTTGGGTGCAATGCCGAGCTATATTACCTTGGTCCTGTGTCCCAGTGGCGAGGAAGTGTTTCTCTGACCGACGGCATAAGTTGGGTGCCAGGATTTCAGTCACACATATATTTTCTGACAGCATATGACGGGTAGAATAAAAAGAAGGAACTACTGATTTTTAAATATAAAAGTTTAACCTGTATTAAGTTAATAAATAACAAATATTTTTATATTTAAAATTGCGGCTTTTTGCTAAATGGTAAAAATCAAACATACTCACAAAATTTAAATATCCAAATTTCTCTAAAAATCTGGAGGTTTTCATTTTTCATTTACAGCTTTTAAAATTTGTGAAAGACCTCCCCCAAACTATACGTTTTCTGAAAGCATAGGACTAGTGGAATAGAAGGAAAGTACTACTGATTTTGTAGGCCCTGTGATATTTGCGCAAATGTTTATCAAAACAATATTTTCGCTAAAAATACCCTAAAATCATTATTAGTGGATCCATACATGGCAAAATGCTAAATTCCTACTAAATCTAAAAGTTAAACTGTATTGAGTTAAAAAATAACAAATATTTGTACATTTTAAATTGCGCTTTTTGTGAAATGGGGCAAAAGGAAGGTATGCAAAACTCCATTTTAATTGAGGGTTCAGAATTTATTTTTTATAATGTTACCAAATCAATGTTTGACAATAAGCACTGTGAGCATTATGGTCATCACATTCTTATTTAAAAACAATTTTAAACTATTGTTTTATGAATATTATTGAAATCCAAAGTTTCTAAAGTTATGAAATATTTTCTTTACAGTTAATCTTTAACGCTCATATCTACCTGTGGAAAAAATTTGGACACAAATATATCTGCTTTGTGTAATCTTCCCTTTAAGTGCCTTATTTGTTATGTAGTCATACACTGAGCCAATTTGTTGAACGTAATGTATTTTTTGAGCGACTCTTTTTCTTTAATAAACCTCACTCAAATCCCAAATGTAGCTACTAAGGAAAGTTCATTTACACACTAGGGACTCATATTTTTATCTGCAACATTGGAACCTCTCCTGGTCAGCTCCGTCCCACACAATGTTTTTCTCTGGCAGGATGAAATGTTCTAAACTTGTACAAATTTGGGCCAGCATATGATTTATGTACTGTTGGGTAAAAAATAACACAAAAAAAATGCAATGGAAATGTGAATTTCTATACAGAGTCTTAGAAACCAAGGAACAATTGGCCTCTAATTAGTCATAGCAGAAGACATGCTAGTCTTAAGTTGTCCTTTTACCATTATATAGAAGGTAATGTTTCATGGGGTCAGTATCAGCACACAATCTCTTCAAATTAACATTTAAAGGAAAATATTTTTGTAGTAAAAACAAAAATGATATAATAAAATTGTTTGTAAATAAATAATTTGTAATAAAAAATCATTAAATTGTTTTTGCAAGTATGTTCTTTGTGTATTATGCTTAAGAACAGGGCTCAAAATTTCACGTCCTGAGCTACTAGCCAGGCCTTAAAAGTTACTCACCACCAGTTGCCCCACCCAATTCCTACCCTGCCCCGCTCCTATTCCCACCCCTAAACACGCCCTCATAAATTATCTCATGAAATAACACTGTTAAATGTTTTATGCAGAACAAAGTTAAAAAAATAAATAAATACCCCCTTTACACTCCCTCCCGCCCCCCCCCACAGGCATGTCCTCTACCCCCTTCACACACCCCCACCCTCCACAGCCATGTCCTCTACCCCCCTTTTCACCCCCTAGCCATGTCCTCTACCACCCTATCCCCCCCAACAGCCATGTCCTCTACCCTCCTTCACACCCCACCCCACCCCACTCATGTCCTTTACCCCCCTCTTCACAACCCCCTCCACCAGCCTGGAATGCAAGATGCCCGCCGGGCGGAAGTGATGTCAGTCTTACGTTCCAGGCTGGCTCTACACATGAGACACAGCCCATGCAGGCTGTAGCTGTACCTATGTGACTAGGAGACCCAGCTCTTAACACTACCGTGCCCCCTGGATA